>NC_044034.1:221775024-222088859 GCF_901765095.1 Microcaecilia unicolor | reverse complement strand
TTGTCCTTGCCATTCTCAGGGCACAGACTGTAGAAGTCTGCCCTGCACTCTTCTTATGCTAAGTTCTGATACTAAAGATGAAGTCCCTTAAAATATACACTCAAGGCCATCCATATCTATTCAGTCACAATCAGGGCAGAGACCGTAGAAGTCTGCCTAGCAATGTTCATATACTAAATGTTTTGAAGATTCTGGTGGCTTACAATACATCATGAATGGTGGAGATATATAAGAAATAAACATTTAGTAATTACACACAAAACATTTAGTAATTACACACAAAAAAAGCAATCAGATTTTCACTTACCAGCTCTAAGCTAAATTTCCTCTTTGAACCTACTGTTTGAACCATCAGCCAATAAAATGGCTTTTAGCTGTAGCTATATCAGGTTACCTGATAATTATGCACACATCACTGCAGTCATGCCGTCCTCTCAGTGTACATGCTCAGAAAACAAAAACTTTGAACCACTTACAGATTTTAACAAACAATTACACTATTTATTTTTTTATTTCTCCCCAGTCTCACTTGCACACCTTCCTCCAAACCTGCTCTCTTTAATTTGAATGTTGTTCAAGCTCACCCTGAATGAGGAGTTCTTCCCACACCAAAGACATATATAGCACTGGTTGTACTCTTTGAAGCAACTTTAGCAGAGCGTGTCTGCCTCAGCACTGCTGGGCTGCCTTCACTTGCTGACGCGAGAGAGAAGGGCAGGGGAGAGAGGAGAATCACAACTTCAGGTAAAAGATTTTGCAAGTGAGTGGACCTGGGCGGCGCCCTCCAGAGGTCGGCGCCCCCCTGCGGTGCTTACCCCGCTTACTGTGTTGGCACGGCCCTGAGGCTCTTCATCAGATGAGTTTTATCTTTCCCATTCCTTCCCTGTTTTTCTCTTCTTATGTTTTGCGCACAACCTGGTATAACAACAATTGCTGTGTTTTGGAATGCAGAACGTTTAGGGGCTAAAACTGATCAGCTATCCCAAAAGCAATCTGCAAGCAGGCTATTTTATTTCTTTATAAACTTACTAGGTGGCTCACCGTAAAAACATACATAAAATACTAAGACGTCTACTGAACAAACAAAACAACAAGCACAGAAAAAAAGATGATTTATTGTGGGTTTTTTTTCCTTTGCTCCCAACTATATAAAAACATTTACATACTGGAAAATGCCTGCACAAATAGGTGGGTCTTCAGCAATTTCTTAAATTGCAAAAAAAATGGCTTTTGCCACAATTGCACACATTTGCTTTTGCCACAATTGCAAAGCTTGACTTGTGAAAATTGCATTGAGCCATCTTGGGGAGAGGAGTTAGGCCCCTTCTAAAGGAGTTTCATGAAACAGGGGCTAATGCCCCAGAGCCCCAAATATACACTATTACATAATATTAAAAAAAAATCCAAAAAGCAACCTGGAAGTGAACCCCAGGGGTTTGCAGTGGTAGTCTAAATGTCAGGCAGCAGAAGAATTTCAGTTTAATACTTGTGTCTGCTTTTTTAGATGATATCAGGTCAGTTTTCAGAAACACTTTGTGGTCGATGGATGTTTGTGATTGCAATGTCAGCTGGTGCCCAAACTCTTAATTGGACATTATTCATTCACTCAGTGTGTGCCTATTCACCAAACCGTATGACAACATCTCGAGTGGCCATATGCAATTATAATGCAACTGTGAACTTTATTAGGTAGTCAGCAGCAACATGTGACATGGCTTGAATTATGCAGTAATTAAAGTCTGAGTTGTCACAAGGACCTGCAGCAGTGGACATTGCCTCATGAGGGAAAATTCCTGAAAAAATATCTCAGGTAATCCTGGTTCAGCTGCCATTGTTCATTAACATGCACTTTGAATCTTACAACTTGAGGGGTTTATTGACATCTAGGTGAAGCCTAGTTCTGGTTCTTGCTTGCTGCGATGCTGTTCATTTTTATATGTCTATAGGAGACACGTTCCTTCTACTGAAGCCAACTGTCTGATGCTCCACATCATACGCATGGCTGAGTCACATATATTCAGTTTGACTTCACAGATATAGTCCAGTTGATATCCACCAAGCTGTGTGATATCATTCAGGTTGGTATTTTTTTGGGCTGCAAACCTTTATAACCCCTCCAGTATTAATGGGATCAACAAGATTTATCAGTTCTGCTCCACCCAGCCATGGATGTTAGAGGATTCAGTAGCCACCACGTGTACTGGTGTTACACAGAGCTAGATGCACTCTGTGAATTATGCTTCAGTTGGCCTCACAAAATGATCTTGTACTTACTCATAACTCCAAGCAGCATGACTGAACATTTCTACTTAAATGAGCAGAGACTGAGTGGAGGAGTAGCCTGGTGGTTAGAGCAGCAGCCCATGAGCCAGACAGACCAGTGTTCGAATCCCTCTGACACTCCTTGTGGCCTTGGGCAATTCATTTAACCCTCCATTGCCTCAAGTATGAACTTAGATTGTAAACCCTCTGAGGACAGGGAAATAAGTAGTGTACTAGAATGTAATTGACCTTGAACTACCACTGGAAAGGCATGAGCTTTTCAGTTGTCTCCAGAGTATTTGTACCAACTGTCACTCCATTACAATCCCACAAGGGAACTTTGGTCCACCCATCAGGCCTTTCTGCCTTTCCCACTGACATCAGCAAGGTTAACATGTTTAAGGCTTCATTCATTTAGCTGCTTTGCTCTCAAACTATAATCTCTAAGGTTCTCAAACCAGTCCTTGGGACACTCCTAGCCAGTCAGTTTTTCAGGGTACCTATGATGAATATGCATGGGATAGATTTACATAGAATGTAGGTAGCATATGTAAATTTATCTTGTGCATATTTGTTGTGGGTATCCTGATAACCTGACCAGTTAGGTGTGTCCTGAGGATTGGGTTGAGAACAACTGCTGTAGAACTATGCATGGAAATTTAATTCCTCCACCCCCCCCCCCCCCAAAAAAAAAAAAAAAAAAAATCAAACCCAACTGTTCAAGCAGGCCTTCCTCAGATTCTGCAGAGACTGCTCATTACTAGCCTGTCTGCTCCCCTACTGTTGTAAACATGAACTCCTACTCAGAGTTCACCGTTATTTAAATTCTTTTCTCCCCTTCCCGCTTTGTTCACTGTTTTGTATATCACTTTGTTACCCAATATGTTCTTATTCTTTAATATATTCTGCTGAGACATTTGCTTCATGCCTGCACTTTGTGTATTCTATCTGATTATGAATGCATTATTCCTATATAGCATATGCCATATCTTTAAAGTAATCAACTTTGTGCCTTATCATAGGAAAAGAAAGAAACAAAAAAGCAACAGGCCTTCAGGATTGAGATTATCAAAGTCTCTTGTTTATTAATTGATGGATAGTCCCGACACGGGCCGTGTTTCAGCGCACTGGCACCTGCCTCAGGGGTCAGTTAATCCTGATCAAAAATTGTAGGTGGTACTGTCACAGTGTAGCACCTTTGATATGGAATAGAGTCTCAATTGCTCCGAGAGCGTAATCAACATTGACAACGCTGTCAGTCTAAAAAACCGGCAGGCGCCAGTGCGCCGAAACACGGCCCGTGTCGGGTCTATCCATCAATTAATAAACAAGAGACTTTGATCATCTCAATCCTGAAGGCTCAGTGTTGGTTTTTTATTTCTGTATTATTTTGTATGCTGTTTTACCCTCGTGTCTCTTATCATAGGAAAAGTCAGAATATCAAATGTATATAAATAAGTAAACAAAATAAATGAATGAATCAATGCATAAAAATACAGCTATAAAAGTCTACATATGTCAGGCTCCACCTTAACAATGTTCGTTCTTGGCATCTTGTATTCTGTGGCAGAGAACAACAAATCAGCCTGAGATCAGTCATCATGGACCAAACGTTGCAAATTAGCATGAAACAATATACCAAAGTCATTACTGCAGATCTGTTTTAGACAATGTGCGATCATCTTCGGGACTCCGAGTGATACCATAGCTTAATTTGGCTGGACAGATTTAGATGGGCTGGAGTGGGACTTTGATGACAGCTTCGGTAGTTGGAGAATAAGGCCAGTGCCAGGCAGACTTCTATGACCTGTGCCCTGAAAATGGCAAGGAGAAATCATGTTCAAGTGTACAGCGCTGCGTATGTCTAGTAGCGCTTTAGAAATAAGTAGTAGTAAGTAGTATGATCAAGTATGCATATGTAGTATTGCATCGTTGCTTATGCTATGAGTTTATCTTTTTTAAAAAAATTGATCTTAAGTGATTAATGCAAAGACAATCTTTGCATAAAAAGCCTGAAGAATGTATATAAAATACAAAAAAAAAATAGCCTCAATAATTAACACTTCTGGAATAGCAGTCCACCATAAGGGGAACCAAGTGGAGAAATCTAAGAGAAGTTTAGATATATAATTTAAAAATATATAATCAAGAAGTGTGTGGAATAGTGCCTTTCACATTTCTCATAACCTGAATATAATGATGTTTAACACCCTGAAATCAGATTTACACAGTTCCTTTCCCCTCCAGAAAGAACTGCAATTGTGGAGGGTCAAAAAGTCTAACATTATTCAAGGAAATAATACATTTACATGGAAACTGTAAGTGAAACACCTAGCTCGAGCACTTTTGGCGAAAAGTCAAAAACCTTTTACGCCTCTATTGAGTCCATTTAGATATATCAGGGAAAATAAGAATTTTATCCTCCATAAAGTTGCAGTCCTTCAAGCGAAAATGTAAACGTAAAAGAGCTTCCTTATCCTGTAAAATAAGACACCAAAAGAGGTGCCCGAGATAATATTTCTTCGGTAGATGTCTCCAGAATGTTATTTACTGTCTGAGGAAGGATCTGGTTGATCAGGTTTTTCCAGAGAACTACTATGCTTCTTCGCTGAAGAGAAGATAAAGTATATCGGTAAAGCTGCTGCTTCATAATTGAATACCTCCTTTAAGAGTTTATAAAATCTCTCTTTAGGTACGACTCTAAGCAGTTGTGGAAAGTTCAGTAGTCTCAAGTTCAGTACCTTAGCATAATTATCAAAGTTTTCAATCCAACGGTAAAGAACCACGTTATCCTGTAATACAGTAACTTGAGTAGTTTTAATCTGTTGAACTTGATACTCTAAATTTCCCACCTTTACATCCAAAGCTGCAATCTTTTCCTCCAAAATCTGAATCCTACTCACACTCTGTGAGATAGCCAGAAGGGTCTTTGAAGAGACAGTGTAGAGGGCTTACAGAGCCTGCCAAATCAAGTCCAGGGTGATTGCTGCTGGTTTGATCAACGGCGGCAAAATCTCCTCCAGAGCTGCAGCCTGACCTTCCAGCTTCTCCTCCACAGTTAGGGCTATAGACTGCCGTTGTGATGACATTAAACTAGGAAAGACCTCACAACCCGACCCACTCCTGGAGAGGACGCCAAAGACAATCGCGGTCCTCCAGGATCCAGCTGCGATTCCTTTCTGGGAGGTGGGAGACTATCAGGTCCCTCAGGGCTGAACAAAATCTCGCTCCTGTGGTTTGAACTCTTCTCTTCTGCCTGAACAACCAGTACGCCCAAAGTGACACTAGCATACGCTGTGATTTCAGCCTGTCACAACTAAGGGAAAATCACCTGATGAGCAGGTTGAACCGATGGTTTCCCACAACGCTTAGGCATAATTTCTAAAGAAAAGGTAAGAGTGGCAGAGCTAACCATTTCATTGTTGGACCTGACTTGGCCTTGACATGTTTGATGAGCAGACTTTATTGCCTTTTCCCACTTTGCAGGATGAATACTCCTTGCCACCTCAGAACAGATTCACTTACACACAATAGATTCATTTTCTCTCCTCGGCATCCATTCGTTCTAAAATTCTGCGGGACGATTCCTTTCTAGAAGATTTATGTGAGGACTCGCGGAGTACTAGAGGGTAAATTACTTATACAACCATCTTCGGTCATGCTTTCTTCCCTGTACCTTACTCTGTACAAACTGGCAGAAAGAGCTGGGGTTGGGGTTGGCCGAGGATGAATGGAGTTCCTTGGAAAAAGCCCTGTTGAAGGCCTCTTTCAGTTCATTTTAAGGAAACTGCAGTTAAAGTAATGTTAGATGGTACCTTACTCCTGCTCGTCTTCAACATATTTTTCCTGGTACTTCTGCACAATGCTGGAGATAATGTAGAGAGATCGGTACCATGGGTCATATCTGGTGATCTTTTATTAAAGCCCAGACCTTTTGGAGGGCTGTCCAGCATCAGCTACAGTGCTGGTTGGATTGTCCGATTCTTTGGTCACCAGTCTTTTTCTTGTTTCCCAAGAAAGTGCCTGGTCTTAAACAACCACAGGCTATATTTGTGCATTATACAATGTGTGCTGCTCGAGTCACCTTAGCTCTGCATTGGAAACAACAGACTGTGCTATCATTGGTGAAGTGGATTAATAAGCTTTGGTACCTTTGTTGCATGGAATGGTTGATCGCTGTTCGACGCCATCTACTGCACAAATGGGAACTCATTTGAGAGCCTCTCCTAAGACATTGTTCAGCTTGATTGTTTCCTCCTCTTTTTTTTTTTTTTTTGTTTGCCCCTCCATTTCTGGACTTGTGGGAGGGAGGGTTTGGGTGCTAGGGGGGGGATTTTCTTTTATTATGTAAAACCTGTTCAAAAAATTTGAAGTTTTCACTGTTTTACAATTTTTGCCAGGGGTATGGACTGATAATCTAGTGGGGGCTTTTTTTTTTTTTTAATCTTGTTGCTATGTTGCTGTATTGTTTATGGCTCTTTATATAGTCCTGTGCCTTTTGGTTTTTAATAAAGATTTCTTACAAATTAAAAAAAAAAAAGTGGCAGAGCTAATCCTCATGTGTCTCACAACAACGCTTCCTGCTATGAGTTTATCTTGTTGGGCAGACTGGATGTACCATACATGCATTATTATTTGTTGTGTATCCTATACTATTTATTGTAAGCCACATTGAACTCAAACTTGTTTGGGATATAAATGTCACAAATAAATGCTGTCATCTACTATGTTAATTTCGTAGCAACATTGGTTTCACTCGCATCCAACAAGAAGCTGCAACTAGTAAGTTAGTGGAGATGATCTGTGTCAATCCGAGCCTGCTGCTGTATGATGATCATTTAAATCTAACTCTTCCTTATCTGTCATCATGATACCAACCATGGTCCATACTACTGGGGCAAGATTGTACAGCAGAGACCTTCTGATATAAGGAATGAAGCTGTCTGAACAAGCAAGTTATTTATCACATAGAATCTCCAGGCCATTTTTTGGACGCCAACATTGTAGTGCTTCCAAAATCTAATAGAGATTGTACCCTTGTGCAGAATTATAGACCGATCTCATTGCTAAATACAGACTACAAAATTCATACAAAGCTATTGTCCTGCAGAATGGAGACCATTATCCAATCACTCATACATAGAGATCAAGCTGGTTTTGTAAAACTCAGATATGGTGCTGATAATACTAGATTATTGTGTCATCTCATTCACTCTGCTTGGTCTATAGATTATCCTATCCTATCTGTTTCCCTAGATGCTGAAAAAGCCTTTGACCGGGTGGAGTGGAAATACTTGTTTAATGTACTCAGAAATTTTGGTTTCCCTGAACCCTTCCTACACATGTTACACCTATTGTACCCATCACCAACTGCACAAATTGCAGCTAATGGTGAGCTATCTGCTCCATTTATATTACACAGAGGCACCGGACAAGGTTGCCCTTTATCCCTCTGCTATTCAATTTGGCTCTTGAGCCCCTTTTGGTAGCTATTCGAAATTCAAATGATGTTGTTGGCATTTCCATGGGTAAGGAGGAGTTCAAGCTTTCAGCATATGCTGATGATATAATTTTATATCTTGCTAAACCACAGACATCTATGAAAGCACTTGTTAAGCTAATTTCTCATTTTTCAAGGTTATCTGGCTGTAAAATCAATTGTGATAAAACTGAATTGATGCCTTTAAATGATATCTGTATTCCTTTTACTATTCCAGGTTATCCCCTTAAATGGGTAATCTCCTCTATTAAATATTTGTGGTTTTTTTTTTTGTTTTTTTTTTATAGGGATCTCCCTACCACCATCAAAATCAACTCTGACAAAATTATAGCTAAGGTTGAAAATTCTCTCTCATCTTGGTCCCCACTCAACTTAACCTTGTGGGGCAGACTTGACACTATCAAAATGATGATAGTTCCTAAAATTATATATGCTTTGAATATGATTCCTCTCCTTTTTCCTATTATCTCTCTATATAAAAAGCAACACCAACGTTCTATGAAGCCTCCAGCCGGAAGTGTGAAGGGGGCGAGATATCCGGTTTCCCTATGAGTGTCTGCCCCGCCCTCTCTGTAACACAGTCAGTGAAGGAAAACAGCAGAGCACGAAATCAAATCGCTGGCTCTGTAACAGTGAAGGACTCAGAGGGGGGAGGGGAGAGAGGCCAGAGGGCAGGGACACACACACTCCCACATGCACACAGAAGAAAACATTGCTAGCCCCCGTTTCATTTGCATCAGAAACGGGGCTTTTTTACTAGTCTTTTTATAAAAAGTTGGAAAAATTGCTCTCTGATTTCTGTGGAATTTTAATTACCCAGAATTTCCTTAGGTAAACTAAAATTACCTAAATTTTAGGGAGGGGTAAGATTTCCTGATCTCTTATCTTATCATAAAGTGTTTATTATTCGTCAAGGATTGAAATTGATTGCTCCCTCCAATATTGCTTCCTCACCTAGATGGGTATTATTGGAGCAATCCATTATAGATCCATTAATACACTCTTATTTAATTGGTATGCATCTTCCTAAATATAATACTTCTAATCCCATTATCAATACTACTCATAAATTAATATCCTCTTTTGATAAGCAACTAAGCATTCCTTGGTCTTCTACCACATATATGCCTATATGGAATAATCCTAAATTTACAATTAATAAAAAAAAAAACAAGTCTCCTGGTCACATTGGTAACGCATAGGTATATGGGATCTTAACAATCTTATCGATTTGAGAAATCACACTTGGAAACCATTTTCAGATATGAAAGTCAAATTTTCTTTATTAGATAATTTTATCAATGGCTATAGCTCAGTTCAATGTTAAAAAAAAGCAACTTACAAATTCACAAGATGCATCATACTCCTGAGCTCACTGTTATAACTAAGAGACTTCAGTCTGCAAGACATGTTGCATCCCATATTTATACTTTCATCTTAAGTAAATCTCCTATTAAATGTATGGGCTTGCGTAGATGCTGGGCAGAGGATATTCAGCAATCTATTACAGATAAAAATTGGGAACAGATATGGAGTTCACTATTTAAATGTTCCAGATCTTCTTTGATAACACAATCTCTTTATTTCTTTACACATCGATCCCTATGGATACCTCTCAGGTCACACTTAATTGACCATATTTCCAATTTATGTTGGTCCTGCCAATCCCAACAAATCATCTTACATTTGATTCTATATGTATTCAAAAATTCTGGAAAGATGTGTGGCTTATTTTGATAGACGTATTAAATCTTACTGGTCCAATATCATAGGCACTAACTCCATGGGTGCTGTGGGTGCTCAAGCACCCCCAATAATTCACCCACTGGAAGTTCGTTCCCTCCCTCCCTCCTCCGAGTTCCAGGCCCCCTCCTTCCGAATTTTAAAAGTCATCTATTTTACCTCGTCGGGGTTAGGGCAGCAGCAGTAAAAAGCATGCAGGCTCAGCTCGGTGCTTAGTTGTTTTCCCTTCTCTCTCAGCTCTGGTCCTGCCTTCATTTCCTGTTTCCGCAAGGGCGGGACCAGAGCTGAGAAAGAGAGAAGGGAAAACAACTAAGCACTTAGCCGAGCCTGCATGCTTTTTACTGCTGCTGCTGCTGCCCTAACCCCGACGAGGTAAGATAGATGACTTTTAAAATTCGGAGGGAGGGAGGAATGGAGGGACGACGACCCTGGAACTGGGAGGGAGGGGGGGAAAGGAGAGAGGGAGGGAGGGGTGCCTAGAACTGGGAGGGACTGGAACTCGGAGGGGGGAGGGGGGAATGCACCACCTGTAAAAAAAAAAAATTCAGCACCCCCAATCATTTTGAAAAGTTGGCTTATATGTCCAATATTATATAAATATGTGTTACTTAAGGATCAATGTTTTAGAAACATGTTAAAGTCTAATTAATGTATGCTTGTTAATACCGTGCTTACTTTAGCCTTGAAGGTAGTGTTTTTACATTGGAAAGCTCTGCACCAAGTCATTTATCAAGAATGGTGGAATTTACTGTTTCAGACTTATAAATATGAAACATATTTTGCTAAAAAATCACCTTGTTTTATCTTATAAAATGGGTCTCAATTGTTGTCTTACTTTAAAGAAGTAAAATGAGAAGTGTTTCTTTTTTTCCATCCTATTACTGTTTGACTATCAATTGTGATATATGCATGAATCATACTTTGTCTTAAATCCTCAGGTTTTTTTTTTTTAGTTTTGCCTTCTCTCTCCCTCTTCGTCTTTGTCTTCTTTAAGCTCCCAATGTTGAATCTAAACTTTACATTTCATTGTTTTGTGTTGTATTACAATTGCTGTTATCTGTTATTATTCTTTGTAACAAAATTAGTAAAAATACTAAGAAGCTGAGAAAGTGACAGAAAAGGACCTCTTGGTCCACCTGTTCAGCCCATGTGTGTCTGTCTACTGTGCAGTCACAGTTCTTACCCGATCTGTGGTCATCTTCTTCCTTCTATCACTAAAATTCTTTTGTGTCAGTCTCATGCATGCTTGAATTGCACCACAGTTTTGATTCCTGTAATTTCTACTGTAAATCTATTCCAGGTGTACATTGCATGTTGCACTTGACACTGAGCTGGCTCCAGAATACTTTTTCTAACAAACTTTGTTACTGGTAGGCTAATGCAGTACCTCTCACATATTTCAGAGATGTCTTCTCAGTTTACCAAAGAGTACAGTAGAGTCCAGAAAACTTCAGATTGTCACAGTAAAGACTCTTCAATACTGTAGCAGTTCATATGTATTTCTGAAGTCTTCAAGACATCAGTTTATCAGTTTGTCTCTTATGAGTTTGCTAAAACCTCATTTCATTTTCAGCTTTCTCTTCATGTAGAGTACTTGTTATGAGGTCTAGCAATGCATGTACCACTGGCTCATGCAGTGATTGGTCTTGCTCTGAAAATCCATTCCCAGCTAAGATTAGAGAGCAGAAATAGTGAGTCCATAAACATAAAGCAGTGTAATTACTGATCTCTTTGAACAGAATAGAATTAGTTGAACTAGAATTGATAGTTTGGGGATAACATTTTTGATTATTTCACTCTTACTGTGTATCCATGTGTTGCCATTTTGTGCAGAATTCCTCTGAGTTCACAGTAAAAGTGGATTTTAAGGCGGTTCCTTCCAGCCTTCAAGGCCCAGCCACTTTAATTCTCTGCCCAGTTCTGCACCCTCTCTTATATGGGACCTGAGGTCCTCCATTCCCAAATTCACTCCCTTAACCCCAACTCCCTGTATGCTCAGATTTACTCTCTCTGCTCTTAACCCCTAGCTCCCTCTGTGGGTTTTTTTTTTGTTACATTTGTACCCCGCGCTTTCCCACTCATGGCAGGCTCTATGCGGCAGGCAATGGAGGGTTAAGTGACTTGCCCAGAGTCACAAGGAGCTGCCTGTGCCGGGAATCGAACTCAGTTCCCCAGGACCAAAGTCCACCACCCTAACCACTAGGCCACTCCTCCACTGTTCTTATTAGCTCCCTCCGGTCCCTTAACCTCCTGCTCCCTTTGTGCTCTTATTCACTTCCTCTGGTCTCTTACCCCCCATCTTCCTCTGTGCTCTTATTTGTTCTGTCCGCTCTCATAAACCACAGCTCTCTTTATACTCTTAGTCACTCCTTCCTCATTCCCCAACTCCCTCTGTGCTTTTATTTGCTCTCTCAACCCCCATCTCCTTCTGTGCCCTTATTTTCTTTCCTTTTGACCCTCATCTGCTGTCTCCCTCACCTCAGAAGTGGAGTCTTCTTCTTTCCCTTTATCCTCCTAGATCTGACACCTTCTCTGCTCACTTTTTTTCCATACCCAGAACAAGTTTAAGGGATTTAGACACCCCGACTTGCCTATGCTCCTCCCATGGCCACACTCCATTTGATTTTACTATCATTCTCCCTTTCTCCCACACTAGGGGAACCTTCAGCCTGGCACTCCCTCTCAGTTAACGTTTAAACCTCTAGCACCAATCCACCTTCTCAGATTTTGATGATGAAAGTCAACAGTTATGATCATCTCAATATCGTCCCTCCTGGAACAGTTTAATAAAAGTACATATTCAGACTAGAGGCTGACCAAAACTGATTTTTTTTTTTTAGTTTTGGCTGAAACTGAAACTAGTTCTGTCCTCATACCACAGCAGCCTCCTCCCTCTCCTTCCTCCACTTTCTTCCCAAGCAAAGATAGTGCCATCACCCCCTCCAAACAGAGGTAACCCCTCTCCCTCTCTGCTGAACAGAGTTAGGTCCACCCCAAGCTTACCTTAGAGTCCCTGGTGGTCTGGTGGGGGCAGGAGCTATCCCCAGTCGCTCCTGCTATCTCCACTGTCAGAATGGCTGCTGACACCTTCAGCAGCAGTCCATTGAGGCTACTGCTGAAGGTTGCGATAGCCATTTTAAGATTGCTTCTGCCAGCTCCAATCTCCTCACCCCTGCCGTCTTTGCCTTAAAAATGGCTGCCGCAAACCTCAGCAGCAGTCTCGTGGCTCTGATCTCAAAATGGCTACTGTGACGTCCAGTTGCAGCCTTGTGAGAATATGGATTATGGGCCTGTTTCAGTGCCAAAGCTGAAACTGAAATTCATTTGGCCTTTAATTTGGATACTATACATTTAAGTATTAGACAATTGGGCTCATTTTCAAAAGAGAAGTGCGCCCATCTTTTGACACAAATCGAGTTGAGAATTATTAATTCTTATTCTTCCTTTCGTAAGGAGTTGGATTCCACCCAATTGGAAAGTGTTTGGCTGATAAACCAATTGTTAAAGAAAGGATATAAAAATGATATTTTTCTTCTACTGGAGATTATAATATAGGTTCGAATTAGATTGACTTGCCTGCATTTTCAGCATTATACTGTATATATTTTTCTTTAGGATGTTTTTGCTCTTTTCTGTTTGTATTATGCATTGCTCTCCTTGATGTGGACTAGTGGAAAATTGTCTAAGAAGTTTAGTGTATTTTTTGATATTTTTTTTTCCTTATTTCTGCTTGTAATCATTTGCAAATTTTAAATTAAAAAAGAAAATATCTTCTGTAAGTTGTTTCTTTACCATCTATATTGTCATTCTTTCATTTTGAACTGCACTTTGGGCACTAATGAGAGTTGGTGGTCTTTAAATGACACATTACATTACAGAGGTAACTTCATTTCTGGTGGCAACAGATAGATAAACAGAGTGGGCTTGATGGAGATGGGATAGTTGCCTGACTGTGAAGTGGCTGTGAAGTCACTAGCTCAGGAAGGAGATTTACTTGGCTACACAGGTTGGGGGGGGGGGATAATGGAGGTGTTTGGGGTAACTGACTGGGTTCCTGGGGGGAGGGGAGTTGACTACATGGGTGTAGGGGGTGCCTGACTGACATTGTTGGTTGTGACAATATCTGAGGGTTGGTAGAGGGATGAAGCTGGCTACATGGAAGTGGGCAGGGGCTTGGTGGTTGCCTGATTGGCTTTCTGGGTAGTGAAGGTTAGGTCAGGGGGTGATTGAGGAGGGAGGGGAGACTGGTAGAGAAGAGAGGGATGAGAGAGAAACTGGGTGGCAACAGGGGAGGGTAATGACAGAGAGAGAGAGAATTTGGGGATGACAAGGCTGGGGAGCGAGAGAGACTGGGCATGGAGGGGAGTTGCTGGCTGTGTATGTCTTCCATTGGCCTGGAACCGTGCATTAAGGGATTGATTTACTACGCTTTCTTTTCTAGTAGTCACAGAATGGGAGAACTGCGTTAGTAAATTGGGCCCTAAAGGAGCTGCATAGACCCTGGAGGGGATTTCTTTCCCCTCTTCCACCCCACTCTTCAACATTTGATGGAGGCAGTGTGGATGGGGAGTGCTGGCTGCCAAATGCAAAGAAAATTTGTTAAGGCTTGGTGTAAAACCATATATATTCTCAGGAAAACCTCTAGATGTTTGGACAATGCTTTTTACTTCAGAGAACTATTTATCTGGTGTTGTGTGAATTTAATTTCAAAATAAACTACAAGTGACAACCAAGGATCAAAGTTGCTAAAACTGAAGATGTATTTATTTAGAGTAATGTTTGCAATAAACTATAACAGCAATAAAAGATAGCACTTCATCCCATTGATCTATAGTCCTCAGCACAGTATCATGCTGGCTGGGGCTGCAAGTGATGTTGAAGTAGCAAAAAAAAAAAAAAGTGGTAGAAGGGGAAAGTATTGCTGTTTCTGAGATATTTTAGTCAGGCACAGAACTAGGATAGTGTTAAGAAACATTTTTTACATCCTGATGCTGCTGGACGTGCCCTGGCATTAGTGGCTATAACAGAAAAAGGAAAAATTGAAAAGTATTGATTTGTGTATAGTAACTACACTTTGCCATTAGCCTACAAAGAGTATGCAGAGGCCTAAAGATACAGACTGACAGGGGAGGGGAAAAAAACAGTCCTCTTTATGTTAATAAAGATTTTTATTTCTGTTTTCTGTGTGCACCATATTTTGTTTCATTTTGATGTGTGGATATCCAGAAGGTTGAAGAAAACGGGAGATGGGGTGTTCCTATCAAGTCCATTATATGGGCTGAAGCCAGTCAGTGGAGCTTGCCAGTAGTAGGTGGAGCTTTAGTTCATCCAAAACAATAGCAGACGCTATTGAAAACAATAGCAAAAGATTATTAAAATTAAATGTGTGGTCCATCTGTTAAAAGTCTCTAAAACTGTCCCAGTTGCATAGGCAGTGCCTTAAAAGGAGGAGGACAAAAGAATCTTTTTGTTTTTACTTATTTGACAGCTTTTTAATTTATTTGGAAGCATCCAATATCTAGATATAAATATCATGATATAAAAATTGAATATCACTAAAACAGCTTAAAAAATTATTATAGCTGGTAGAAACAGCAGTTATAACCTCTGTATTTTGTGCTCAGATTTTCTACACTTCTATACAATACAGATGATGAGATTTCAGTGAGGATATCCTGTTTCTTGATGGGTTCATCTTAACTTGTAATCTGCCTTGGGAAGCCTGGTTGTTATAAAGATGGTATATACTGAAATTAAATGAAAGTAAAATTAATCTCTCCTTCATTGGGGCACATGGAATCACATCTGTATCTGTTTTGTAGAAGTTTACATTTTAGATACACAAATGGATTGTTCTGTTTTTAGGCATGTTTCAGGGACAAATGGTTTTATAAGTCAAATTAAAAATATTTTGTTTCATGCATATCTCTTTTGTTTAAACATAACTAAATGGGCCAAAAGCCCCTAATGCATTCCATTGGTTTTCTTCTATTTTGTTCTTGTGATGACTTATACTGTGCCAAAACTGAATTCTCTGGTCTCTTCCATCTGGTTGATAGTAAAAGAGTTCATTGTGAACACTATCCACCCTAAAAGGTTGTTTTCTGGCTGTAGATGAGGAATTGTGATACTGAGTAAATAAAGTGTATTCTTGTGTCCCTAGTCATATATTAAATGGCTATCTTGAAAGGATTATATAACCTTTGGATATATAATCCTTTCAAGATAGCCATTTAATAGTGGAACATAACCACAGAGGCATGGTATGGTCGCATTTTCAATTTGGTAATACTAGGGCCCAGCTAAGGAACTGGTTATTTTGAGTTATTCTTCACTGGTACAAACTTGCTTTCATTGTGCTATCACCATCCAGCTGGATAGGCAATGTCTTAAAATGTGGAGAATAAAGGTTTTTTTTTTCTTTTTTTTTTAACATTTATATTCCACATTATCCCAAGCAAAGTCTGGTTCAATGTGGCTTACATTTGAATACAGTGAGACAGAATAACAGAATTCAGTTATATCATGGGAGCAAGTAGATGAATATGTCTGAAACATTTAACAAACATGAGATTACCATATGTACCCAGCTGGGCATTTAAAAGTCTGTCTTTTAATGATGCCACAGGTTCAGAAATCATAGCCATAGGTATAGACAGTTATTCAAATATTATCACATGCATATACCAGAACAGGCATCCATACACACACTGCAAAAGTAACAACTTCTACAGAGCACATCCAAAATTTAATTTTTATTTTCTCATTTCCATCTTCCAAAATTCCAGACAGCAGATGTGTAGATCAACAGGACCCACAGCAGTCCAAAACAATTAAAACAAATAAACAACAACACAGTTTATACCTAGTTGTTCAACCACCCTTAGAATTCACCTTTGGGTTTAGAAAACAAAACTGTGTGCATGTAAGGACTGGATAAACTAATTAAAACAAACTTTACAGGAAATGCTTTTAATATGTAATACTTGGAGGCATATTTTCAAAGCACTTAGCCTTCCAAAGTTCCATAGAAACCTATGGAACTTTGGAAGGCTAAGTGCTTTGAAAATATGCCTCTTGGTATCAGTAATGAAACAGTGATGGAATATTCACATAGCAAGCAGCCTGAGCCAACAAATTTATTTTCCATTGAACATAATTAACTTTGTATGAACTTGGTGGCTAATAGTGTGCTGAACTGGAAATGTTGGCATATTTAGACTGCCTCTGGACAGAACTTCTGCATGAAGGAAGCCCCTACCTCATAAGTATCTATGAAATAGTAGTAATAAAAAAAAAGCAAGTGCATTTTCATAATATACCACTTCACAAAACAAAAAGGAGCAAGTTCCCACATGCCATCTTTTTCTTTTGATGTACTGTAAAGGGGATCTGCTTCCGCCTCTTGGGTGGAGCCGGCAAGCCTGCAGGGCTCCCAGGGTTCCAGGACAGAATACTGCTGATACTGGGACTCAGGACCAAAGTATTTTATTATCAAGGCAATTTCATACCAAAAATCTTAATATAGTCTTCAAAAGAAAAAGGTACAGACCTCATAAGATAATCTCCAAAAGAAAAAGGTACAGTCCTAAGTCCTGCAAACGCTCAGCTCCTCCAGACCTCAGGTCTTCTATTAGGGCATTAGCTTTCCCATCCCCCTCCTTCAAAAGGGTTTAGTAAGAGTTCAGCACACTTCCAATATAGCACAACAGTTCAGAACAAATCTTAATGTACAGTCTTTGCACATCAAACCAATACCACAAATCACCTGCCTTTTCACAGCACAGAGGGAACCCTGTAAGGAGCAGGGTTGGCAGTTTCTCCCACCTCTCAGCACCACGCCCAGTGTGGCCTCCTCTACTGCCTTCATGTGCTGGGCAGGGCAACCTTTGAATTCTCCCACTCCATGGTAGCTGGCTCCTCTCCCTTGGGCAGCTCTAGTGGCAGGCTCCTTCCCTCCTCCACATACTCCATGGAATCTCTCTCTACATTCATTTCCCCTCTCTCCTGGTGATTGAGAGCCTCCAGGAAATCTGCTCTCCCCTTCTTACAGCTGGGGGGAATTATATACTGATGGTGAAGCCAGGGAAACTGAGCTTCATCCTTCCCTCTCCCTCTAGTGGGGAAGGGAGTAACAGGCTCACCCTGCCTTGAGCCATTGCTCCCCCTGCTGGGACTGGGAATCCATTCCATCTTTTTAGGACTACTCTCCTCACTCATCCTTGCAAGGACTTCTGGGATCCGTAGTTCTGGGCTCAACTGCTTCACTGGGGAGTCTCTGGGGCTTGCCTTGTCACAGTACGCATAGGAAAAAAAAGATGTTAAATGCGCCCAGTTTCATCCTAATTAATGTTTTGTTTTGTTTTTAAATTGTACTTATAAATAGTAAGTCTGGTTTTTTCAGTACCTGATGTCTATTTTGGTGGCCCTTTACTAGGTGAAAACATCTCTGCATGAATACAGGGGTGCCTATAGCCAGCCCCTCAAAATGATGCAATGATTTAAAATGTAGAATAAAATAGTACTCTAACCAATTAAACCAATACTTCCTCTGTGTACATCTCTATGCTGCACAAGCCGGCATGTTTGAAAATATAAGTGAGATTAAATAAAAATGCTACCAACATTAAAGAACGGCAGTGGGGATGCAGCAGCTCCTTAGGTTTGCTTCCTTTCTTTTAAGTGTACTAGATGATGGCTGGGGGTGGGGAGGAAAGGCTTCACCTTTTAACATCATCCCGTCTCCTGTTTTCTTCAACCTGCTTGGTGGATATAAGCATAGAAAAGAAGAGCTGTTACTTTGCTGCCTCCTCCTTATCTATAAATCCTTTCCCTTCCCTGCTCTCTTCATTCTTTGTCATGTAACTCCTGACCCTGTTTGTCTGAATGTCTGGCTGCATGTTTTATGGTGTTGTCCATTTGCTGCCCTGAAAGTGCAATGGTATGTGTAGCTTTGCATGTAAATGATGGCAGGGTCATTACAGTGATATGAACTTACTCCAGTTGATTTCAGTGTTGCCAGATGGGTGGGTTTCCCACCCAATTGGGCTGGTTTTTAAGCCAGGATGCTGGAAATTTTCGAAGGCTGCGGGAAATTGGGCTTCTTTTTCGTTGCAGCTGTGCGAGGTTTGCGCTTTTTTCGGGGGCTTCTAATGGTCCAGTTTGGTCCAATAGAAGCTTTTCCGGGGCTTCTATTGGTCTAATTTGGTCCAATAGAAGCTTTTCCGGGGTAGGGTTGACATCAGGGCGGGGTTAATGACATCAGAGGTGACGTCAGGGGCGGGGTTAACGACGTCAGTGGTGCCGTCAGGGGCGGGGTCGGTGATGTTGGGGGCGGGGTCGGTGATGTTGGAGGCGGGGTTTGACTTTGGGTGGGTTTTGGGCTGGTTTAGGGCCGATTTGGGGTGGGGAAAATGTTTCCCATCTGCCCACGCTGGTTGATTTGAAGGTTGTGGGGGTGGGGGGGTTGTTGCTCTGACCTCGTGTAGTGGCAAACAGTGCAACAAACTTCTCCCTGAGAACCAGATGCAGAGCAGACATCATGAGAACGAATGTAAGAAGCTGCTTCTCTATGTACCCCCCCCCCTTTAAAAACTTTTGCAGTTGCAGTCTTGGGAAAATATACATCACAATCTAATCTGTTTGTTTTTCTGTTGTGCCTGATTGTAAGTTTCAAATGAATTGACCTGTTAATTTGGGGCAAGTTGCCACCCAGTTGATTGTGCCTTTATTTGCAGTATTTAATTTTTCAGTGGCTGCTTGTATGTATGAAATTCTGCCAACTCATTAACATCCCATTGAGAAAGCTAATTTGAAACCAGCTAATGTTGCAGATGAGCACATACTTGTAGATTTTTATTGCATTTCAAATGAAGTAGTACACTTGCAGTGTTATTTTGTTTACCTACTTGGGAATGAAGCTCAGTGAATGGACTGCAGGTGGTGCCATTTTATTAGGTAATGTTTAGTTCAGTGTAATAACCCTCAAAATCTAATCATAAATATATTTATGCACAAGGAGCTAAGTTATGTTATTGCCTGTACGAATTGTTGGTTGGATTACAACACAGATATTTGTGTTTAAACCTATACAGAGATTTTGATTGGCAAAAGAGCTGAGCAGAGGAGGATAGACCTGTCCTGGAGATAATTGAACAACCTTACTTTTATTAACATTTGTTAAGATTTGTTTGTTTCAGCTTGAGAGAGGCATGAGAAGGACAAGGAAGAAACAGCAGAATTTGCAGTAATGAAAGATTAGGTCTGCTAATCTTTGAGGAAACTGTTGTACCTGTGTCCTGAATGTTAGCATCTGGAAAGGCATCCATACGAGTCTGGCCTACCCATCATTGTCCCATTCTCTTCCTAAATCGTTATCACTTTACAAAGTACACAGTTCTAGATTGGTTTCCTTCCAGAGCTATGCCATTTTTTCGGACTAATGTAAAATATCCAGAACAAATGATATCCATGAGCTCCTGCGTCTAGATGGATCCCATCTTCAAATGGCTTCCTGTGTGGAATAATATCAATATTGGCCAGAAATATAAGTAATAACACCCCTATTCTTTGACATGATGACCAAGGAACAACAAATCAGTCAGTGGATTTACATGAACAAAAGTTGACTTGAATTATGTCTGCTGAATTCAAGATATTTTACTATTTTTCCTCTTTTATTAGTTCTGTTTTTGGACCTCCGTGGCAGACAAAAATGAACTGGTCTGTAGTTACAGGAACTGCTCTCACTTCTGTCATGTGAAACTTGCAACTTTCTGTTCTTTTGGAACTACACAGCTTCGCGGGAATGGGGATTGTGGGTATCCCATGGGATTCCTGTGGATATGGAATAAGTTGCCATGAGATTCCTGTGGAAGCGTAGTCAAAATCTCTGGTGACTCCAGAATGAGGCTTGGAATGCACAGAGAGAAGCAGTTGGAGCACCAGAACGAGGCTTGGAACACTCATTGGTTGAATAGTCAGTGAATACCATCCCAAAAAACATAGGAGACTGTTGGGGTTGGGGGAGGAAACAAAGGGCTGCAAGCAAGCAAATAATAGCGTTGACTTCTGTGGGTACAGGTGGGGATGGAATGGATTTTAGTGAGTATGGTTAGGGGATAGGTGAAACTTCTGTTCCCAATCAAATCTCTATTTGGAACACTTCCTGTTGCCAGTAGTTGATTGAAGACAAGGTTGTGAGCAGTGTTACCAGAACCTTCCTGAACACCCTTAATATTGTGAGGTCTCATACTTTTTGCTTATATGTAGTTCTTTTTTGACTTTTTTACTACAAAAGTATTCAGTGTTTGTGTTTTCAGTGCGCTTTCAAACATTCCTTGTCATTTTTTGCAAATGAAGATTAACAAAAAAAAAGTAAAACTTTTTTTTTTTAATTGGACTACATTAACAGTTCCTGAAGAGCTTTCAGAATTTAACTTTTCCTTCCAGAGGCGAGGACAGAATGAGCAAGCAATGAGGTTTTTACTTTTTCATTTTGCTTATTCTTGGTCATTAGTGCACGGCTCTGGTCGCCTGGCTTTTCTGCATTACAGTATTTGGTTGCATTTTTGCTTTCCTGACAACTTTGCTTTCAGCCACCCTGTTTATTCTGAGAGATTTCTTCTTGCCACACTCTTATCTTCTGAATATAACATTTTAACTTTTTGCCTTTTCAGCAATCTCTAAGTCCCTGGTCTGTTTTCCCTTTTGCATTTGTGTCCCCGAGCCCCACCAGCAGAAGATTTCCTGTGACGATATTCACTGCCTGCCCTGCTTCCCCCTTCCTCGCTCGTATGCTCAGTTTCATTAAAATTGAGCATTTGCGCCAGCACGGGAAAGCAGGGCAGCGTGGCACCAAGTATTGTCACAAGAAGGCTTCCTACTGGCATGGCTTGGGGACCCCTGCCAGCCTAGGTATGTGTGGTTGCGGCAGAGGTGGGGAGCAGCAGGGAGGTGGGACAAAATGTACCCCCCCCTACTTTGGGTTCAGCCCCCCCCCCCCCCCCCCCCCCCCGCCCAAAAGAAATTGAGGTCTGACTACACTTCTGGCATAGATTTGATTCCTGCGCGAAACTTTGGGTGTGAGGATTTACACCGACTGAAACCTGGTGTAAATCCTGGTGCATAAGTTAGGCACAGATCCACTGTATTCAGTTATACTGTGTACATCTTTAATGAACGCCCCGACTTGCCCATGCTCCTCCCATGGCCACACTCCATTTGATTTTACTATCATTCTCCCTTTCTCCCACCGGCTAGTCTGTAGTCTCCTTTTCATTTCTCATCTACTTACTGGCTTTCCCCACTTCCTTCTAATTCCCTCTCCAGCATTTCCATTGCCTCCTCTGTCTCTCTTCTTCCCCAGTCTTCTATTCTCTGCCTTATACCCCATGTTCTATTACCTCTCTTTCACCACTTTTTAACCCCATTTCCACCCTCACTCAACTATGCCCTTTCTTCCCATACCCCTCCTCAGGACCCTCATCTTTTTTTCAATGCCTCTCTTCAGTCTTCCAGGTCATTCACATTATGTCTCAACCTTTCCCCACACTTCATCTCCTTTTTCTTACCCCTCATTCTCCCAACCCATCAACATACCCCCATTTATACCGACCAGTTGCCATGTACTCACTATCCCCTTGAAATTCTCTCTAGTCCCATCCATAATTCCCTACTGTGCTCACCAAACACTCCCATTCAGTCACCAACTCCCATCCGTCTATTGCTCTGTTCCCCTTCTCCCCACCCCACACCCTATCCCCTAGTCCCATCCACACCCTACCCTCTAGACCCATCCACCTTCTACTTTCCAAGGTCTCCTGTCCATTTGACATTTCTTTTCTCTCCACATAAACTATAACTACGTGATGCAGAGTTCCACATTATGAGTGTCTGCCCAGGAAAAGGATCTAGGTGTCATCGTTGATAGGTTGAAACCCTCTGCTCAGTGTGCAGTGGCAGCTAAGAAAGCAGCAAATAGAATGTTAGAAATTATTAGGAAACGAATGGAAAACAAAAATGAGAATGTTATAATGACTTTATATTGCTCCATGGTGCAACCACACTACGAATACTGTGTGCAGTTCTGGTCACCGCATTTCAAAAAATGTTTAATGGAATTAGAAAAGGTACAGAAGGGCAACAAAAATGATAAAGGGGATTGGATGACTTCCCTATGAGGAAAGACTATAGAGGCTAGGGCTTTTCAACTTGGACAAGAGACGGCTGAGGGGAAATATGATAGACGTCTATAAAATACTGAGTGGAGTGGTAGACGTGAATCGTTTGTTTATTCTTTCAAAAATACAAGGACTAGGGAGCATACAATTATATTTCAACATTTTTATTGATGGTTCAACCTTATAAACATTACAGTTAGGTCTGGTATTATACAACTGAAAATAACACCGCATATCTGTGTATTTGCAACAATAGCAGCCATCATCAACCGTTTTTATCATTTTCACCCTCCTTTCCCACAGGCCCGACTCCCTAGATTCAAAACATTAAACATAACACAGCTGTATCAGTAGAGATCAACCGTTGTGCATTGATGATGGTCACCTGAACAGACTCCTTATCTTTAATACATCCATGTCAATCATATATGTTCCTGTTAAGACCACCACCCACACACCCATCCAGTTCGGCCCTGACAGGCTAGTCTCCAAGGGCTTGTGCTCTGATAGCCCTCCAAGACCTTTCCCCATTCTTTATTACCTCTGTGCTTTGGCCAGAGAAACGTAAACCCACCACCATTCTAACCAATAACCTTTAAACAAGTATTCCAGTTCCCCCCTCCTTCCCCTCTATATCCCCCCCCCCCCATGTTGCTTCTAGTATCTTTTCCCTCCCCGGGAGCATACAATTAAACTACTAAGTTTAAAACAAATCAGAAAAAATATTTTCTTACTCAATGTGTAATTAAACTCTGAAATTCATTGCCAGTGAATGTGGTAAAAGTAGTTAGTTTAGCAGGATTTAAAAAAGGTTTGTATAACTTCCTAAAAGAAAATTCCGTAAGCCATTATTAAGATGGACTTAGGAAAATCCACTGCTTATTTTTAGGATAAGCAGTATAAAATCTATTTTACTTTTCTTGGATCTTGTCAGGTACTTGTGACCTGGATTGGCCACTGTTGGGCTTGATGGATTTTTGGTCTATTCTAGTATGGCAATACTTATGTTCTTATGTATTGTCATTCCATCTATCCTGTCCAGCAGCTTCCCTGTTCCTATTTCCCCCCCACCCCATGTTCAATATCTACCCTCTGTTTCCCCATCCCTCCCCTTGTCCAGCTTCTTTCCCTTTCTCCTGCACTGCTACCCTAGGACCACCATCTCTCTCTCTGTCTGGGTCCAGTATCCTTTCCATTCTCCCCCTCCACCTGTCAGATCTCTCTCTTTTTCTTCTCCTCACTCCCCATCCCAGCATCTCTCTCTCTCCTCTCCCATTGGTCCACTTTCCTTCCCCCTCCATCTCATCAGAGCTCCCCCCCCCCCCAACTTGCAGTCTTGGATCTCTCTCCTTACCCCCCCCCCCCCCCCCCAAGATGTGGCATCTCTTTCCCTTTCCTCCTCTCCCCCCATCCTCTGGGATGGCATCTCTCTTTCTCTCTCCCCTCCTCCCCGCCTCTCCTCTCCCACCCCAGTGCTGCAGTCCTCCAATCTTCCCATGGGCTGCTGGCAATGTCAGCGATGAAAGCATGCTGCCTTCAGCTGGCCCCAGTCACCTTCTCTTTGCTACAACTTCCTGTTCCTGCATAGGTGGGAGGGACACTGCAGAGAGAAGTCTTCTGGGGCCAACAGCCAAAGGCAACATGCTTTCATTGCTGACACTGCCAGTGGGCCACAAGAAGATTGGAGGACTGGGGTGCGAGGGGAGGGCAGGAAGGGAAAGATATGCCTGACCCTGCATGGAGGGAGGGTGATGCCTGACAGGCACTGAGGCACCAGATTGTGAAACTGGAGTTACCGTTTTTTGGAAGGTGGCAATTTCCACCCCATAGCGACACCTATTCCTTTTGTTATGTTGTTACTTATGCAAATTTCATAAATGTTAAATAAACATAACAGTAAAGTGGTGTGCAGTGCTGGTACATTAACTTGCTACACTGGGACCCAAGATTCCATCTTAACAACACTCCAGGTTATGCCTTGTTTTGTCTCAGAGATGCAGAAATATAGATGCCCAGACTTCTTTCTTTGGCCAACTTATGTTTGCATGTAGCAACAGGATATGAAACACAGAGCAGTGCTTCTAAACCCAGTCCTCAGGTTACACATGGCCAGTCAGGTTTTCTGGATATGTATGTACAATGAATATATATGAGAGAGACTTCTTGGCATGCAAATCTATCTCATGCATATTCATTGTAGATATTCTGAAAACCCAACTGACTGGATTGAGAAGCACTGATGTACAGATATTCAGCTCTCGATTGTGCAACAATAGACGTTAAAAAAAGCTCCAATTTAAGAGACAACAGTTTTCACATACAGCTGGTTACCAAAAGGCTGAGGAGGATGATCAGCTTATGTGCAGATGTCTCTTCCAAAAGAAACATTCATAGCCCAGAAAAAAATACCAAGACCTGTGCTAAAGTGTTTTTAAACTGTCGCCCCTTCCCCTGATGGCTTCTCCAGTTCTGTTTAGCTATACTCACTCACACATATGCATGTGCATTTCTTACTGCTGGGAAAATCTGCCAAAGAGTCTGCTCCAGAATGATTGTATGACTCATGGTTGTTGATCTTGATAGATGACTCATTTTAGTGAGCTCTAAGGAAGAGAGCTGAAGAACTTTCTGCTGCTGGAAGTTGGAGACACTTTTGCTGCACATGTATTTGTTGTGCTCATTGATGTAGGTATCATTGAAATTTTTTCTCTGTTAGAACTGTCATCCGTGACGGGTAAAATGTTTCCAGCACACCTCTGCAGTATATGTATGTCTAGTATGTTGTATTATTGATTTACTACTATTGTGCATAATGGACTAGATTCTATATATCACGCCTAAAAAATCGGCACTGAAACAAAATATGCCTAGGCATATTCTATAAAGTACACCTAAGCATACTTTATAGAGTAAGCCTAAATTTACACGTGGTATATAGAATACGCCAAGTGCCTGTCTGCGTGACTAAATTTAGTCACAGGCATTTTACATCAAGTAAAAGTTGATGTAAATGCCAACATCTAAATTAGACGTGGACCGGGTATATTCTATAACAACGTGCATAGATTTTAGAAATGCCCATGACATACCCATTCCATGTCCTTGGCCACACCCACTTTTGAACTATGCAGCTTAGAATTTAAGTTAGTGTCAATAATTGCTTGTGTCAGTTATCGGCACTGATTGGTTTGTTAGGTAATTAAGTTGCGTGCGCAAATCCAGAGTATGTCTGGATTTGCGCATGCAACTTGAGTTACGCTATATAAAATCCAGGGGAATGTGTACAGAAATTGTGTGTCGGGCAGAACACATGTGGTGGAACACCCTATGCATACTTGTATGATGTGTGCTGTTTCATGTGGTTTTCTGCGTTCCTCCTGATGTTCTAAGATTGCTGTACTGTGTTATTACCCTACAAGGTTACTCAAAGCAGTTTACATCATACAAGGTAGCATACATCAATCAGTTGTTAATTGTATGTGTTATACTAAGCTGTATTGATGTATGCTACCTTGTATGATGTAAACTGCTTTGAGTAACCTTGTAGGGTAATTCCTGATTATAAAAGCATTTCCCCTAATTCTAGAAAGTTGTACTTCCAAATTTCCGGCTAGCTTGCAAATAAGGTCAGTTTTACATAATTAGCTGCTAATTGGCCTTAACCAATTGGCTATAATTTGTGTTAATTTATTTATTTAGCTCAAGGTGAGTTACATTCAGGTACTCTGGAAATTTATCTGTCCCAGGAGGGCTCACAATCTAAGTTTGTACCTTAGGCAATGGAGGGTTAAGTGACTTGCCCAAGATCACAAGGAGCAGCAGTGGGATTTTGAACCGGCCACCTCTGGATTGCAAGACCAGTGCTCTAACCACTAGGCCAATTGGAGTTACGGTGTCCTATAAGTTGCACACTCAGATTCCAGAGCACACAACTTTGAGGGGGACATGGATCTGGGAGGGGCATGGGTGGGACAGGGGTGTGTCAGGCAGTTATGTGCACAGGTTATAGAATACTAGCATTTACGCACCTAACTGCCTACAGTCAGGCAGAAGTATTTACACCAGCCGTTGAACTAGTGTAAGTGCTTGCACCTAAAGTTAGGCATGTAAATATGGATTTAAGCTAGTATTCTATAATGGCAGCTGTGCGCACAGCTGCTTAGTACACATCAACCTGGTGCCTAACCTTAGGCAGTCTATAGAGGATTAGCTCTACTGTGAATGGAAAAAGTGTTGAGTCAGGAAATATCCAGTAGCTTTGTAGCCGACTGGAAAACAGCTTAGACCTTGTTTACTCCTGCATCAGGGTGGGGAGAAGCCAGGAATCTGCAGCTGAGCTATGGGAGATACAAAAGTAAGGATGGCTCAGGAGATGCTTCTCTCTTGACGAGAGCGAGTTAGACACACCCTCATGAGGGCCCCTGTTGCTTCAGCACAGGGTGTACCCTGACTGGAGGCACCATAGACTGAGCAACAGAGACTCATCTGCTGGTATAGTAGACATAGAAACAGAAAATGATTGCATATAAAGATCATGTAGCCTATCTTGTCTGCCCATCATAACAACTACTAAGTTCTACTATCCCCTTCCTCTCCTTCAGAGATTCTCTGTGCTTGTCCATGCTTTTTTTGTATTTAGATACAATCCTCATCTCCACCACCAAATTTGGGAGGCTGTTCCATGCATCCACCACTTTTCCGTGTTAGATCTGTTTATACCTTATTAGGCATGACCTGAAAGCCCTCCCAATGCTATTCTTTATATAAGCGAGAGGTGCTCAGTGAATACAGCTTTGCTTAGGAATGTAATGTATGGCTTATATTTAGCTTAAATTAATGTGTACACATTAATTAAATTTTAATTAAGGTTTGATTAAAGAAGTATGTAGAAATTTATAATCTCTATGTTTCAATAAGATGTTATGTTTAATGTTTCCACACAAAGTCAATACTATGTATTTACTCTAGCTTTACCCTCTTTTTGGTGAATGGACTTAGACTTTGCTAGTTGCTGTCAGTTCAGTAGTGCTCCAAAAAGAGTCTGATTTAAAAACAGAATTTCACTGTAGCAGCATTTCTGATGTCAGCTCGATTTGAATAGGAATTTCTCACCTTTGAACAGGGAGAGATCCTTGCTCCTCCCTTTGGCAAGATATTTTTCTCCATGGCACATCTTTCCAGTCTCTCTGCTGGGCTGGAGTCCACCATTTTTCATATACTCCAATTCACTCTCCCTGTCTCTCTCCCACTCGCTTTCATTCACTCTCGCACTCTGCCTAATATCCAGAAAGTCTCATATTATATAGGATTTGTCTCCATAGCCATTAATATGTCCTGTCATTGTCTATTGATAGGCGAACATGGAAGTAATGGAGCTTGGCAATTCATTATTGGTCCAGCTTCATAAAAATTATATCATGGGAATTGGTCCTGTGATGCAAAGGCCTAGTCAGCTTAAGCATGTGCAACCCATGCTCTGATAGGCCTATCAAAGGGGAGTCTCTGCAGATCTACCCTCTGACCACCTTCATGGGCGCGCATATTTGTCCGAGATCATTGTGACCTTACTTAGCTAGCACCATGGTTCTTCTGTCCCATAATCTCACCTAGAGTAAACAGTCCAGCTTCACATTGCAATTCTCTTTGATAGAGCAGCTTGGTTCAATAATGCTGACAATTCTCCTAAAAATGCAATTCAGGCCTGGTCTGGACAGCTAGGAAGTGAAGCCTAATTTAACCTGACTTCCCTATAACCTATAGGCCCCAAACCACCCCAAAACTAACCGTATTCTTGCGATTATTCCTGAATCTGACCTTTTCCATCTTTATCCTATGACCCTTGTTCCAAAGCTTACTGTCAGTTGAAAGAGACCTGCCTTCTGTGCATTTGTGCCACGGAGGTATTTAAATGTTTTTATCTTATCTCCTCTCTCACCCTTCTTCCAAAGTATGTATATTTAGATATTTAATTCTTTCCTTATTTGCTTCATGATGACCACTGACCTTTTTAGTAGCCACTCGCTGGATTGCATCCTATTTTTGAAGGTGTCTCCAGAACTGTACACAATACTCCAAAATGGGGTCTCATCAGAGATTTATAGAGAGCCACTATAGCCTCTTTTTTATTTTCCTGCTGGCTCTTCTTCCTATGCAGCCAAGCATCCTTTTGGCTCTTGCCATTACTTTTTCTGTTTGGCCACTTTAGGATCATCAAATATTACCCCCAGGTCCTGCTCTTTTATGCACAGAAATATTTCACTCCCTATACTTTATTGTTCCCTTGGGTTTTTTGCAGCCCAAATGCATCACCTTGCAAATTTTTATCATTAAATTTTAGCTGCTAGATTCTAGACCAAGTTTTTCTAGATCACACCTCATGTTTTCCACACCTTCCAGAGCATCTACCTTATTGCATATTTTGGTATTATTGGCAAAGAGGCAAAGCTTACCTGACAACCTTTCCACAATATTGCTCACAAAAACATTGGTGATCCAAAGTTTATAGGTGGTGGGCATTTTTCTTTTTAACTTCCATTACTTCTCACAGAACTCCATGTTGCAGGTCCCATAATACATCAGTACAGGGTTGTCAGAAAGCCAGAAATTTTTAACAGGGAGATTTTGGGCTATTTCTGGACTGGGAGGGCTGGACTTTTGCAGCTCTGAGAATCTCAGTATAAACCCTGAGCTTCCAGTTTTGAAACACATATCACAGTCCCCAATAAGGGAGTTAGGACCTTTCTTCATACAACTCGCCATACAAAAATATTATTTAAATTGCAAAATATAAAGAAAGTCTAAATGTAGATTTCTAGAGTAGAAATAAGTTTCCATTTACTAAAATTAAAAATAAAATTCTTCATTCTACCTTTGTTCTCTGGTACATTATTCATGTTTGTCATGGTCCCCAGTTCTGCTTTCTAATGTCTTTTCTTAGCTCTCTTTCTAGGGTCCATCTGCCACTTCTTCTCTCCTTTCCTGTCTTCCTCCCCTCTTCTTCAGTCTTTTCCTTTCAACTTTCTTCCTTTTATTTTTCTGCCTCTCATTCTGCTTAGATTTCATTTATTTTTACTGTCCAGTCGTCAATCTTCAGCTTTTTCTGCATCTACCTACAACTTTCCATTTCTAATCACTCCAGCCCTCCCAGTCCTCATCCTCTGATTCCTCATTTTTCTGTTAACACTTTCCTCTCTCTTCCCCTCTGTACTGCACTCCTCTCTCTTTTCCACCTCTGCCCAGCATCTCCTGTCATCCCCTATCCAGCTTCTCTCTCTTCCCACTTCCATCCAGCATTTCCCCATCACCCTACTTCCTGCCTGCCTGTGTTCAGCATCTCCTTCCATTTCTATCTCCCTTTTGTCAGGATCTCCCCTTTCTCCCTATTCCAGCATCCCTGTCCCCCTCCAATGTTCAGCATCTCCCCTTTATTTTCTGACTCCTCCTATGTCCAGTGTCTCCCCTGTCTTCCTATTCACCCTACAATCCCATGCCCAGCATTCCCTTTCTATTCCCCCATGTCCCTTTTTATCCTCCTTACTCAATTCAGCACCTTCTCTCTCTTCTCTTCCTCTTAGCCAGCGTCTTCCCCATCCTGTTTAAGTACCCCCTCTCTTCCCCAACCCAATCCAGCATCTCCCTTGTCACCCTACTTTCCCCATGTCTACCATCTCTCCTTCTTCTCTTGAGCAAACAAATTCCCTTTCTTTCCATTCTTCCCTGATCCATCAACACCTTTCTCTTTTTCCCCCTCCCAACTTTCTCCAGCATTTAGGTCTCCCTTCTCCCCCCCTTCTCATGTTTAGCATCTTACCCATCTCCCTACTGCCCACCTCACAGGGTCGAGCATCCCCCTTTGTGTCTCTATTCCCACTCTCTCTCCCTAAGCCAGTATCTTCCTTCCCCATCATCTCTCTTCTGTCATCCTATTGCTTGGGCCTTGTACAACATTCCATCCCCCCTGCAAACAAGCATATCTGCTTTCTCTCTTCTGTTCCCTTCCTAATCCAGTGTCTCCATTTTCCTCCCCTGCCCCCCCCCCCCCCCCAATATCGCACCTCTCTGCTGCCTCTTCCGCTCCTGGCTGCTTTCTGTGGTCTGCAGCAGCAGCAGTAAAGAAAAATGAACCCACGGGACCTTACATTTCATGTGTACTGCAACAAGTGCTACTGTCCTGGCCTCAGACCCCCACCTCTGAAGTCACTTCCTGTTTTGAGGCACGGGACTGGAACTAGCAGAGTGTGGAACATCGCACGTGAGATGGAAGGTCCTATGGGTTGATTCTTCTTTATTGCCACTACCCACTGCTGTACACCACAAAAAGCTGCTATGGTGGAGGAGCCAAGTTCACTTGAATTGGGGTGGCAGACCATTATTTTGGGGTGATGCCTATGGTGGCAGGGAGAAGGCTATCGTGCACAATAGCTGCACTGCCACTTCCCAACTTCTGCCACCCTAGGTGGACTCAGAAATAGGGAAGTAAGAGTGGGTGAAATGTAGAGAGGGTATAGGAGGCTGAAGAAAAAGAGGGGACAGTGTGCAGTGGGAGCACTAGACAAAATGAGTGTGTTAGATGGAAAACTGTTAAGTAGGTTAGAGGTGAAAATGAAGAGACAGAAGTGGAATGTGAGAGAAAAAGAAAGTGAGTGATAAAATTTAGAACTGAGTGAATAGAGAGGTAGAGGAAAGAGAAATTGAGAGAAAAGTGATGACAAGGAAATATCGGTGTGTAAGGCAGGAAGAGAAGGTAGAGATGATAGAAGGAGAGAGAAGACAGAAAGAAAATGGAAGAGAGACTGGAATCAGTTCAATTCGAAAAATAAAATGTCCAGGCATTAGAGGTAGAAAGTTCAAAATAATTACTTTCAATTTTTATGGATTGGAGTGGAGTAGTCTAATGGTTAATGCAGTGGCCTGAGAACCAGGGGAACAGGGTTCGAGTCCCACTGCAGCTCCTTGCAAGTTACTTAATACTCCACTGCCCCAGGTACATAATATATAATATGTAAACTGATTTGATTGTAGCCACAGAAAGGTATTACACGACTTCCCGGTCTGGCTTTTTGGTGTTTATATTTCAGTTTTTGCTGCATGTCTTTGTTTCTAATTTCTGGTCCTTTCTTCTGAAGTAGGTGAGGGTCCATGTGTGTGACTGAGGAAGAGGATTATTCTGTTACCATCCTGTTTGGTCTATTTGCCCAATAGGAAAAGTTTGACTTCTGTAGGCCCCAATATAATATTTACAGTTTTTCCTTTTTGTGAGTAGGGATGTTGCAGTTTGAATCCTAGTGGTTACTCTTGATTTGGTTTAGTATGTGCTATATAGGCTCCACATTGAGTCCTTTTTTTTTTTTTTTTTTTTTTTTTTGCAGAGTTTTTTTGTTACATAACAAAAGGCTAGATGTACTGTGCTAATCAAAGGGGCTGGGGTTTACCATCAGCAACTCACACCTGCAGCAATTATTAATTAAGATTGCTGACTGCCAGACAAGGAGTTTAAAAGCCAGTGAAAGGAACTCAGGGGGGAACTTAGGAAGGGAGGAGGACACAAAGCAGAAGGGGAAAGAAACAGAGGGCCAGAAAGCCTTAAGTCCCTGTGACCTGCTTAGATTGTGCAGATGATGTAGGCTATAAAATGGATTGGTTTGATAAATAAATAAATAGTTCTCCAAGAAGGGAGGCTGGAGACGGCTCCCCTCCAAGCCTCCATGGCAGGCAGTCCCATTCACCAGGAAGGGAAGAGAGTCTACCATAAAGCAGGCATTGTTGCTAAGGCTTACTAGAGGCATCCACAGGGAGTAGTAGGATCCTGAGAGGAAAGTCCCAAGGGCCACACAGTCTCTACTCTGGAGGAAAGGGGTGAGTACTGGTTTATTCTGATGCCATTGCTCCTAATAGAAAGGAGAAGAGTATAATGATAGCTGATGTTTAAACTGTCTTGTAAACAAATCCCATATATTTCTCAATTATCTGTAAGTACAAACTGAAAGAGTTATGTATTGTAAATAAATTCTTTATATATATATATTAAGGACTGCCAGAGACCAATCCCGGTCTTATTGCATCCACTAGTTGTTAATCATCGCACATAGTATTTTTCTCGAGCCGTTTTGTGCTCCCTTTATAAACACACTTTTTAAATCAAATCATCGGACCCATACAAGACAAAGATTTCCCCACACTCTCAGATCAATCCACCACCACTCCACCTTCTGCTATTTTTGAAAGATAAATGGGCCTCTTGTGTTCAGATAACACCCCTTGAAGCATAAATAGGGCTTGGGGATACATGTTTTGTAGTTTGTCAGCATATCAATGTCACCTTTTTGACTTTTGACACCATTTCAGGTTGCGACTAAATACTTTCTGCTATGAAGATGAAGTTATTTCTAAGGTGAGATGAGTTTGGTTGAGGCCCTATATTTTTATTTGTGTGTGTGTGTGTGGGGGGGGGGTGATAGGGCTGAGAATGAATCGTGTCACACCGGAGTTAACACAGTCTACTAAGGTTGGACTAGTTAACTTCACCTCCTGAGGTGTAATTTAAACTTGTGAGGTAATGCTTTATAGTACGCCCAATATTAATACCTAGTGGGATCATTTGCATACATGATAATATTACTGTCTGAAAACTGATCATAAAAAGCATGTATTAATGCACTTAGTATATGGGCATTAGCTGATGCCCACCTTAATGTGGATATTAAAGCTAACGCCTGCCAGATTGCAGTACTTCCAAGTCTTTTTGTGCCTGTGACTCCATGATCACAGAGAAATAAAATTGTGTGATTCCCTGGAGGTGCAAAATAATGATGCACCTATGGAGAGCCCACATAGATTGTGACCCTATTTGGGGTTCTGACCCACAGTTTGGGAAGCTCTGCGTTAGAGCATAGGCCTTTTAGTGTGTATAGCAGCATACTACAACACAGCCAACATACATTTCATACAGCAGACTACTAATTTAGGTTTCCGTCTACTGTGTTGGGCTTCCAGCCCAGTTGGAACCATTCTTTATTGGGCTACAGCATCAGAGCCTTCATTTGCAAGTCCCTTGGGTTTCTGGCTGTGCTGTGATGTTCCATTTAGCCTAGCCATCACAGTGACAAATGTTTGGACAGAAATACAGGCAATAGCTCTGCACTTAACATGGGGAGCGGTGAGTCTGGCCACTGGATGTCACCAAAACCTTCTCGTATATTAGGTAAAGCAGCATGAGAAAACATCAAAAGAAGGCATTGTATTTTTCTGCTTTTCATTTGGGAATGTTTTGTAATGAAAGTGCTTGAGAAAGTATGGCTCTAAAGTGAAAAGGTTCTCAAAGCAGCCTTGGGGTTAGAAACAAAAGGTGATGTAGAATTTTACCTTTATAGACTTACGCGCTGGAAAATAGTAACATAGTAGATGACGGCAGAAAAAAGACCTGCACGGTCCATCTAGTCTGCCCAACAATTTAAACTTATATGTGCTACTTTATGTGTATACCTGACCTTGATTTGTTTCTGCCATTTTCAGGGCACAGACCATAGAAGTCTGCCCAGAACAAGGCCCACCTCCCAACCACCAGCCCCCCCCCCCCCCCCCCCCCCCCCGGCTCTGCCACCCAATCTCAGCTAAGCTTCTGAGGATCCCTTCCTTCCAAACATAAAGGATTCCTTTATGTTTATCCCACGCATTTTTGAATTCCGTTACCGTTTTCATCTCCACCACCTCCCGCGGGAGAGCATTCCAAGCATCCACCACTCTCTCCGTGAAAAAATACTTCCTGACATTTTTCTTGAGTCTGCCCCCCTTCAATCTCATTTCACATCCTCTCGTTTTACCGCCTTCCACTCTCTGGAAAAGGTTCGTTTGCGAATTTATACCGTTCAAATATTTGAATGTCTATATCATATCACCCTTGTTTCTCCTCTCCTCCACGGTATACATGTTCAGGTGCGCAAGTCTCTCCTCATACGTCTTGTAACGCAAATCCCATACTATTCTCATAGCTTTTCTTTGCACCGCTTCAATTCTTTTTACAAACTTAGCAAGATACGGCCTGCAAAACTGAACACAATACTCCAGGTGGGGCCTCACCAATGAATTGTACAGGGGCATCAACACCTCTTTTCTTCTGCTGGTCACACCTCTCTCTATACATCCTAGCAACCTTCTAGCTACGGCCACTGCCTTGTCACACTGTTTCGTCGCCTTCAGATCCTCAGATACTATCACCCCAAGATCCCTCTCCCCGTCCATACTTATCAGACTCTCCCCGCTTAACACATACGTCTCCCGTGGATTTCTACACCCTAAGTACATCACTTTGCATTTCTTTGCATTGAATTTTAATTGCCAAACCTTAGACCATTCTTCTAGCTTCCGTAGGTCCTTTTTCATGTTTTCCACTCCCTCCCGGGTATCCACTCTGTTACAAATTTTAGTATCATCCGCAAAAAGGCAAACTTTACCTTTTAACCCTTCAGCAATATCACTCACAAATATATTGAACAGAATTGGCCCCAGCACCGATCCCTGAGGCACTCCACTACTCACCTTTAAACGTGTGTCTGTTACGAGGATGGGTATGCGTGCAACTGAAATTGATATGTTCCAGTGTGCCAAGTTGACCCCCATCTCCCGTTCCCATTTACATTTCAAAGCTAGGTAATCTTTGTTTTGTATCCACTTGTTCAAGGCTTTATATAATGAGACCGAGGTCTCCCCCTCTCTCAAGGACTGAAAAGACTCTCTAAGCTTCTCTCCCGTTCTACTACATAGCTGCTGACAGGAAAATGATAAGATGTAGTGGGAAACTTGCCAATATGCAAATCTCGCTCCCCAAGAGTCTCCCGTCTGTCGCAGTAAATCTCCCATCGGAATGGGCCTCCCTTCCCCCATTAGTAAATGTTCCAGGTGGGTAAAACCTTGAGTAGCCCATTGTGCATAAACATTATTAGTGAGCCCTGGCTGAAAAGTATTATTACCCTGCAGGGTGAGGAGATCTGTAATGCACGGATCACTGCCCAGGTTCTTTACCAGTACCTTCCACAGGGCTCACAGTGGGTGCAAAAGCACACTCCTCCGTAACCTCAGAGGGAGCTGCTTTTGTTTGTGATGCAGAAGTGAGAAACACTGATAGGGGGCATAGTATGCTTTTTCAAAATCTATTGGGGTATATATCTGAGTCTGGAGGCATCAATCCCCCAAGTGTCGCATTTGACAGGCGTAGTTATACAATTTCATGTCCGGAAGACCCAAGCCTCCCTGTCCCCATCCCCCAATCAAGTAAGAAAACCTAACCTTGGGTTTCCTACCCTTCCAACAAAAATGGGAAATTAAACGATTAAAGGCCTTAAGGTCTCTTTGAAGAAGCCAAAGGGGCATTGTCTGCAAAAAATAAAGCCACTTGGGGAACACCACTATTTTTACTAAATTCACCCTACTTAACAAGGTCAAAGGGAGATCTTGCCAGCCCTCAATTAATTTAAGGGTGTCCGCCAGTAACTTAGCTACATTTAGTTGATACAACTGTGACACATCAATAGGCAACAAAATACCCAGATAACAAAATGATTCCCTCGCCCAACGCAAGGGGAACTCTGTGCCCCACTCCTGCACCAGCTGATCTGAAGAAGATAAGGCCTCTGATTTCACCAAATTCAAAGGCAAGCCAGCATAGTCCCCGTATTCCTTTAGGATCTCCATTAAAGCCAGTAACAATTCTCATGGCTGCGAAAGGTGTACCAAGATGTCGTCCGCAAAGGCTGCAACCTTGAAAGTTGCCAAGCCCACAGAAATTCCACGCACTGACGGGGTAGCTACTATATCTCTCAATAAAGAGTCTAACGTCAAAACAAAAAGGAGAGGAGAGAGGGGGACACCCCTGCCACGTACCCCTGAAAATCCCCAGAGTCCAGCCCACTGACTGAAACTCGTGCTCCAGGGGCATAATACAAAGCCTTCACTGCTGACAAAAATTGTCCTGAAAACCCATATTTATCCAGCATAGTGAAAAGGAAGCTCCAATGCACCGGATCGAATACTTTCTCAGCATCAAAGCTGACAAGGAGGGACTGCAGGTTCTTCTGATTCCGATATTCCAGGGAAGCTATAATTTTCCGAATATTTTTAACCACAGTACGCCCTCGTACAAAGCCCACTTGGGAATCTTGCACCAACCACGGGAGAACACGTGCCAGATGGTTTGACATTATTTTAGCTAGCAGCTTGACCTCATAGTTTAACAATGAAATAGGCCGATAAGATTCCACTAGAGTTGGATCTCTCCCTGGTTTAGGGATTACTATAATCCGAGTTATGTTCAACTGCTCGGGTATCTTTTCAGACTGTATCATAATGACTAATGTTATATTGCAAATGCACTAAAATACCCATTTGTAGTTGGAGTGTTCTTGCTGTGTGTGGTAATCTTTGTAATAAACTTGAGAAGTAGAAATACAAAAATGTTGAATAATTTTACTTTGAAATACCCCCTTGTTTCTGACCTCTTGAGGGTAGCATTGTCTTCATGTTTGTATGAATTTGTTATTACTTCTTCCCCTCTCTCTTCTGGTGTTCATGCTCATTGTAGTACAGAGTAGGAATAGTGATGGCTTTATGGAAAGTTGCCATTTGTATGGCAGAATTCTTGTCTACTGCAGTTGCTGAGGCTGTTCTGTACAGGGCCTCTGGATTATACATGTTAAGTTAACCCCCCCCCCCCCCCCCAAAAAAAAAACAAAACAAAAACAGATGTAATTTTATTCAGGAGTTACTACTACTACTACTTATCATTTCTAAAGCGCTACTAGATGTACTAGAGTTACTGGTGTCATACATGGTATGCAGAGGAGAGGCCGACAAGCTTCAAGAGTATTAGGAAGGAATATTGGGTTAGATTTTCTAAGGGATCAATACATAGCTGACAGCGCTTAGTGTTTTGCTGACTGCCGCCGGTGTTATGCCCAGAAATTCAATGCCAGGCTTCAGCATTGAATTTCCGGGTTTCCTGAGTCGGCTACACCATAGCCGGTTCAAACAATATTCAGCACTTAACCAACTATGGGGCACTGCATAAAGACAGGACTGACTTTTATGCAGATACCTTGGCTGGTTAAATGCAGAATATCACCACTTAACCAGCCAAGTGCTTACTATACCCCCAAAATAGCCAGTTTTGCTTTCTGGTCATTTTCAATGGCACTACCCAGTTAAGTGTCACTGGCAATGACTGATTTAACTGGCCAGGAGCCCTATCTGGTTGATTAAATTGCTTTGAATATCGACCCTTCGTAGATCTAGGTGTCTGTCTATGCAATTGGACTGCCCAAAATTTGAGTAGCTAGAAGGTATATTTGAGGGACCAGCTTTAATCGACTCGTGCCAATATTCAGCACTATGAGCTAAGCTAAGCAGTTGGTTTAAATGTTGCTTCCTTTTTTTGCTGCCCTGTACAAGTGATTACTGTGCTGCCGTCCTCCCCCATGGATTCCAGTGCAGCCCTTCAAATGTTTCTCTTTTGTCCCAACTAGTAGCATGCTAGACTTCCATTTTTAGGTGGAACTAATCCCAAAATGACTGGGTAGAAAATCTTTTCTCCACTTTGTTCCCCCGGTGGCCCCCCTCAATTCAAAATATAAATAACTTAGGTGGTGGGGATCCTCAAGCCCTGCCAGCTGAAGACCACTTCCTCCTGCAGCCATAATTATTACCAAGCTCAGCAATCATCAGCACACAGCAACACTAGAACCCTGCTTTTGCTTAGTTTTTACAAAAAACTTAATCTATGCCTCTGACCCTTGCTATAGAATTCACTTCTGAGGGAGACTGGAAGCCAGGTCAAACTGGGAGCAGCAATGGTGGCATGTATATCTCTACCAATCTGTACTTTGCGTCAGTCCCCCTTCTGTCCTGCCTCTGATCTGGGTTTGGTGACTGGAGGAGGACAGTGGTGACAACAAGGGGGTTTTATGACAGGAAGATGGCATGACATCAAAAAGTTGAAGCCCTCTCCCCCGCTCAGCTGCCATATTGTGTGACCCCAAACATTCATAGATACTATTGAAAACAGAAGCAAACGTGAGAATTATGACTGCCTAAGTGTATTGTTTTTAATTTGATAGCTTTTTTGTTTATTTGAAAGCTTCCCATATGTAATCCATGTTTTTTTTAACCTCTTGGGGGGGGGGGCCCACAACTAGGCCCCAAGGCTCAAGCAGAGCCGGGGCCTTTCTTAAAGCTGCCCCCTAGAAAAAGTGAGACTCCTGCAGCTCCAACAACAAGTCTGCCACTCTAGAGCGCAGTCACCTGTGGACCGTGGCTAATGCTCCAGGATATCCCCCTCAGGTTACATATCGGAAGCTTTCAAATTTAAGAACCGCCCCACACACAAATATGCAGTCATGAACCTCACAAGTTCGTTATTGTTTTCAATAAAGTGTGAATTTTTGGGGTCACACAATATGGTGGCAAGCTCCGCCCACTGGCTACAGCCTACAGTGCTACATAAATGACACAGTACCTTCGGACACTTCCTTTTCCTCTGGGCCGGGAGTGTTACAGATTGATTTTTGTAGTTCAAATTCTCTGACCACAGGAAAAAAAATAGGTCAAAGCTCTTCATTAGTTAGCTAATGGTGCAGAGATTTGGCACTTGCTTCAGTCTTCATTAAGGAAGATTTGGGAGAGATACTAGTGCCAGAAATGGTTTTCAAAGCTGACGAGTCAGAGAAACTGAATGACATCTCTATATACCTGGAAGATGTTAGGACGCAATTTGACAAATTGAGGAGTAGCAAATTGCCTAGACCAGATGGTATTCAATTGAAAAATTGAGTGGCCTAGTGGTTAGAGTGGTGGACTTTGGTCCTGGGGAACTGGGTTCGATTCCCACTGCAGGCACAGGCCAACTCCTTGTGACTCTGGGCAAGTCACTTAACCCTCCATTGCCCCAGGTACAAATAAGTACCTGTATATAATATGTAAGCCGCATTGAGCCTGCTATGAGTGGGAAAGCGCGGGGTACAAACGTAAATAAAATAATTTTAAAAAATGTTAGTAATATGTAATTTATCGTTAAAATCAAGCATGGTACTGGAAGATTGGAGGGTGGCCAATGTTAACGCCGGTTTTTAAAAAAGGTTCCATAGGTGATCCAGGAAGTTATAGACTGGTGAGCCAGACATCGGTGCCAGGTAAAATGATAGAGACTATTATAAAGAACAAAATTACAGATCATATTCAAAAGCATGGATTAATGAGACAAAGCCAACATGGATTTAGTAAAGGGAAATTTTGCCTCATCAATCTATTTCATTTCTTTGAAGGAGTGAGCAATCATGTGGATAAAAGTGAGCTGGTCGGTGTTTTGTATCTGAATTTTCAAAGGGCATTTGTCAAAGTACCTCATGAAATTCTTCAGAGGAAATTGGAGAGTCATGGGATAGGAAGTAGTGTTCTATTGTGGATTAAAAACTGGTTAAAAGAAAACAGAGAGTAGGGTTAAATGGTATTCTCAATGGAGAAGGGTAGTTAGTGGAGTTCCCCAGGGGTCTGTGCTGGGACAGCTGCTTTTTAACATATTTATAAATGATCTAGAGATAGGAGTAACTAGTGAGGTAATTAAATTTGCCGACGACACAAAGTTGTTAAATCACAAGAGGTTTGTGAAAAATTACAAGAGGACCTTATGAGACTGGGAGACTGGACATCCAAATGGCAGCTGACGTTTTAAGCAAGTGCAAAGTGATGCATGTGGAAAGAGGAACCCTGAACTATAGCTACATAATGCAGGGTTCCACACTAGGAGTCACCGACCAGTAAAGAGATCTAGGTGTCATCTTTGATGATACGTTGAAACCCTCTGCTCAGTGTGCGGTGTTGGCTAAGAAAGCAAATAAAATGTTAAGTATTAGGAAAGGAAGGGAAAATAAAAATCAAGATGTTATAATGCCTTTGTATCGCTCCATGGTTCGATTGCACCTCAAATATTGTGTGCAGTTCTGGTTGCAGCATCTCAAAAAAGATATAGTGGAATTAGAAAAGGTACAGAGAAGGGTGACAAAAATGATAAAGGGGATGGGATGACTTCCCTTTGTGGAAAGGCTGAAGCGGCTAGGGCTCTTTAGCTTGGAGAAAAGACGGCTGAGGGGAGATATGATAGAGGTCTATAAAATAATGAGTGGATTGGAACCGGTAGATGTGAATTGCTTGTCTACTCTTTGCAAGAATACTAGGACCAGGAGGCACACAATGAAGCTACAAAGTATTAAATTCAAAACGAATTGGTGAAAATATTTCTTCACTCAATGTGTAATTAAACTCTGGAATTCATTGCCAGAGAATGTAGTAAAAGCAGTTAGCTTAGCGAAGTTTTAAAAAGGTTTGGATGGATTCCTAAAAGAAATGGCCATAAGCCTTTATTAAAATGGACTTGGGGAAAATCCACAGCTTATAAGCAGCATAAAATACATTGTACTGTTTTGGTATCTTGCCAGGTACTTGTAACCCGGATAGGCCATTGTTTGAAACTGGATGTTGGGCTTGATGGACCTTCAGTCTGTCCCAGTATGGCAATACTTATGTTCTTATGTTCACTTTTGGTAGTGAGAATTAGAGCTGAGAGCTCTTTGTAGAGAATGAATCTGTTTTAAGACGTGTTTTTGAAGCACTTGCTGGAGATAAGATGGAACAGACCAAGAGGATAGAAGCTTAGAGAGAAAAGGCCAGTGTTCATAAGGAGAGGTAACTTTATTGTGGGTTTTTTGTTTTTTGCATGAAGGACTTCAGAATATTTTTTTTTCCAAGTTGCTTTGGCTCAGCAAATTCCTTTTGCATAATTATATTTCTTCTCTTTGAATCTCATCTTGGCATTTTCATGCTTCCCTTGTGCAGAGGTCACCTTTTCCACATTCTCCTATTACTGGATAGAATTTGATTCAGTGATGTTATCACTGTAATTGTTCAAGCTGTAGCTGTCAAGAACCCCTTTTCCATTTAAAAAAAATGATGTTTTAAGTTAGTTTTGTGACTTTTTAAGGGCAGTGAAGATAGAGGCATCTTTCACAGTTTCAGAAAGAAGGATGTGGTTGAGAGAGGATAACAGAATGAAAAATGAAAGTAATTATTCCCAGGAAAGTAAAGAATAAGACAACAATAGGCTCCAACCCTTGGTCTTCTGCTCTGTTGCATCATCAGGTCCATTGTTATCATTACTAATGGTTATTTATGTTAGTGTACACACCAAATTTTTGTTCTATTGTTTTACTTTCATACACTGCTTTAAAGTTACAATGTGCCAAATTACTTATGGACAATAAGTACAGTAGCGCTGGATTTATGCATATTGTGGCTCCCCTAAGCTGTTACATTTAAGAGGGCCCCCCCTTGATTAAGTAGAAAGTAAATTTAGGTTTACTATTTTTCCATTCTTGTGAGTGAGTATGAATAAAGTACCACTTTACGTATTTTTATTAATTAGGGAAAGAGGGAAGGGAGTAATACATAATAATAATGAGGTCCTTTGTAATGTGAGACCCTAAGCTGTAGTTTTTCTAGTTTATATGTTAGTCTGGTCCTCACGGTGACTCTAAAAGTGCCAGGCATAGGCAAGGAGGGCAGAGATGCAGAAGTAGGGGAAGTGGTGAGCATATGATGACTAATTTGTTTGATGAGCAGACTTCTTGCAATAAAAACAAAACATGATTTTTCTTACTTTTCCTCTCCTGTTTTCTGATTTCTATATTTCTTGCATGTGTCTCCATCTGCTAGATTGCAGAGTTCAGTATTAATGCTGTTCCCTGGTAAGAAAGTTCACAGTCGTAAGAAATTGGATGTATTTGTGTGATGGAGAGCTTCATAGGTGGGAAGGTTAAGATTTGTGTTTGAACTTTTTTTTGGCAGCAAGAGCAAGGTTTCCATTTCTGAAACAAAAAACTGTACACTTTATAGTCAGCTACAGTGGAGCATGGTTGAGGCCCTTGAGTGGGGATAGCTCCTTCCCTGAATCCAGCTGCTTGGAAATGTGTGCACAGGCAGAGCCCACCATACCAGAGAAACCTCAGTAACAATGGTGCTTCAGTAAGGGCACCTCTGTAATAGTGATAGCTCATCATTAACTGGTAACAGTGCTGCTTCACTAATAATACTACCTCAGTAACAATGCTGCAGGGTGTAAAAGCTAGCAGGGTATTGCAGCTGAGCAAAATAGCACTAACAGAGACTAGGAGATCTTGCCTGGCTTTTCACAATACCTTTCACTGCAGGCTACTTACATAAACCAAACTGAACTTCTAAAGCAGACTTTAGCTTTCCAGCACGTACTATTAATAGAGAATGACAACTAACAACAAAAAGGCAAACATGACCACCAATAAAAATTACAACTTCAAAAAATAAGCTATACAGGCAAATTCAAAACGTTAAATATACCAACACCAAACACAACACATACATTCCAATAATCATATTTTTGTTTTCCATTCCTTTCCTAATAATACCTAACATTCTATTTGCTTTCTTAGCCGCTGCCGCACACTGAGCAGAGGGTTTCAACTTATCAATGATGACACCAAGATCCCTTTCCTGGTTGGTGACTCCTAATGTGGAACCTTGCATTATGTAGCTATAGTTCGGGTTCCTCACATTAAAAGTCATTTGCTATTTGGACGCCCAGTCTCCCAGTCTTGTAAGGTCCTATTGTAATTTTTCACAATCACAAGTTCATTTTTCAATTCTATCAGTACTCTGGGATGAATACCATCCAGTCGAGGTGATTTGCTACTCTTCAGTTTGTTAAATTGCACGAATACATCTTCTATGTTTATAGAGATTTCATTCAGTTTCTCTTTGAATATCTTTTCTGGCACTGATATCTCTCCCAAATCTTCCTCGGTGAAGACCAAAGCAAAACATTCATTTAATCTCTCCGTTATGACTTCGTGTTCCCTGAGTGCCCCTTTTACCCCTTGGTCATCTAGCAGTCAAACTAATTCTTTTGCCGGCTTCTTGCTTTTAATGTACCTAAAAACATTTTACTATGTGTTTTTGCCTCTAATGCAGTCTTCTTTTCAAAATCCCTCTTTGCCTTCCTTATCAGCGCTTTGCTTTTGACTTGCCATTGCTTATGCTGTTTCTTACTATTTTCAGTCTGATCATTTTTCCATTTTCTGAAGGATTTTCTTTTAGCTTTAATAGCTTCCTTCACTTAATTTTTAACTATGCCGGCTGTTGTTTGGTTTTTCCTTCCTCCTTTCGGACACCCTGAAAATCCTCGGAGTCACCATTGATCGACATCTTACACTTAAGAACCATGCAAATAACATAACCAAAAAGATGTTTCATTCAATGTGGAAGCTAAAAAGAGTTAGACCACTTTTTCCAAGGATTGTCTTCCGCAATCTGGTACAATCACTGGTACTCAGTCATCTGGACTACTGTAACTCACTCTACGCTGGTTGTAAAGAGCAAATACTCAAAAAAAACTCCAGACAGCTCAGAATACGGCAGCCAGGCTAATATTTGGCACACCAAAATACGAAAGCGCGAAACCCCTACGAGAAAAACTACACTGGCTCCCACTAAAAGAATGCATCACGTTCAAACTTTGCACTTTAGTCCATAAAATCATCCATGGTAATGCCCCAGCCTACATGTCAGATCTAACAGAACTACCACCCAGGAACGCAAAAAAATCTTCCGCACACCCCTCATTCTTCATCCTCCCAAGTGTAAGGGTTTGAAATACAAATCAATGCACGCATCTACCTTTTCCTATACGAGCACGCAGCTCTGGAATGCGCTGCCACGTAACTTGAAAACGGTCTATGAATTGACCAATTTCCGCAAATTATTAAAAACCTATCTCTTCGACGAGATATATCACAAAGATCAACATGTGTAATTGTATAATCTTTTGAACTTTTAGTACTGTCTTATAATGTCTTTTGCTTTAACACCATCATGTAATTGTAGAATCTTTTGAACTTTAGTACTGTCTTATGTCTTTTGCTTTAACACCATCATGTAATTCACCACCATGTAACACAAACCCTCTGTAAACCTAATGTATATTCACTTCTATTTCCAGTACCCATGATGTATTGTAAGCCACATTGAGCCTGCAAAGAGGTGGGATAATGTGGGATACAAATGCAATAAATAAATACATGGAATATATTTGGCCTGGGCTTCCAGCATGGTATTTATTAACAGCATCCACACCTGATGTAAATTTTTGACCTTCGCAGCTGCTCATCCAAGTTTTGTTTTGTTTTTTTCACAGTTCTTATTTTATCATAGTCTCCTTTTTGAAAGTTAAATGCTAACGTAGTGGTTCCCAAACTCTTTTGGTTCACAACACCCTTAGTGTCCAAGCAATTTTTTGTGCCCCCCCCCCCCCCTCCCGGCCACATAGGTCTCCACCCCCTCCACCACATAGGTCTCCACCCCCTCCACCACATAGGTCTCCCTTTCCCTGCAGCGACCCTCCTCTCACTCCAGCACACCTCTCCCTTCCCTGCAGCCCCTTCCCAGAAAGCCCAGCACATCATTCCCTCCAGCCCCTCGCCTCCCATGTCCAGCACGCCTCCCCATTCCTTGCAGACCCCCTTCTCCGAGAAAGTCCAGCACACCTCTCCCTTCCCTGCAACCCCCCTCTTCCCAGAAAGTCCAGCACACATTTCCTACAGCTCCTCTCCTCCCATAAGTCCAGCATACCTCTCCATATATGACTGTTGTGTTCAGTGTACTCGGATTGCTGAAGTATACTCTTTAAAACATGTTAATTCATCTCATAAGAGTTATCCAAGGCTTATTTCTTGATTGTTGTCTCCTCGGTTTGCCAGCAATACACACTGTCTCTAGAATTGCATGACTCCTGATGCAGGCATTGGTCAATGAAACATGGCCGTATCGAGTTTGTATTTTCTGTGGCACAGACGCTGATTGACCCATCAAAGTACTAAAGTCTTTGGTTCTGTTTTGTTTCTGGCCTCACTGGTTCATCTTCCTGTTCTCCACGTAGGATTTCTTTTTCCTTTTCCTGTATACCACGCATATATGAGTTGAGCTGTTTTACATTGGGTCCAGCAGTTCCCAACATCCCTGAAGTAGTGAGACTGGGATCAGGAGTGGTGTACTTGACAGATGTTCTCTATGATCTGTTCCCTCTCTGTGGCCTTGGTAGCTTTGGCTGAGGAATTGGTCACCCAATGGTGTTTCTAACTCACTCTTCAGCAAGCTTCCATTTTGGGAGCAGTTATTATTTAGGGAGGACTTGGAGACGCTGTGGAAAGATTTGGGAGAGCCCAGGTCTTAGTGTCTTCTTGTGGACAAAGTGTGTATCCCCAGGACATTGGGCAGTAAGGTCTGATCTGTTTTTCTTGACTAAGTTGATTGATGTGCAAAGTTCCATTCCGTTGATGTCACTAGAATATATTCAAATTCTCTGCCTCAATTTTCTAGTTCCAGATTCCAGATTTGAGGAGCTTGGCTGGTCAGGTTGCCAATTTGGCACCGTTGGGGGTGATCAGTTCACTAATGTGGACTGGTCTAACAGGATAAGGAAGTCCAGTCATTTTTCCCTCTCTTTGACCCCTCACCCCACAATATGAAGAAATTATCACCTAGCTTCAGTCTGGCTTTTGTGCCACAATTTCCAAATTCACACCTCTTCCTTCATTTTCAAAAACATTACATCTTCTAGACCCTGCAGTTTCCCTTTAGGTTGTAGCATAGCATGGCTCTGGAAGAATTGTGATTCCTCCTTGGATTTTATTAATACAAGCTGGACACATTGTTCCATAATCATAGAAACATTCAATGATCACACCTTTCTTTTTAAAGTCATTTAGACAAACTGTGTGTACTTTTATTCCAGTCTGTGCACTGCCATGAAGCGGTTCTGGGATTGGCAGAATATGAAATACAATATTTTAATAAATATACTTCAAATTTAAAATCTACACTGTCACAAAATTGCTTAGATCAGACAGTGATGATACAAACAAGTTAGAAACAGAGTCTATGAAAGAAAAAGGAGTGTTTGCAGAGTCTATAGAGCTAGGCCTGGAGTTGGGAAAAACCTGTGGACTTTTCTGTCTTGACCAGTTACCAGTTCAGAGCCAGATCTGGAGAGCCTGGCTGGTCAGGTTGCTAATTTGACACTGTTGGGATCATCCAATAGTTCTGGTGGCAGTACTCTGCCCTTGCCACCTGGTATTTTTGATAAGACTACTATAGTGGGACAGTGTCGCCTGCTACCTCTAAAGGGGGTGCAGTGGAACTGCCTTAGTCTCTGTCGCGTTTGTGAGTCCTTGTGCCCAGGCGGAGCACAGAGATGAAGACTGGAACCTGTGCTCTGCAGGGCAGCCAGGCAACCCCGAGGCTTCACCTCTGATGGCCGCCGTTCCCTGAGGGTTGAGCCCCCAGGTGCGGGCAGCCGACAGGACTTCTGGATGCAGGTGGGGGTCAGACGGCTGCAGGCAGCAGGCGAAGAAGACTCGGACAGCAGGTGGTGAGCGGGACAGGCAGTAGCACAGGAGTAGTTTGGCACAGACAGTGGTCCGGTCAGGCCACAGGCAGAGAGTCTCTAGGAACTGGCGAGAAGTCAGGTTGGGCAGCTAGCAGAGAGTAGTCGAGGTTCAGGCAGTGAACAGGTCAGGCAGCAAGCAGAGAGTAGTCGAGGTTCAGGCAGTGGTCAGATCAGGCAGCAAGCAGAGAGTAGTTGAGGTTTAGGCAGTGAACAGGTCAGGCAGCAAGCAGCGAGTAGTCGAGGTTCAGGCAGTGAACAGGTCAGGCAGCAAGCAGAGAGTAGTCGATGTTCAGGCAGTGATCAGCAACGAGGTAGACAGAAGAGCGAGTAGACAACAAAGTCTCACAATAGCACAAGCGAACCTACCGAAGTAGAAGCCGAAGCAAAGTTGATGGGGGAAAGCTGCTCCTTAAATAGCCCCCACCATCAGGGAGACCAGAATCAGCTGGCAAGAGAGATACAGATTGGCCAGCCGACAGGAGGAGGTGGAGCCAGGATGCGAGTGGCCAATCCGGGCGTTAGAGGCGTGGCCCAAGTTCCCAGGCCCCGCGCCCGGAAGAGAAACACTAATCTTGGAGCACCGGTGCTGCCAAAATGGCCGGCGATCCAAACTGCAGTGGTGGCAAGAATGAGGGTAAGAGCGCCGTGCCGCCAAGACGGCCGGCGTAGTAAGCAGGGGGAAGAGTGGTGTCAGAGCGTCGTCCCAGCCTGCATGGCCGACGCTCCCCCTCACGGAGGTGTGGCCGAGGAGCGGGCAAGACGCGCAGCAGGTGAGGAGTGCGACAGTCTCGGTGCGTTCATCAGTTCTGGTCTTCTCTCCAGGTGCCAAATCCTGTTGTACTGCCTGTACTCTGATACATATTGGGGAGTCTGACACAGAGATTTCCCTGTTAGATATTTGGCAGATAATGTCCAGGACTGAGGTGATACTTCGAGGGACAGTTGTTTAAATCAAACAAAATCCCAGCATCTAAGTACTTATTGTCTGTCACCAGTTCCAATTGCTTAATCATTTAGTAACAAAACATAATCGCCAAATAAATTTTTTGGACCTCTGTCCTGATGAAGTGAAAGAAACTTGGCCATGTTGGCAGAGGGGTCTGAGTTATATCAGTGAATAAAAATACTTAAAAGTTAAGTACTTTATTTTTTTTTAACAAAAGTTGCAGAAAAGTTATATGAGCAGCAAATTATTGAAAAAAAAAAACTGGACCAATGAGGAATGGGCAGTAATGCATTTGGAATTGGTATGTATTTGGCTGCAGAAATTCTCTCAGATACACTGTTCAATTCTTTTCACTATAATATCTGAGTATACCATTTTCATGATCCAGTACTCATGATGACTTTAGATATTAAGTCATCATTTACATCGATCACACAAGATCAGGCTTTGGTGGTCATCTTGAATGCTTTAGAGTCTAGGGCTTGCCCACATGAAATGCCCACTGAATTTCTTTTTGATTTGGCTTGGTTAGCCCTTTGTGATAACTTTTTTTCTGTTGAGGACCAATGGTTTCTGCAGATTTCGGAGGTAGCAATGATCGCAACATTTGCCTCCACCCTTGCCAATCTTTTTATGGCTAGGTTTGAGAGGGATTGGCTACCAGATTCTCCCTTACGTAATAACGTTTTTTGTGGCGAAGATTCATCAGTGATTTTTTTTTGCTTTTGGGGGGGGGGGGGTAGCACTCCAATTCACTTCCACTTTTTCTGTGGAACTTGTATGCGTTTTGAATGTGGAGATCACACAGAAGTTCAACACTCGGGTATATGAGAAACCCATGAATCACAATACAATGCTTTTTTTTTTTGACAGTTGTCATCCTAGACGTTTAAAGGAAAGTTTGCCTTATTTGCAATTGTTGTGCTTCAGGTGGATATGTACTGAAAAATTAGACTTTAAGAAGCAGGTGCACAAACTGTTGGCTCAGAGAATCTACAGCCAACATCGCCTGCTTTACCAGGTAGGGCTGGTCACAAATTTGGCGTAGTCGGCAGGTTTTAAGATCTAGTTATACCAGAGCCAAACATAATCATCGAGAATGGTTGCTATGTGACAGACATCATGATCCTGAAGATCTGAAAATGGAGGTTTGTGTTGTAAAATACATGAAAGGAGGGGAAGAGATGGCCAGAATTTTAAGGAATAATTGGGACATTATGAAGTTGCATCCGGTTTTTGAGGCTCATTCTTTGCGCTTAGCTGTTTCCAGAGGGCAGAACCTGGAAGAGTTGCTAAGCCCGGTTGTGTTACTGCAAATGACACGACAAGTGGATCAATTAAGGGGCCACATTAAGTGTGGTCGGTGCCAAACATGAATAATTACAAAGGATTGCACTTCTTTACAAAACCCAGTGGATGATAGGACTTATGTTTTGAAGCACTATACCAATTGCAAATCTCAAGGGGTCATCTATTTGCTCTGGTGTCCCTGTAACAAAGTGTACATTGGAAAAACTAAGCATAGTCACAGCGTATTACATATGAAAATGGGAGCACCTTTAGTGGGGCATAATATCAACATCAGTTTGGAGACTTTGAATGCCATGTGATTGACCAGATTTCTCTGAATGTCAGAGGTGGTGATTGGAATAATGCATTGTTAAGATGCTAACAGTGCTGGATTTATCGTATGCAGTCTATGGAACAGGGGGGGTGTTAAACGATAGGATTCAATGGAGAGTGTTTCTGTGACCTTGTCAATAAAATACATTGATTTCGAATTGACATCACTTGATGATGTCATTTTAGGCGTCCTTTTGAAATACCAGCGCCATTTTGAATGAAGGATTGGTGCCGGCAAACAAGAAGTTTTGACGGCAGGATGAATCTGTGCCATTATGGGGTTGGGAGTTTATTTAACCTATTCTCTTACTCACTTGAATTTTCTTTCCAGGCATCGAGTCGGAGATAGAGCACGTTTCATAAGTGCTTTTTTTTTGTAGTGTGCTACTGGATATTAGTTGTTAAACACATCAAATTTACATGTTTGCTGCAAGCAGTACTTTTTTTGTAGGGAAAATGTACCATACTCATTGGCGGGATCACCACCTATGGGTCTGCCCCTATCATAGCCACACCCACAGTAGCCACACCCTTTATACCAGCTATGGCGCATATAGACAGGCATCATTGAAAATATTATACTAGTATAGAAGAAAAAAATAACTTGTGATTTTTTTTTTCATTATAAATAATTTCTGTAAGCTGTTCCAGCTCCAGTATACCCAGTGCAAAATAAGACAGCAGATGTAATTTCTCAAATTGGACATATTCCAAACACTAAAATGAAAATAAAATGATTTTTCCTCCCTTTCTTGTCTGGTGACTTTGTTTTTCTGATCATGTTGGTCCCAGTCTCTGATTCTGCTGCTCTCTATCTCTTCTCTTAACTCCGTTTCCAGGGCTTCCTTTCCATTTATTTCTTTACTTTCCTCGTTTCTTCTTCATTTCTTGCCTTACATCCATAAGTAAAAGCTGGGTCCTCCGTGAATTGACTGGAGGAGGTATAACGTGGATCCAGCTTTTACCTATTTTTTCCATCCATGTGCAGTTTTTCTTCTCTCTTCTCTTTCCCTTATCTCTATCCATGTGCAACTTCTTCTTTTCTCTTTCCTCCCCTCCATCCATGTCCAGCATTTCTCCTCTCTCTTCCCTCCCTTGTATCCCTATCCAGCAATAATTCTTTCACCCCTCTTCTCCATCCAGCATTTCTCCTCTCTCCCCTGCCCTCCCCTCCATCCATCCATGTCCAGCAATTCTCCTGTCTCTCCTTCTCTCCTCTCCATCCATTTCCAGTATTTCTCCTCTCTTACCTGCCCTCCCATCCATGTCCAGCATGTCTCCTCTCTCCCCAACCTTCTCCTCCCATCCATGTCCAGCGATTCTCTTTCCCCAGTTCTCCCCTAACATCCATGTCCAGCGATTCTTTTCTGCCCCCCTGTTCTCCCCTGCTATCCATGCCCAGCGATTCTTCCACCCCCCCCCCCCCGCCCATCCTCCTTCTCCTGCTGCCTGCCTACGAGTCCAGACCCCAGCATCAGCCAGTGCAGTGATTAAGAGAGGCTGCTGGCGTTGGGGCCTTCCCTCTGCGAGTCCTGCCTACTTTGTTTCAACTTCCTGCTTCCGCATAGGTGGGACTCACAGAGGGAAGGCTCTGACACCGACAGCCTCTCTTAATCGCTGCCGAGTCGCTGAAGAAAAGGAGGGTCGCGGGGAAGAGGGGAGCGAGAGGAAAGGTGCAGGCCAGCTGCAGGGAAAACAAAAGGTACCAGCACAAAAAAAGCCCTGGCTGCAAGTATTGAGAAGAAAAGTGAGAATTGAAAATGAAATTTTAAAAGACTATTGGGAGGTTTTTGCCGATGATTGGTCTGAGTCAGTAGGCAACTGTGGTACTCGTGTCAGAGTGACGGAATGGACAATTCTTAGTTTCCACAGCATGAACCTATGACTGCTGAGGCTTTTCCCCTCCGTTTTGGAAAAATAAAAATATGAGTAAATTTTTTTTTTGTTTGAAGCTGAACTTTGTTGGTGGAACCGTTCAAAGCTTTTTTTTTTTTTTTTGTCTTTGATGTATTTGGCTGGCCATAGTTCTGAGGTTCCAAAAATTGTTTTTTTTATTGTTTTGTTACTAAGGCCCTCATGATCAAAAGCAAACTCTGGCGCTAGAGGCTGTTAACGCCATACTAGCGCCATCGTTTGCAGCCGACCCATGATCAGAGCCCTCGAGCGCCTGAAACAGCGCACTCGAGGGCTCTCAGCGCAAGTAGCATGTAAATTGTACAGCGCTGCGTAACCCTAGTAGCGCTTTAGAAATGTCAAGTAGTAGTAATGCATGCTAAACAGGGCTTCTAGCGCAATTAGCTTGCAAATGCATGCTAATTGGCGCTTAACGCATTCATCCCCAATGATCAACAACCAGCGCGCCAAAGATTGGGTTGCTGGCCGCAGCAAAATCAACGCCAGCTCCGAGCTGGCGTTAGATTTTGCGGATCATTGGGGAGGAATGGTGAGCCCTGTCCAGCATGCAGTTGCATGCTGGCAGGCCCCCCTTCCCCCCCAAGGCAAATGCGAATGGGGGGCTGGAGGTCCGGTGGACCTCCGATCCCCCCAACGATCCCCCCCCATGTTCACGGAGGGCTGGAGATCCGGTGGGTCTCCAGCCCCCGAAACCCCCAGAAATCGTTGATTGGCCGCCTCCGGCCAAAGGATCTCTCGATCCATCGATGGGGGGGGGGGGGGGTGGGGGCTGGAGGTCCGATGGACCTCCAGCCCACCCCAAATCCTCCCCCCAGCGTTGTCCTTAGATTCCCTGGTGGTCCGTGGTATGCTGTGGTGTCGTCCCGGCCCCCCTACCTTTTATTGGAGGAGGGAGCGATTCACTTACATGGTCTGTAGCCCCGCCCAGCGCATTCCAGGATGCAGTGGGTGGTGCTGGGTGCCGCCATTTTGAGCGTCGACTGACTGGAAGAGGAGGGAGGCAGGCAGGCTGCGTCTTTCCTCCAACAAAAGGTAGGGGGACCGGAAGGGGGGCCGGCACGACACCACAGCACACCATGGACCACCAGGGAATCTAATGACAACGCTGGGGGGAGGATTTGGGGTGGGCTGGAGGTCCACCGATCCTCCAGCCCTCCCCCCCCCCCCCCGTCGGTGGGTGGGAGGGTGGGAGAGGGTTTGGCCGGCGGCGGCCACAACGTTTTCTGGGGGTTTGGGGGGGGGGGGGGGGGCTCGTTCGGGCCTCGGGGCAGGCTGTTTGACAGGTTTGGGCTTTTGACAGCCCAGACCTGTCAAACAAGTGCGGGAGGATTGTGCTGAGCGCATGCTCGGCACAATTCTCCCGCACTTTAAACATGATAATTAAAGATAATAGCGCTGCTTAGATTTGCATGCATTATCTTTGATCATAGATGCAGAAAAGCCCTGCGCTGTCCCGGCGCTATTTTTAGGGTGCTGTTTGGAACAGTGCAGGGCTTTTGATCATCTGGGCATAAGTGATTAAGCATGTTGTAAATGGTGACAGACAATAAGTACTTACGTGCTGGGATTTTGGTTGATTTAAAGTTCTGTTGTTGATCCCTGCACAATAGATTTGCTCCTTTTCAAGTGGATTTATCTGATTTTAGAGGGAGAGTTGGACAGCTGTTCTCCTTTACTGAGAAAGCTGTACATAATTTGAAGGTGTAGATTCTAAGAATGAGAGATTTGATAAAAGATTAGTCAGTGGTGACTAAAGTTTAGTCCTTACAGACAATTAGTGTGTCTGTTGTAAAGAACAAGCATTAGCATCCACTATAAGTTGTAATCTATGCATAATTTACTTCGTTTTTTAACTTTCTAGAATTTATCTGCTGTCTTTTGAAATTCTTTTGAAAAGTGTATTAAGGCAGTATTGGGATTTGCTGATCTGGATGTTCTCCATTATAAAGTGTATCTTCTCCAGTGGTGTGCTGGTAAAATTTTAACAACAGGCTCTCTTCCCGTCCACCTCGGCGCCCCCCCCCCCCCCCCCCCCCGTTCACCACTGCGCGCCCCCCCATCCACCTCTGCGCGCCCCCAAAATTGCAGAGCTGGCTGTAGCCGGGGGGGGGGGGGGGGGCGCAATGCATTACTCTCTCCAGGAAAAAAAAAATTAAATGATACCAGGTTCCAATCTAATTCATGTTTAATATGGGATAAAATGACATAAATAAGTAAATATAAACTTTTAACCATCATGCACCTGATTCTCAAAGTGGACATATTCCACTATAATGAAAATAAAATTATTTTTTTCTACCTTTGTTGTCTGGTGACTTTGTTTATATGATCTTGCTGGCCCAGTATCTGATTCTGCTGCTCTCTATCTGTTCCCTTGACTCCGTTTCCAGGGCTTCCTTTCCATTTATTTCTTTTCTTTCCTCCTTTCTTCTTCATTTCTGGTCCTCCGCAGACTTGACTGTACAGTGGATCCAGCTTCTGCCTATTTTCTCCATCCATGTGCAGTTTCTCTCCTCACTTCTTTTTCCCTCATCTAATCTCCTTCCTCTATCTTCCCTCTATGTCCAGCATTTCTTCTCTCTCCCTTCCCTCCCCTCCATCCATGTCCTGAAACTCTTCTCTCTCCCCTGTCCCCCTCTATCCATCCATACCCAGCAATTCTCTTCTCTCCCCTGCCCCCCTACCCATCCATGTCCAGCAATTGTATTCTCTCCCCTGCCCCCCTCTACCCATCCATGCCCAGCGATTCTCCTCCCTCCCCTGCCCTTCCCTCCCTCTCCCATCCATGTCCAGCGATTCTCCTCTCTCCCCTGCCCTCCCCTTTGGCTCCCATCCATGCCCAGCGATTCTCCTCCCTTCCCTCCTGCTCCCATCCATGTCCAGCGATTCTCCGCCCTCCCCTCCCGCTCCCATCTCATGTCCAGCGAGTCTTCTCCCTCCCCTGCCCTCCCCTCCCACTCCCAAACATGCCCAGCGATTTGTCCTTCGCCCCCACCGTCCCCTCCCGCTCCCATCCATCTTTTTTAAATACCTCCTCGCCGTTGAAGCGCCGCGTTAAAGTCCTGCTGCGTCTCTAGCTTTCCCTCCTTGTTTGCTGCAGGTCACGTGAACTTCGTACCCTTAGTCCCGCCTACGTCAGAAGGTGGGACTAAGGGCACGAAGTTCACGCAAACTGCAGCAAACAGGAAGGAAAAGCTTGAGCAGCAGGGCTTTAATGCGGTGCTTCAACGGCGAGGAGGTATTTAAAAAAGATGGATGGGAGCGGGTGGGGGCGAAGGGCAATCGCTGGGCATGTTTGGGAGCGGGAGGGAGGTAAGCATGGCGCCCTCCTGCCATGCTTACCTCCTGCAATGGAGCCGGCTCGCCCTGAACAACAACCGGCTTGCAAAAGCTGTCAAAATTTAACAAGCGGCTCTTGCGAGCCGGAGCAACAGGGCCGTGCCGATGCGGTAAGCGAGGTAAGCGCTGCAGGGGGGCGCCCACCTCTGGAGGGCGCCGCCGCGGTGCTTACCCTCGCCCCGGCGCCCCAGCCCAATCGTGGACTTCGGACGTCCCTGCTGCCCTCACAAGCGTAGCGCTTTTGCGAGGCAGCTCGGGCTCTCCCTCCTTCCTTCCTTGGTTCCGCTCTGGCTCCCCGATCAGCAGCCCCCCCCGCCCCCCGCGTGTTTTAACCTTTACGCGATTGCAATCAATGAAAAACGCACACCAGACTCGTTCCAGCTTCTCTTCACACAGTGTCCCGCCCTCGCGGAACAGGACATGCCTCATCGCTGACGCTGAAGGCGGGACACTGTGTGAAGAGAGAAGCTTGAAAACGAGTCTGGTGTGCGTTTTTCATTGATTGACATCGCGTAAAGGTTAAAACACGCGGGGGGGGGGGGGCTGCTGATCGGGGAGCCAGAGCGGGAACCAAGGAAGGAAGGAGGGAGAGCCAGAGCTGCCTCGCAAAAACGCGGCAGCCCTGCCCACATGTAGGAGAGAGGAGAATTGTTGGCGATGTATGGATGCAGGGCAGGGAGAGAGAAGAAATCATTGGACAGGAGGGGAGAGGGCAGAGCAGGGGAGAGAATTGCTGACAGGCATGGATGGGAGGGCATGGATGGGAGGGCAGCAGCAGGGCCCAGGGAGAGGACAAATTGCTGGAAGGGGAGGGGAGAGAGGAGGATTGCTAGCTATGGATGCAGCAGGGAAGGGCAGAGAGGGACAAGGATGGACATGGGGGCCCAGGGAGAGGACAATTTGCTGGAAATGGAGGGGAGGGGAGAGAGGAGGATTGCTGGCTATGGATGGAGGAGGGAAGGGCAGAGAGGGACAAGAATGGACATGGATGGGAGAACAGGACCCAGGGAGAGAGAAGAAATTGCTGGAAATGGATATAGAGCAAGAAATGAAGAAGAAAGGAGGAAAGTAAAGAAATAAATGGAAAGGAAGCCCTGGAAATGGAGTTAAGAGGACAGATAGCAGCAGACTCAGATACTGGGCCAGCATGATCGGAAAAAGAAAGTCACCAGACAACAAAGGTAAAAAAAAATCATTTTATTTTCATTTTAGCGTTTGAAATATGTCCACTTTGAGAATTTACATCTGCTATCATATTTTGTAATGTATAGTAATTTGTTTCTAAGAATATTGCTGACAGTTCCTGTCAGTGTGGCAAGTGGTGAGCGATCATTTTCACCGGGGGGGGGGGGGGGGCGCCAACTGATAGTCTGCAGGGGGGCGCCAGAGACCCTAGGCACGGCCCTGCGGAGCAAGCTGGCTCCAGCACACCACTGATCTTCTCCCTCTTCAGAAGTGGGTTCCTCCAGAGACGGATGTGGATTTCACGCTAAGGAAAGTGTTCTTGAGGACTCGTATAATGTAATTTCCTTCTTACAAGCATTAGTGGTGACGTTTTCTTCAGAGAAGGGTAAATTTTAATTGTTCTTCAATCTTTTTTTTTTTTTTAAATTAAGGAAAGTTTACTCCATGGCCAGAAGATACAGATATTCCCTGCTGTTCTGCAAGTTATGAAGGAAACAGTTTTTTTTTTTTTTTTTTTTGCATTGAAGCCACTGGCACTGGTACCGGGGAAACCTTTTTTTTTTTTTTTAAGTTCCCCTACAAATACTTTGTGGAGTTTTAAGGCAAGAAATATATATTCTTTGACATCTTATATCTAGATAATTATTAAGGGTTAGAAGAAGGATTTAGGGGAGGAATTTCCAGAATATATAAAGCGTTATTGGCCTGTACTTCCCCTATAGAATACTACACACACAGATGGGAAACAGCACTAGGGAACACTTACGACCCAACAAACTGGGCTCTGGCTTTCAGGTCCTTACTTAGAGTGTCTGTGTCCAGCGCAGTGGTAGAAAATGGGCACAAGATTCTGTATAACTGGTACTATACCCTCAGCGCTTGCTAAATGTTTCAGATTGAGCTCGGCCCAGTGCTGGAGGGAATGTGGGATGGAGGGGTTACATGTATCATGTATGGTGGTCTTGTGTTCATGCAGTTCGTTACTGGGATAGTCTAGTGGACTTTGTGTATCAGGTGACTGCTACAAAGTATCAGATGAAAATGGACTATTGTCTCTACATTTCAACCGCCGGAAGTTAAAAGCATGTTCACAATTTGCCACGCAGGTATTTCTTGTGGGCAAGTTAGTAATGGCGGCGGCTTGGAAGAGACCTCAGCTGCGGATTTGTCAGCAGTGCTGGAAAAAAACTGAACTATATCCAGTTGATGTCTAAGCTCACCGCAGTGCGGAAAGGACAAATAGCTCAGCATCAGAAAAATGGGACACATATAATACTTGGTCATTACCACAGTGAGCTTATAGGTATTACGATACAGACCATTATAGGAGTGGGGAGGGGGGGGGCAGGGAGTACTGGGGGGGGGAGGAGTAAGGTAGATTGTGGGTTACTAACTGGCTAGCAATTATTGTCAATAGCTAGAACATTGGAACTGTATGCAGGGTTTCTAAGCTATCTCAGCTGGACAATGGATCTGTTTTGTTGATCATGGTTTTGTATGGTTTATAAAATGAATAAATAAAATACTAAAAAAAAAAAAGAAGAAGGATTTAGGGTAGTGAAAAGGAGACAATAAGTTAGATTCAGGCCCATTGTTTGGAGATGGTTTAATTTTTTTATCTCTGCATTTTCTTTTTTTTCTACTTTAAGGAATTCTCTTTATCGTTTCCTTGAGGTGCACTTCTAGATATTTCTCTGTATTTGATTATCTGTAACTAATTAGCATATTTTTTGTTATCTTTTTCTTGCTCATATGGGTTATAAAATATTTGAAACACTAAAGAAAAATAAGGATGTGTCGGATTGCAAGCACTGTAAAAGAAACCCTAACAGAAATGCATTGATCTGGCAGACTCTGCAGGGGACCTAGGATGTGGTTTGTTTGGGCAACAGGCACATGAGAATTGCTGGGTAGTTAGAGGAATGGTGGGGGGAACTCAGTGACCATGTTGTATGCTTCCCCCCCCCCCCCCCCCCCCCCAGGATGGCAGAGTACAAAGGTAGAAAAAATACCCCAACACTGCTCTGAATAAAAGGGCTGCATTTTACACAGTGGTTGGCAGTTGACGTGTTCTTAGCCATGGGAATCACTGGGCTGACTGGATGGGCTCTAATGTCTTTTTCTGCTGACACAATGTTACTCTTGCACCAAACCCTGCAGGGGCAAGAGCAATGCTGAGGGAGATTCAGAAGAATTTCCTTTAGCCCTTTCCAAGCAAGGTAAAACTATTATCAGTACATGCGTCCAGGGAGGGTGTACATTGCAGTTTCAACTGTTGGTTGTAGCCCCGCCCAGTGCATCCCAGGATGCAATGGGCGGGGCTGGGTGCCGCCATTTTGAAGCGGCGTTGAAAGAAAGAAACGGGAGGCATGCAGGCTGCGTCCCTCCTCCAACAAAGGTAGGGGGGCCGGGAGGGAGGGAGGAGGGTGGGGTTACGTGTCACCACGGACCACCAGGGATTTGTGGAGAACGCCGGGGGGGGGAGGAGCCCCCCCCCCCCGTCGATGGATCACAACGATTTCTGGGGGTTTGGGGGGCTGGAGACACACCGATCCTCCAGCCCCCCCCCCCCCCGTCGCGTTTTTTAAGCCGGCAACCAAGTCCTCTGGGGGTTCGTGGGGGGGGGGGGGCTGGAGAACCACCGGATCTCCAGCCCTCCGGGAACATGGGGGGGGGGGCCGTCGGGGGGACCGGGGGTCCACCGGACCTCCAGCCCCCCCCCCCCATCGCTGGGTGGGAGGGTGGAGTCGGTTGGCCGGCAGCGGCAGCCTCTTTGTGGGGGATCGGCAGGCCACTTTGACAGGTTTGAGCTTTTGACAGCCCAGACCTGTCAAAGAAGTGCGGGAGGATTGTGCTGAGCGCATGCTCGGAGCGCAATTCTCCCGCACTTCAACATGATAATCAAAGATAATAGCGCTGCTTAGATTTGCATGCATTATCTTGATCATCGATGCAGAAAAGCCCTGCGCTGTCCCGGCGCTATTTTTAGGGCGCTATTTGGAACAGCGCGGGGCTTTTGATCATGAGGGCCTGGGTTAGCAGGATATGCTGAATCAAGGACACAAACTTCAGCTGACACAAGCTACCTCCAGATTCCCTCCTACACTGCCCTGAGGGTGCTGATCTCTGTCCTACAGGGGAAAGGCTCAGCTCCTGCATGATGCACTGTAAAAGCAAAAATGACAGAACACAGTTTTAAATATAATGTTTTGGAGCAAAAAAGAGCCAAATCAACACCTTAAGCCCAGTAATAACTAATTATGCTATCTCATCATAGTTTGCTTCTATCCAGCACCCAGTGCTCTAGAAAGCCCCTAAGATTAATGTAGGGTTAAACAGCTATTAAAACGATACAGTTCATAAAAGCTGTGCCCAGTACAGCTACCAGAAATCTGCATTAGCTAAAAGCAGGGTCCAATTTCTATAGTGCTTTCTCCCTTTTACTTTAAAATATGTCAATTTCTGTGACATAGGGGGCAATTCTATAAAGGGTGCTAAAAGTTATGTGCCCAAAATCTAGATCAGTGATTCCCTAACCTATCCTGGGGGCTCACCAGCCAGTCAGATTTTCAGGACAGCCACAATGAATATTCATGAGAGAGATTTGCATGCAGTAGACAGTGCATACAAATCTCTCTCATGAATATTCATTAGGATGTTCTTAAAATCTGACTGGTTGGGGAGCCCCCAGGACAGGTTTGGAAATCACTGTTCTAGATGTTAAGCTTGTACAACAAATTTGTGCAGCTAATGCGTTGTAGAATCTAAGTCATCAATTAGACACCACCACTTATGTCTGCTCTATGGCTGTCTTAAACGTGATCGTTAGGCGCCTGACAGTATTCAGTAAACCACACACTGAAATAGTTAGTACACCCATGATATCCCATTGCCTTGCCCATGCGAACACCCCCTTTGCAGTTACACACTAGAACACGTGGAGGGCATTTTCGATATGACGTCTAAGTGAGGGGATAGGGTTGCAAAATCTGCTTGATGTGTGGGAATGGGGTGGGAACGGAGAAAAATCTTTTGTTGCAGGGAGGGAACGGGATGACTCTTTGACCCTGCATTACTCACTAGTTGGAAGCTTCTTTTGCAGTAATAATAGCTATGATTCATTAAAGGTAAGTAGTAGTGTAATAGAAGCAGTGGTAGCAGAAGGCACTCATAAAGTGTTACCAGACTTACACTGTGTTACAGTGGGGGAAATAAGTATTTGATCCCTTGCTGATTTTGTAAGTTTGCCCACTGACAAAGACATGAGCAGCCCATAATTGAAGGGTAGGTTATTGGTAACAGTGAGAGATAGCACATCACAAATTAAATCCGGAAAATCACATTGTGGAAAGTATATGAATTTATTTGCATTCTGCAGAGGGAAATAAGTATTTGATCCCCCACCAACCAGTAAGAGATCTGGCCCCTACAGACCAGGTAGATGCTCCAAATCAACTCGTTACCTGCATGACAGACAGCTGTCTGCAATGGTCACCTGTATGAAAGACACCTGTTCACAGACTCAGTGAATCAGTCAGACTCTAACCTCTACAAAATGGCCAAGAGCAAGGACCTGTCTAAGGATGTCAGGGACAAGATCATACACCTGCACAAGGCTGGAATGGGCTACAAAACCATCAGTAAGACGCTGGGCGAGAAGGAGACAACTGTTGGTGCCATAGTAAGAAAATGGAAGAAGTACAAAATGACTGTCAATCGACAAAGATCTGGGGCTCCACGCAAAATCTCACCTCGTGGGGTATCCTTGATCATGAGGAAGGTTAGAAATCAGCCTACAACTACAAGGGGGGAACTTGTCAATGATCTCAAGGCAGCTGGGACCACTGTCACCACGAAAACCATTGGTAACACATTACGACATAACGGATTGCAATCCTGCAGTGCCCGCAAGGTCCCCCTGCTCCGGAAGGCACATGTGACGGCCCGTCTGAAGTTTGCCAGTGAACACCTGGATGATGCCGAGAGTGATTGGGAGAAGGTGCTGTGGTCAGATGAGACAAAAATTGAGCTCTTGGGCATGAACTCAACTCGCCGTGTTTGGAGGAAGAGAAATGCTGCCTATGACCCAAAGAACACCGTCCCCACTGTCAAGCATGGAGGTGGAAATGTTATGTTTTGGGGTGTTTCTCTGCTAAGGTGCACAGGACTACTTCACCGCATCAATGGGAGAATGGATGGGGCCATGTACCGTACAATTCTGAGTGACAAACCTCCTTCCCTCCGCCAGGGCCTTAAAAATGGGTCGTGGCTGGGTCTTCCAGCACGACAATGACCCAAAACATACAGCCAAGGCAACAAAGGAGTGGCTCAGGAAGAAGCACATTAGGGTCATGGAGTGGCCTAGCCAGTCACCAGACCTTAATCCCATTGAAAACTTATGGAGGGAGCTGAAGCTGCGAGTTGCCAAGCGACAGCCCAGAACTCTTAATGATTAGAGATGATCTGCAAAGAGGAGTGGACCAAAATTCCTCCTGACTTGTGCAAACCTCATCATCAACTACAGAAGACGGCTGACCGCTGTCGCTTGGCAACAAGGGTTTTGCCACCAAGTATTAGGTCTTGTTTGCCAGAGGGATCAAATACTTATTTCCCTCTGCAGAATGCAAATAAATTCATATACTTTCCACAATGTGATTTTCCGGATTTAATTTGTGATGTGCTATCTCTCACTGTTACCAATAACCTACCCTTCAATTATGGGCTGCTCATGTCTTTGTCAGTGGGGCAAACTTACAAATCAGCAAGGCATCAATACTTATTTTCCCCCACCTGTAATAGACACAGACTTGTATGTGTACTATTTAGACATGTACATGACAAATAAGAGAATCTAGGAAATTGTATATAGAAACATGATCATAATGTAAAAGTCATTTGAGAAAAGGATATGAATAAAAACACATAAGCACTAATACCGAATACATAGGTTATGTTGTCAGTAGACTTGCAAAACAGGGAAATACCCTGAATTATGATCTGAGGATAACAGATCTTAAATCAAACCACCTGAATTTGGTTGTTTAAAGGATGTATTTTTTGAAGTGTTTCTATGTTTAGCACATATTCCATTGTGTATTTATTGTATAGTGTTACCTCCGTACAGCAATGTGCTTAATGTGGCTGTTAGGTTGTAACTAAACTGTTTTTGTGATTATATTTTATCAATTATTTGTGGCATCTGTATAATATCTTAATAAATTGTTTCTATATGTTATTTCATTGTATTGATTTTATTTTACTATTTGTATATTTTCTGGTACTAGTATTCTCTTGGACTGTGGTACCTGTTCCTTTCTCTCATTTTGTATGTTTTTTTTAAAATTAATTTTACAATAAACTAACTATAAAAATAAAGCAAAAGGAAAATTCTAAACTTCATAGAGAGAATTAGAACCATAGTACATGATTTTATAAAAGAGGACATAAACAGTCTAATTAAAATATTAAGTAACAGCATTATACTCTTGTAAAGGTTGCAATGTTTTATGCATTTTTCCAATCTGTTATATTTGCTGCTTCAATTTTAAAACAGTAAATCTGTGTTGTACCAGCAATTTAGCATCTGGATTGTTGCTGTTTTCAAATTAAAGAGCTAAGGAGATCAGCAAACTCAAAAGAATGCATGGATTGGTAAAAAAAAGGAGTCTGTCTATAACATAAAAGGGAGACACATCCAATTAAATCTGTCTTACTTTAAGCCCATGTGTAGAGCTACTCCAGGTCCCAGCAGGGCACTGTACATGCTGAGAGTTTAACCTTACAGTAAACCAGTCTCATATTAACTCTGCATTAGCCAGTTACAGGGGGATGATCAGAAGCAAACGCTGACGCTAGAGGCTGTTAGCGCCATACTAGCGCTGGCGTTTGCTAACGCCCCTCGAGCGAGTGAAACTACATGCTCGAGGCATCTGAACGCAACTAGCATGCAAATGCATGCTAAACGGGCTAAACATATTCATCCCCAATGATCAGCGGCCAGCGCGCCAAAGGATTGGGTTGCTGGCTGCGGCAAAACCCTATGCCATCGGAGGTGGCGTTAAGGTTTGCAGATCGTTGGGAGGAATGGTGAGCGCTGTCCAGCATGCATTTGCATGCTGGCAGGCCCCCAGTTCCCCCCAACAGCAAACCTGCCAACGACAGGGGGCTGTAGTTCCCCCCCCCGACGATGCCCTGCCCCCCCCCAGGTTCAGGGAGGGCTGGAGATCCGGTGGGTCTCCAGCTCCCCCCTAACTCCCCCAGCAAAGGGTCCCTGATGGCCTAGTGGGCGACCAACCAACCCCCCCCCCCCAGGCGACAGGGGGGCTGAAGGTCCGCTGGATCTCTGGTCCCCCTGATGATCCCCCCCCCCCCCCAGGTTCAGGGAGGGCTGGAGATCCAGTGGGATGCGCTGGGCGGGGCTATACACCATATAAGGGAGTTTCTCCCTTATATGATGTATAGCCCCGCCCAGCACATCAAAGGATACACTGGGCAGGGCTGGGCGTTGCCATTTTGCATTGTCGCAGGAAGAGGAAGGAGGCAGGCTACCTTCCCTCCTCCAACACACAAGGTAGGGGGGTAGGGGGACTGGACCACCAGGGACCCCTTGCTGGGGGACTAGGGGGGGGCTGCAGACCCACCGGATCTCAGCCCTCCCTGAACCTGGGGGGACCTCCAACCCCCCTGCTTGGGGGGGGATTGTCAGGGGGGGGACCAGAAGCCCCCCTGTCACTGGGGGGGGGGGGGGTTGGTTGGTCACTCACTAGGCCACCAGGGCCCTTTGCGGGGGAGTTAGGAGGGGCGGGAGACCCACTGGATCTCCAGCCGTCCTGAATCTGGGGGGGAATCATCAGGGGGACTGGAGGTCCACCAGACCCCAGCCCCTGTTGCTCGGGGCAGGGTTAGTTGGGGCTTGATGGTCCATGGACCTCCAGCCCCTGGTGTTTGACAGGTTTGGGCTTTTGACAGCCCAGACCTGTCAAACAAGTGCTGGAGGATTGTGCTGATCGCATGCTCAGGCACAATTCTCCCGCACTTCTACCCCATGATCAGAGATAATTGCATGCTAAATTTGCATGCAATTATCTCTGATCATAGGTCTAATAACGCCCCGCACTGTTCAGCGCTATTTTTGGAGTGCTGTTTGGACAGCGCAGGGTTTTGAGTCATCATTCTGCTAGTACGTTGTAAGTGTAATTAGTTAGCTGGCTAATGCTTCCATGCCTACTCTCCACCCATACCATGCTGTCTGAAGGACCCCCCCCCCCAAAAAAAACAAATGCAGTAACACATGGTTTAAAAAGAGGCAAAACTACACAAAAACCCCTTCATGTAGTCATTGATAGCCTGGTTTCCACCGGTATCCATGAATGAAGGGCTTAACATCCTTTAGGAAAAGGGCCCTTTAGCAATGTTCTCTCTAATTTTTGCTGGCCCATGTGCGCATGAAAACACATTTTGTGTGCACATTTTCATTTAATCTATCTAACATTAGCGCTTCTATTCCACTTAACCAAGTATGGGTCAAGGCAGATTACGAAAAAAAAAGAGAAGACAAAATTGGGTAACATCATAGTCCTATACAACGAGTGAGTTAAGATATAGACATTGTTTTGTCTAATTAAAGTGGTAGGAATCAAATAGGTAGGCTTTATCTAACCTCCTTAATGTATAACAATTTTTAATCCCTTTTTAGATGACATGATAGGTTTTTTCCACAAATCAGGACCACAGCCCACAATGATCTCTTCCTAGTTGTAGACTTTCAGCAAACCGAATTGTGTTGAACGTAGTGGTCTTGTAGCAGAATATAACGAGATTGTATTACAAAGATAAGATGGGCTAGACCATACAGGATTTTGAAGGAAAACATTAATACCTTAATAAATGTATTCTAGCCTTTATTCGGAAGCAAGTGTAGCTTTACTAAGAGGGAGTAACGTGATCAGTGGATTTTCCCCCAGAATCAATTTGGCTGGCACATTCTGCACTATCTATAACCTTTGTACTAATGAATCTGGCAAGTCTCGAGTTGATATGATCATGTTCATAATAAAGAACGCTAGCAAAAAATTTTGCCCATGTGTGTAAGCATGACTTAGGGGAACACTGACCCTAAGCCATTAGTCAGAGGAACTCCTGGTAAGATTTCTAAAAGCAAGGGACCATCAACCCTTTCTCTAAGGCCAGCCAGTTTGGTGGGGAGCATTCCTCCACACACCGCTAGGAACCATGTAGCTCCTTAGAAAAGCCGAGTCAGACCAGAATCCTTCAACCTAGCATCTCTTGTCTCTGATGATTCCAGTCTGGGTTGCAAATACCAGGCAGATGCTAAAAGTAGATCTATTTCTCATAGTTCATTTCCAGGGATGACTATTGATCCTTCCAAGTCTACTGGCTAATAATTTTTTATGGCCTTTTCCTCCAGGAGCTTGTCCAATTCTCTTTTGAACCCTGTGCCTTTGGACCAACCTGACCACATCCTGCACCAACAGATCCCACAGCTTAAATTTTATACTATGGTTGCAAAAAAAGATTTTCTACAATTTGTGTTCAATCTGCTGGCCATTGTGTTCATGCAGTTTCTTCTAGTTTTTGTGAATGTTTGACAAGTTAAACAACCTTCTTTCCATAACTGAACTATTCAACCCACTCATGGTTTTATAAATTTCTATCCTATCTGATGGTTTTTGTGCAGGTGGGTGGGCCTAGTTGTTGGTGAATAATCTTCCTTTGAACCTGAGACAATAGACTCAGCTCTTTCTCTCAGACAAGCAACCATAACAATATTATATTTCCAGCAGGCTTTTTCTTTGAGCCGATTTGAGTTTTGATTGTAATTACAGTCAATTTAATTATATTTTAGAGGATGTATGTTTGTAGTACGTTTTGATTTTAGTAGTGGTAGATTTTATGATGTTTTTGTTGTAAGCCACTTAGATTTTATAGATAATGTGGAATAGAAATTTGTTAATAAAAATATGTCCTCGTGATTTTCTTTTCTCCAAGCTGAAAAGACCTAACCTGTTCAGGTCTTTTTTCATAAGGAAGTTTTCTATTCCCTCTGTCATTTTCCCTCCCTTCTCTGAAATCTTGAGCCCTTGTGCAACTAGATGTGGATGCACCAGAGACCTGTACAGAGGCGTATAATATGCTTGTTTTCTGTCTCTATAACACTTATTTGCTTTTTTCAACATATGAACATGATGCAAAGATTTTTCTTTTTTTGGGGGGTGGGGGGTGGAACTGGTAATGTGTAGTTGGGATTATTTTTCCACAGTTGCATCATCTTGTCCATATGAAATTTCATCTGCCATTTAGGATGCCCATCCTTTAGTCTAGCTATTAGGAAAAGCTTGCCTTACGTAGATATATCGAGATCTCCAACAGAAGTATACTCCTAAGAGAACAGATAGGAGGAGTGATATTACAAAGCTGAGTAGTGGTTATGAGCTTATCAACTTAGATTTAGTACAAATACATTCAGAATCAGATGCAGAAATCCAAGGTATTAGTATGTGATTTGGGGGGCGGGGGAAGAGAGAGTTGTGTTCGCCAATCATGAAAAACACCTTGTCAGCATTTGTTGTCCAGTTATGGTCCTGGGTCCAGTTCGTAGAGGCAGTGGGTTCCCAACAATACATAATCCACATGGGTTTAGATATATATAGAAAGTAAATTGTATTTACATATATAGGCTCACAGCACTTAGTACAGATAAATATTACAATGCTGTATTTGTGTGTGTGAGCCTTGGGGTAGGGCTGAAGGAGAAGGAGGGAGCAGAGCCAGGTGCTCTGGGGCTAAGATGGGGGTGCACAGAGAAAGAAAGAGAAGCGAGCGCAGAGCCATGTGCTCTGCCTTATATACCTAACAAGAACAGAGAGGGATCAAATAACTTCTTCCTTCCCAGCCTTTGTTATCAGCTATTTCCTTTGCAACCTCCAGTTTAATTTTCCTGATGTAAGGATGGTGAGCACTTTCACAGGTTTAATCTTTGAAGTCCCTACTTTTGGAGACTCTCTGTCTGGCTTACATTGTTCTCAGAGAGCCCTGATCCCAGATGCCCAAAGAGGACAAAGGTATGTTAAGTAGGAGTAATTGAGAAACAACGGGCTAGCAGGCAGCTGGGCATCATTTGGTCCATCTGCCATCCTCAGGGATTCCTGAGGGAAGGGGGAGTTATCAGAAGCTGGTTTCATATTAATCTAAGTATGTCCAGCAATCCTGACATCTCAGCAATCCTGACAGACCTCTGATTACCTGAAAGTAGCAAAACTATGCAATAAGATGGTTTTGGAGCAAAGGAATACTAGGATGTATAAAGGTTTTATTTTATTGTGATTCTGCTATGTTTTGTTATATTGTCTTGTTTTATCGATCTTTTTGATGTTTTAGATAATATCTTTCAATGTAATATTTTAATATGTACAGGGCTTTTTTTTGTGCCGGTACGCAATGGTACGGTGTACCGGCACCTTTTTTCCCAGCGAGTCCTAACCCTTTCTCTCGCTCCCCTATGTATTTTGAAAGTTCATCCGTTTTTTTCAAGGGAACTAGGAACCCTGCGCAACTGCAGACACACACATACACTCCAGTGAGGTCATGGTCACTTGATCTACTGGCGCATGCGTGGTGTTGCTGAGCAGCCGAGTCAGCTCTTGTCGTGCACATGAATATCCACTATCTGACTCCTCGTGCACTGGATGCAGCCTTACCAGCAGCTGCAAGGACCCAGCAGGTCAGGAAGAGCCATCTCATCTTTTTGTTTTTTGTTGTTGGACCGTTCACACTCCCTGCTGTGCTGCTTTCTCTGGTTGCAGCACAGTGTCCCTGCCCCCTCCCTTCCTTCTCCCTCCAGGGACATAGACAGGCGATGGCAGAGCCTGAGAGGGAAGAAGGAAAGGCATCAAGCAAGTGACTCCTGAGCCTGAGACTGTATACTACTGCAGAGCTGTTAAAAAGGTAGTGTAAACGAAATCACTGAAGCTGTAGTTTCTAACTTCAAAGAGAGATAAAGTGTATTAAAATTGGAAGCTTTGCTTTGTCAGGCAAACCATTTGGGAGACCCTCACACAGCTGTGTATTAAGGTAGGCTGCAGACTTTAAACCTTGTCTCTGTTCTTTTAGCTGGCTATGATTGATAATTCACATTTTCAAAACGATGTTTGAACCCTTGAGTGTTCAGTATTAGGCTAAATTTAATCAGTTGTGGCTAGTCCAGCTGCTTCATGACCTCTCCCATTGCCTTAGCAATGTATATTTCCCACAAATGTGAATAAAATCCTGCAAGACTTTGTTAGGCTGTGTTTTATTTCAGAATTTAGTTTCTTCAGAAAAAAAAGTTTGTTTTTTAATTTGACTTTTTTAAAATCCCATATTATCCCAATGGGAGGGAGAGAAGGGAACAAGCTGCTCATAGATGGAAGGTAAGGGAGAGGAGAAGGCGACATGCTATACATGGAGGTGAGGGAAGGGGAAAGGGGAAAATGCAGCACATGGATAGAAGGGGATGGAGAGGAGAAGAGGGGGACATGCTGCTCATGGATATTTACTTTTTTGGAAATGTTGATCTTTTCTAGCTTTGTATTTAGCAGAGTACAGAAGAAAATACATTTTCTGTTACTTTCACCAGTATTTTCACTGCTTATAGAATCTGGCTTTCTTGGGGGGGGGGGGGGTCAAGTCAAGGTGACTATGCAGCATGGCATGGAGGGACAGGGACTGGGCTGGGGGCATGGCAGCATTTTATTTTTGTGTCCTCTTTTTTTGTCTTCGCAAATATGGTAACCCTACCCAGCCCATCCTTCTTCTCCACTGCCTGCCTGCTATGAAGCAATAAAGAAAGACTGCAGGCAGCGATTGAGAGAGGCTGACAGCGTCGGAGCTTCCCTCTGTGAGTCCGGCCTACTTTCTTTCAACTTCCTGTTTCTGCATAGGCGGGACTCGCAAAGGGAAGCTCCGATGCTGCCAGCCTCTCAATCGCTGCCTGCAGTCTTTCTTTATTGCTTCAAAGCAGGCAGGCAGGCTGGGGAAAGAATCGATAGAAGGGGGAGGGCAGGGGAGGGAGGAGAATCGCTGGACATCGATGTAAGGGGAGGGCAGGGGAGAGAGGAGAATCGCTGGACATTGATGTGAGGGGAGGGCAGGGAAGAGAGAATCGCTGGACATGGATGGAAGGGGAGGGCAGGGGAGAGGAGAAACACTGGACAGGGGAGGGCAGGGGAGAGAGGAGACATGCTGGACATGGATGGAGGGGGGAGGGAAGATAGGAAGGAGATGCACATGGGTGGGAGGGGAGGGCATGGAAGAGAGGAGAAATGCTGGAAATGGATGGAGAGGAGAGCAGGAGATAGAGGAGAATTGCTGGACATGGATGGATGGAGGGGTTTGGGGGGGAGAGGAGAAATGCTGAACTTGGATGGAGGAGAGGGGAGAGAGAATTATTGCTTTATATGAATACAAGGGAGAGAGGAGAAATGGTGGACATGGATGGAGGGGAGGAGAGAGGAGAAGTGCTGGATATGGATGGAGGGGAGAAAAGAAAAAAGAAGAAGATGCACATGGATGGAGATGAGGGAAAGGGAAGAGAGGAGAAAAACTGCACATGGATGGAAATGACGGAAAGGGAAGAAAGGAGAAAAACTGCACATGGATGGTGAAAATAGGCAAAAGCTGGATCCACGTTATACCTCCTCCAGTCAATTCCACGGAGGAGGACACAGCTTTTATTTATGGATGTAGGGCAAGAAATGAAGAAGAAAGGAGGAAAGTAAAGAAATAAATGGAAAGGAAGCCCCTGGAAACGGAGGTAAGAGAACAGATAGAGAGCAGCAGAATCAGAGACTGGGACCAATATGGATAGAAAAACAAAGTCACCAGACAACAAAGGTAGAAAAAAATCATTTTAATTTTAGTGTTGGAATATGTCCAATTTGAGAATTTATATCGGCTGTCTTATTTTGCACTGGGTATACTGGAGCTGTAACAGCTTACAGAAATGATTTATAATGAAAAAAATCACGTTATTTTTTTCTCCTATACTGTATATTATTTCAATGATGTCTGTTTATATGTGCCATGGCTGGTATAAGGGCGTGTGGCTAATGTGGGTGTGGCTATAATAGGGGTGGAGCCTTATTGATGACCCCGCCCATAATGAGTACCGGCACCTTTTTTCTATAAAAAAGCACTGATATGTATGTCATGTAAACCACCAGAATTGTAGATAGTGTGGTTTTATTAAAATTTTAAATAAGTAACTTTTTTTTTTTTAAATCTGTTACAAGTGCCTTTCAAAGATAGGATAAGCAGCCACATATGTGGATGACGACATCTGGCAATATGGACAGCATTTTCTTATATATAGATTGCTATCTCCAGGGGGTCTTTTACTAAGCTGTGGTAGCATTTTTAGCGCGTGCTAATGATTGGTTTGTGCTAAATGGGCGTCTCTAGTGTTTAGCGCACACCATCATTAACGTGCGCTAAAAACGTTACCGCAGCTTAGTAAAGGGCCCCTCAAGAGGTTAGAAGAAAAGAGCCAATTAGGAATTTACATCACCAAGGGGTCCTTTTACTAAACTGCGTTATGTGGTCTTAGCGTGCCCTTACACAGGTTTTTCCTGCATGCTAAGGCCATTTTTACCTCAAACAGGAAAATGGCGGATTTCCCATTTTTCTTGTTAATGACCATGTGTGGAGTGGAGGAGTAGCCTATGATTAGTGCAATGGACTTAGATCCTGGGGAACTGGGTTTGATTCCCACTGCAGGCACAGGCAGCTCCTTGTGACTCTGGGCAAGTCACTTAACCCTCCATTGCCCCAGGTACAAATAAGTACCTGCATGTAGTATGTAAACCGCTTTGAATGTAGTTGCAAAAACCACTGAAAGGCGGTATATCGAGTCCCATTCCCCCTTCCCCCATGTATTAACAGTAACCATTAGCATGTGACCATTAATAAAAATTACCAAGTGAACACCTTCTGATACCTATTTTGTAGCAGGTAATGGTCACGCAGTAATCCTGTGCTAACCACTTAGCATGTGGTAATACAGATATGCTGATTAGTGCAGGATTGCCCACTCTTTGCTCCCTGACGCACCCCTTCAACAAAATTTTAAAATTTTTAGCCTGCAGGTAGCGCACATCAATTTGCAACGTACCTTTAGGATGCCTGAGTGTGTCCCAACACTAAGCCATTTCAAGCTGCAGTAAGCATGTGCTAGAACTTACCGTGGGTTAGCAAAAGGAACTCTAAGTGAATAACTCCAGTCTTAGCAACTAATTAATTGTTGTCCTTTTGCTTGTCTTTCACAAACTAAAATACACCAAATAAATGAAAAGGAATTTAATTTGGAATAGGCATGTCTACTCTCTAAGCAACTTTAAATAAATAACAACTCATCAGCATTTATATGCATACAGTAATCCAGCATGTCAGATGGGGGCTATGCAGTCTTTTGCATCAAGTACCACGTGTACCAGGATAGTAAACCTCTCAAGTTACCAATTATCGCAGCATGAGATCACCAGACACTCTTCGGTTCACAACAGGGTGCACAGAAATGCTTCTCAAAAAATTACAAACTGTCCAGAATACAGCTGCAAGAGTGATCTATGGTAAATCAAAGTTCGACAGTTCCAGACCATTACGTGAAAAACTGCACTGGCTACTTGTCAAGGATCGTATAACCTTTAAAATTTGCACCCTGGTGCATACAATCCTGTACGGCAAAGCTCCAGCTTATATGGATAATCTTATCAACTTACCACCCAGGAATTCTTACAGATCTTCTCGTTCGTATTTAAATCTCCACTACCCCACGTGTACCGGCCTCAAGTATAAAACCAGTTACGCATCTACCTTTCCCTATATCAGTGCTCGATTGTGGAATGGTTTAATCAGTAAAAGCTACTTACGATCAACTGACTTTCAGAATATCACTGAAGACCACCTTATTTAGAAAAGCTTACGCTAAAGTCCCGCATTGCATTAGTGACTCCTGAACTGTTACACGGACGTATTGTACTCTTTTGCACCATTCTCTTTTCTTCCCCTCTGTCACTACTCACCAACTACTTCAACCTAAATGTATCTGACTGTTTGTTACTAGATTGATGTAAGCCTTTTTACACTGCTGTATGCCTTTTTAAACTGATGTAAGCCACATTGAGCCTGCCCATGGGTGGGAAAATGTGGGATATAAATGCTCTAAATAAATAAATGTATGTAGAAGCACTATACAGCAACATTCCCATGCAGATGGTATAGCTGCATGTGATAAATTCCCTAAAACATCCACCCTGGACCACTAATCAAAAGATGTATTAAGTTAATCCAATAAAATATATCATCTTATTTTATTTTCTCTGTTTTGAGTTATTTCTATTTATTACCTTTAAAAGAGGACTAACATGGCTATCACACCACTTTACTCATGAGGTAAGGAGGAAGCATGGGTTAATCTAGAAAGAGGGAATCAAAATCTGTTTACATCGGTGTGACATACAGAACTCCTACACAGGCAGAAGAAATACAGATTTACTTGAAGATATTCACAATATTGCTATAAAAGGAAAGTGCTATTGATTCCAATTTGCTGGATATTGATTGGGACATCCCGACTGTTGTGTTCTCTGCATTCTCTACAAAAACTGTTTTGTAACTGCTAATGGAACTCATGCAGAAGGGGATCCAGCTTCTCCTATATAAGCACGCAACTCTGGAATGCACTCCCTAAAGCCGTAAAAAATACGTACAACGACCTCAACTTCCGGAAATCACTAAAGACCAAACTGTTCGAAAAAGCATACTACACTGACCCAACTTAAGTGCCTGAACCCAGCAACACAAAGAAACCTAAACTTGTAATGAACACTATATAACTTTACGATTTCAAATGTGTCTGTAACATATTTATCTCATTGACAATAACATCACTTTGTATTTGTTTCATCACTGGAGGTGGCTATCGCCTCACGGTACTATGTAAGCCACATTGAGCCTGTAAATAGGTGGGAAAATGTGGGGTACAAATGTAACAAATAAATAATACTGGATCTAATGCTTATGAATGGAGAGAATGTTTCTGATGTGGGTGATCATCTGATATCTAGTGGTCACTGGATGGTGTGGTTGAGTATTAGGACGTATGTAGAGAAAGTTCATTCAAAAGTAAGGATCTTAGACTTCAGGAAAACTGACATTATCAAGATAGGGAAATACCTCCAGGAGCCACTTAACAGGGTGGGAACATCTGGAAGAAGTATAAAAGCTGTGGGCAAAATTGGAAGGAGATATGTTAAAGGCCTACAAAACCTTTTTGTATGGAAGTTAAATAAAAGTAAGTGGAAAAAAAGACTGCTATGTTTTGAAAGAAATAACTGAAAAAGGTTTGCCTTCATAAACTACAAGAGATTGTAGAAAGAGGAAGACAAACAACAATATTTGGAGACACTAAGGGGAGCTAGTAAAGTAGTCGGGCAAGCAAAGATGGGGAAAAAATAGCCAATACAGTATAAAGGGGGGGGGGGAGGGGAACAAGGCTATTTTTAGATATGGTAGTGGCAGGAATAAATGCAAAAATTATATTGGAGAGGTTGATGAGAATAAAGCAGAACTGCTTAACACATTTCTGTTCTGTGTACATAGATGAAGAGCTAGGAGTAGGACCTCAGAAAACAAACACAAATAGGAATAGAAGTGAGGTTAACTTTGAATGAGTTTCAAAAACTGTGATCATGAATAACTAGCTAAAAAAATAGACAAAGTGATGGGGCTGGATGGAATACATCCAAGAGTACTGAAGAAACTTAGGGGAGTTTGGTAGCTCCCTTGTCTAAACCTTTTATGCTTCTTTAGAGATTGGAGTGGTTCTGGAGGAACTTGAGAAGGGCATATGTCGTGCTTTACCCAAATCAAAGATAAGGAGGCTGTTTGGAACTACAGGTCAGTAGTTTGACCTCTGTGGAAACACTGCTAAAACAGGATAGTGCAGTTTCATGAATCTAATGGATTACAAGATTCAAGGCAGCATGGTTTTACAGGAGGGGAAGAGGTAAGTCTTGTGAGATAAATCTGATCAGTTTCTTATATTGGGCGACCAGACAGTTGGATTGGACAGAACAAGGCCTTTGACATAGTTCTGCATCAGTAACTTATAAATAAAATGAAAGCCATGAGTTTGGGCCCTAAAATGACAGACTGGATGAGGAACCGGTTGTAGGATACGACAGCAGTTAGTGATAAACAGAGTGCCCTCTAAGGATAGAAACATCACAAGTGGTGTGCTGCAGAGATGGGTCCTTCGGTCCAGTTCTTTCTAACATATTTGTAAATATTATGGAAGGTGCTGTCATGAAAGGTTTGCCTCTTTGTGGATGATACCAAAATCTGCAACAAGGTAGACAATCTGGAGGTTTTGGATAACGAGGAGGGGTCTTGTAAATCTTGAAAAATGATATAGAACAAGCTTATCTAAGTTCAGTCCTCTAGATCTGCAAACAGGCCAGATTGCTGAGATATCCGTATTGAATTTATAGGAAAGAGGTTTGCATATAGTGGAGGTAGTGGACATGAAAATCTCTTTCCTGCATATTCAATCTGGTCTGTTTGTAGCCCTCTTGAACTGAACCTGGACAAACCTGGCCTAGAATCTGGATGCTAAAATTTAATTCTAAAAAGTGCATGGTCCTGCATTGAGATGCAAGAACCCTAGAGAGCAGTACAGTATGGAAAGTGAAGTACTTTTGTGATTTAACAAAACAAAAACCCAAGAACTGGGAATGATTGTGATCTTAAGGTCGCTACACTGATAGAAAAGGTGATGGGAAAAGCTAAACAGATGTTTGGGTATGCAGGGAGAGCAATGACCAGCCGGGAGAAAGGAAGTGATGTTGCCTCTGTATACATCTCTGGTGTGACCTCATTTGGGGTACTGTGTGCAATTCTGGAGATCACATCTTCAAAGGGATATAAATAGAATGGAGTCGGTCCAGAGGGCAGTTAGAAAATGGTCAGTGGTCTCTATCATAAAGCATTAAGAACAGTTTTAAAAGATTTCAATATGTATAATTTGGGAGAAATGTGGAAGAGGAATATGAGAAACGGGATATTAAGCTGATTAATGTTTGATCTGACCCTGTATATCATTTTTATTGTTACATGGTATATAAATCTAAGGACCAATTTAGCATTTCAGCATTGATCAGCAGGTAAAGACCTGGGCACTAGTGTAGTATTGCAGTTAGGTCTGCATTTTTCTTAAAATGTTTAATCGCTTGATTAATCTTATTATTGAATGATCATATCAGAAGTGAGCAGAGAAAACGTAAACTAACAATATATATTTGTAAATTTGTTGAAAAATATGGGGTAGAGATTCAGCCTGTGGCAGTAGCTTAAAAAATTTTTTTAAGGAGTGATTCCCTCCTCCCCACTTCCCCCACCTCACTGACAGAAGATTGGCAACACTTAAGGCTGGAACCTGGAAGTTAACCGGGCACCAGCCAATATTCAGACATCTGCTAGGTTAACTCTCTGCATAAAGTTAGGACAGACAGTTTAGTCTTACTTTCTATTTCCCTCTACCCAACTCTCCTATTCCCTATCACTCTATTTCCTTCCCTTGCCTTATTCCCTACTCTTTCATTGTCTAATCTTTTTCTTCCCCTCCTCCTGTCTCACAGTCTGCAGTCCCTATTCCCTCTCTAGTTCCAGTATCCCCTCTGTCTGCCTGTTTCCTTCCAAGTCCCCATGTTTCCCTGTCCTCCACTGTCATGTATACTTCTCCATGTTCAGCATCTTCCTCAACTCCCCTCTCCCCACAGACTGGTGCTAGTGTTTCTGGCACCCCCGTGCAACCTATAACGTGGCCCTCTCCCTCCTCTTTTTCTCTTTTCCATTCTCTCCTACCAACCCATCCAACACCACCCAGCCTTTCTCCCCTTCTCCCAGTCCAACATTTCCCTCTACTCTCTTCCCTCCCTCCATCTTACCCATTCAGCATTTCTCCTCAAATCTCTTCTCCTACCTCCCTCCCTTCCTCTAATCAAAGCACCAATATGTGCAGAAGTCCATCCCATGTGCTTGCAGCCCATGAAGGTCCTGCTGCTTCTGCACTCTCTGAATCATACTTCCCATTGTTAGAGGGCAGGATCAGCAGGGCCTCGGCGTACTGCAAACACATGGGCTGGCTCTCAAGCACATATTGGTTTGTTGCTATGAGCCAGTCTGGATCTTTTTGGGAAGGAAGGTTGGAGGACCTGTGGGGGGGGGGGGGGGGGGATGCTGGATCTCAGTAGGGGAGGTCAAGAGAGTGAAGGTCATACTCACCAACAGTGGCAGGCACAAACAGGCAGCATACACACTGATGGCAGCAGCAGGCACGGGCAGGCAGTACTCCTCAGTGGCAGTGGCAAGCAGCACGCCCTCCTCAGTGTCATCAGGTACAGGCAGGCAGCACTCCCTCGTCAATGGCAATGGCAGCAGCAGGCAGGCAGAGCGGCGTTGGCAGGAGAACATACTTCTATCTAGCAGGTTCTAATCCGCTTCCTCCTCTAATCTAGCTCCTCATTGGCTACCTGGCAACTGCTGGGCTAATAGCCAATCCCGGAGGCGCTTATTCAGTGTCTTTTGATGATGCAGTGAAACACTGAGGCTAATGGGGGAGTTGCACAGAGTAAGTGCTGTTTGAGAGGAGGAGAAGGAGAATGCTATACTGGCCACATGGGCAGGGGGGAAAAGGCAGCAATTAGTTTTATTCACCACGATTAATTTTCTAATTGCGATATTGTGTTAATCACGATTAAAGTGCAGCCCTAATTGCAGTTCATTTTGATCTAAAGTCATTTAGAATGCATCTGTACTATCTGTATGGTGAGGCAGAAATTGTCCAGTTCCTCAAGGGTTACTGTGACCCTGGTTGGTGAGTAAGCATTTTTTGCTTCTTGGTGAATGTTCCCTTGGTTTGTTTGCACTTATCCCCACACTGGTCAATATTATTATACAACTGGCAGTGGGTACTGACTGTGTGTGTGTTTTTTTTTAATTTGTGACATGGGGAATACGCAAATTCTGGCTGTTCACGGCCAGAGTATCTAGAATTTATATATTTTAAAAAGGGTGGAATTTGGGGCGACCCTGGGAGTTGGTGTGAAAAGATTTTTTTATGGAAAGTGATGAAATTCAGCTGCTGTCCATATAGCATACACATCTAACTGACACTAGTAGCCAAATAGCAGATACAAATTCTACATGGTTAAGTTATCCAAGCATATTCAGTGGTGACACTTAGGCAGTCATATTACAAATGCCGTTCATGCTTCAAAATGTCTGTCCCAGCACATAAGTTTTTACAAATGTATAAGCTGGTATTTTACAAAAGGGCAGGACAAAACGTATAAGCCACTAAAACGTCTAGGGCCAGCGGAGGCATGTCATGATCGGTACAGTGTTCTCTACATCCATTCCGGATAGTACATTGACATAAGGCAACGCTAGATCTACATCGGGACTTAGACCACCTTTAAATCATGAATAAGTGCTACCGCAGCATGTCCTTGTGACTGTTTCTGTTGGTGTTGACTGTGAGAGAGTCTGTGAGCCAGATTGCCATTCTGTCCACCCAGGTCTGTTGTCTGAAACCCCTCTGTCTCTACACCTGCTAATGCCCTCCCCCTTGCCGGCTAACACCCTACTGTGTTACCTGCTCCCATAGCCCCCAACTTCCAATACCATGCCAAGTACCTCTTGCCCCTGATCTGTCCCTTCCCTCTCCCCCTCTGGTGTGCAGCAGGACCCTTCTGTGATGTCTGGTTCTCAGCATATTCATCACTCTGTCCACAGCCTCTTGTACTGTCTGAGGCACTGGAACAGTCCTCCATCACCATGACAGATCCTAATCAATGCCTTTTTGTGTGATTCAAGCATTGAGCCTTTGCCCCGCCCAACAAAGAGATGTTTGTGGTGTCTTGGCACTCTCGGCTGTAAATGTTGATATTTGGTATGTCCAAGTTTCCGAAATTGCCTTCAGCTCTAAATATTTAGGGCTGCAAAATGTCTACACCTGCCATTTTACAGAGCTGGCTGCTAAATGCTTTGCACCTCACAGCAGCACAAAACCATTTTGCACTGCCTTGGGGTGCCAAACATTTTGCATCTCAGAGCAGTACTAAATGTTTTGTATGCACTATGTTTTGTACTGGCACCACAAGTGGCGCTAGACGTTTTCCCCTGTAGGTACTGAAAAGATATCAGGGATACTGCAGGGACTTCATGGATGCTATGTACATGTCCTATGGGGGAAGGCATGATGCTGTGGACTAGTGTGGTCCATTTTCAGCTTCACGGGACCCTTGGGGACACTTCTCTATTTATGTGTTTCACACTGCAACATTTTGAGACCTATCTGTTTATGTGCCATCTGTTTTTGACATCTTGGTCTGGGGAGGACATATGTCAGTTGTACAGTATGCTTCTATGTTCGACCTTTTGGCAAAAAAAATAGTTACTCAGGACTTCCATGACTTTTTAAAATGCTGCTGTCAATGTTTACCATGGCTGAATATAAGTATAATTGTTAACAGTACTTAAAATTATACAGGTGGCCCATGGTTTACATCTTATCTTATAAATCATAACAATAAAAACACTCAGGTTTGTTCCTGCAGCTGCGGCACTGTTTTATTTGGCTTTTGAAACATTGCAAGGACTTAAAATATTAAAATTCAGTATCTTCTAATGTTTTCCTTGCAGTGCTAGTGAGTTCTTAAGTTAAAGATTTCACTTGTCATAGAGGGAGATTTAGACTGTAAATAAGCTGATTGTTTAATGACTTTGTTCTTGTTGGAGTAAAACACTGGTGTCAGGCTTGACAGTGAGGATCTTTTAGTTGAAATGTTGCATTTTACAGCCTGGAGCTTCAGTGGAGGGAGACAAATTCCATATTTTCTAGAGGGCTGGGGTATTACAGGCAACACTTGGGGATGTATGTGTTGAGTGTTTGATATTGCACGGTGATTAGAGAATCTTAAATCTCAACCCCTCCCTCAATAACCTTTCTTTAAATGTTGAGATGTCATTGGCCTTCCGTTCCCAGGGCTATCTAAGGGTGCTGTGGAGGCAACTTCACATCTTCATGGTTCAGTAGCAACACTTGCTGGCCTGTCAGATTCTGGAGAGAAAATAAGTGTTCTACATAATATTGGAAGTTTAGAGAACTGGTTGGACCCTTTCTGGTAAGTGCAGGATTTATTTGTAATAACAAGAAACAGCTGATTGATAAGACCCCATTTAAATTGCAGTTTTGCAGGACCTGAGGATCCAATGTTAGGTTTCCACTTCACCTTTAAGTAGGAATTTAAAAATAGGGAAAACCACCACCACCATCTATCACTCAGTAATTGTCAGTGAGGACTTAAGATAGCATAGCTCAGTGAGGGCTAGTTTCATTTAGAAGCCCAAAGGCAGAGGAAACTGTTGGCTCCACAAAAAAAAAAAAAAAAAAAATCCATTTACAGCATGCACAGGACTTGCAATATTGATGTAATTTTATTCTCTGTCACTGGGTTATTAAACTGACAGTACGTAAAGGATTCACATAAAAAACAAGAAGGAAAGCAGTACAGGCTGTAATTGTATAGAGCAGGGGTGGGCAACCTTTATACACAAATGCCGCATGAATGTCAGCACTATCCCTACTAGGCTGCAGCATTATGTAATGCCAGAACCAGAAATGCACAGAGCTCCACAGACCTTTTGTGATAAATAGGTAAATGTTTAACTAAAAATGATGGGGTAAATATTCAGTTGTTGGTGATGAGTGTTTTGCTTTGGATTTCATTTCTCAGACTGATTTCCTGGAACGTTAGTCTTCCACTTCTTTTGTTTCTCTCTGAGTACTGTGGGAGTTTGCTGTTCCTCCTGTTTACCGGAGTGTTTTGCTAACCTCTGCTGGTGTTATTCCCAGATATTCAATGCTAGGCCATGTCTAGGGTTCAGCATTGATTATTTGGTTTATGCGGCACCGGTTAACACACGGACACTTAAGTCGGTATTCAGAACTTAACCGGCTATGTGTTTTATGCAGTCCCATTTCTGCGATTACTCTAGCTGGTTAAGTGCTGACACCACTCCAGAATGCCCCCAAATAGCCGACTTTCACTTAAGTGCTAACCGCAAATTCTCAGCAGCGATAACTGATTAAGTGCCGCTGAAAATTAGTGGACAGCTCCGAATAAGCAATTTAACTGGTCAGTGGCTGTTTCAGGCTGTTTAAATTGTTTTGAGTGTCGACCAGGATGCAGACAAACTGCTAGAGCGGCTTTTCTGTGGCATCCTCTCTACACAGCATCTGTTCTGCTGTCATGGGACCATATAGGTCCTTTCCTCTTTACCTTCCTGTCTGGCTGTCCACATTAGTGCTGCTTCTTTAACCCCGTGGCTCCAAGGTCTCAGAGATCCAAAACAAATGCATTTGGCTCCCCTCACTTCCTCACACACCAAACATCCCTCTTCACACAGATTCTGGAATTTCTCCTTCTAGTCCACCTTCATATGCCCATGGTCTGCACTCTCCTCCCTACCACTTGTGGTTCAGCATCTCCCCCCTTTCCTCCACGCCCCTCCCCCCAGTCTACCTTATACTTGTCTTTCATCAACAGCAATGCAAATTGGCTGCCTGTGGCCAGCCCTAGAGCCTTTCCTCTGAAACATTCTGCCCACACAGAAACAGGAATTTGCATCTGAGGAGGATGGCAGCCACTTAGGAAAGTCTCCGAGGCCAGCTGCAGGTGGCCTATGTGTGTTGCTGCCACTATAACATAAGTTTGTTAGACAGGAGGGGGAGATGCCAGGCTGTGGGTAGGGGAGTGAAAGGAGAAATGCTATATCTAGGGGCAGAGGGGAAGGAGGGGGGAGGGCATGGGGGGATAGGTGGACCTGGAGATGGAGGGAAAGAAGGGGAGAGATGTTGGATTCAAGAGAGGGAAGAAGACATGCCCGACAATGAGAGGGAAAGAGGGAGAGATGTTAGATCCAGAGGTGGAAGTGAGGGAGGGAAAGATGTTGAACCACTGGGGCAGGGAGGGAGGACGGAGAGATGCTGGACTACAGGGAGAGGGGCAGGAGAGAAGAGAGATGGGACAGGGATATGCTTGGGGGGTGGAGAGGGGAAAGGTCAGGGTAGAAGTCAGACTACAGGGGTGAGGGAAGAGAGGAGGAGATGCTGGGCTACAAGGGTGGAGAGGGATGGGAGATGCTGGGAATGATGGAACCATGTGGTTGAGGCCTTGGGGGGGGGGGGGGGAGTTGTCAAGGAAATGCATGAGTACAGAAGGTAGAAATATGGTAATGGTATATAGATGAAAAACTGAAGGAAAATAGGAGGCTGGGGAAGGAGTGAGACAAGAAATGGGAGAGCTAGGGGGTGAGAAATGGAGATGGAAAGTTGATAGGTAGGTGAAAAGTAAAAAGAAGAAGGGTGAGAAAGAGGGAAAGGTTTAGTGAGAGAAATGAACAAAACAGGAAGAAAAAGGACAAATGACAAATGGATAGCAGCCACTGGAAAAAGGGTTTAGCAGACAGAAAAGCAGCAAAGAGAAATTGGGACCAATATGATGGAGAAATAAAATGTCCAGACAACAAAGGTAGAAATTTTGAATTTATTATCTGGACTTTTAGCTTTGGGATATGTGCATCACAGATGCCTTTGTACTGTTTTCAATCCAAAGGGGAGTGCATTTAAGTTTTTATTTCTCCAGTGTTAACTGTACTTGTTAAATTTGACTTCTTGGGGTTCCCAGTTTAATTTTTGTCTTCATATTTCTATTTCTAATTGCGATCCTTTGTTCTGTATTAGAGAATGATATGGGGACAAAGTTTGTCCCCATCCCTGCAAAATCTGTCCCTGTCTCTATCCACGGTAATGGTAACCGTGTAATTCTCTTTAATTTTTGTTGCAGCAATTTGTATTCATCATCAACTGTCATTGTATTTTAAAATTATTTTTGCATTTTGTATAATACATGCACATTTAGAATTTATTTCGCATAAATCATTGGCTTTTGGAAGTCTGGTTTCTTTACCACCACCCAACATAAAATGCTGTCCCTAGTGACTTGGTTACCATCCTTCAGATTTCAGACTGTACCCAAGTAGCCTAATGCTACTTCCACCCTGCCTTCCTCTAAAATCTTGATCAACAAGATCCAGGGTGCCAAGTTTCCTACCCCTAACACACACTTCTGCAGTCCTTCAGAAAGGAGGGTTTGCCTCTCCCTCCAGCCTGAAACTGGTCTTTTGATTATCTCCGAAGGTTTATTGGTGTTTTAAGGTGCAGTGTAATATTTGTTGTGCTGCCTCTTTATAGCTAGGGTTCTTGCTGTTTGAATCGTAGAATTAGTGCTACAGTTGTTTGACATATTTGCTGTATATTGAGTTAGGATTTTCTTTCAGGTTTTGTATTATTTCACAATGTGCCTGGTAGTGGAGAGATTGATGTTGCTATTGCTCAGATGACATGAGAATCCAAATATTTTTTTTGTCTGGTGATTTCCATAGTGAAACATCTTAGTTTTCACCTGCACCTATTGTTGAGGGAAAGGTTGGATTTTTTGTAGATGGAGCTTGTTTATATTTAATTCATAAGAACTGCTGTACTGTGAGGGTCATGAATACAGTGTGTCACACATGTGAGCATCATTTGTCTTCCGTGTCCTGACTGAAAAAGGTTAAGAATCAGTTCACTAGAGCATCAGCAGGACTGAGAAAGGAAAACAAATGTAGATATACTTCATAGACTGCTAGAAAACCTCACTCATTTGCTTTCTCTCATTCACTTTTTAAAATGGGCCACCTTGCATCCCTGGAGCAGTGTTCTCAAGCCATATAGGCACATCCATCTGTATGTGTGCATCAGATCCTGGCTGCAGTGTCTATAGTCTTCCTCTACTGTGCCCCTCCCCCCCACCATGCTACATACATTGGAGAGCTACATTCTGAAAGGGTCACAGACTAATAAAAGGACAGGACCCTCCCCCCCCCCCAAAAAAAAAAAAAAAGATGCCTAAACATTAGGTAGTAAATATGTGAATTCGTGAAGAGGCAGCACTTATAGCTGATAGGAGGGTGGTCTTACTGCTCGTATTATGAGGTCTAGGTAAGAAGCCTGTGTTGTGGTTGGACCCCTCAGTATTGGTTATATGCTAGTAGGTTGTCTGTCTCACTAGATCTGCAACTCCTGACCTTTGCAGTGCACCTGATTCCTAGCAGGAAGAATAAGGAAGAAACTCAAACCCTGATTCCCTGTAGAACACTATTTGGCTTGGGCTTCTGCCAAATCTCAGCACCCATCTCAGCTGAAAGCTTATGCAGGATTTGCCCTGCTTTCCTGTAGTCTGCTGGTCTCATTTATCAGAGAAACAGAGAGGCGAACTAAAGATGGTTTTGGTATAGTTTGAACATCGGGGGCTGTGCTATGTTCCATCAGTTTCGATGAAGAAATATCACCTCAAGGTACAGCGAGGGCTATAGAGCCTATTGATGTTCAAGGCTTTTAGAGAAGAGGGAGGATTAATTTTGTTTTTAAGTACCACTGCTCTTGCTGGAGCCAGCAGTGTGTGAAACAACTGCAAGATTAAAGCAAGTGTTTTCAAGAGCGAGATTTATCTTTCAGTAGAGAAAAATAGGTTTGAGGATGGTAGTTTAAGCTCTCAAAAGCCAGTCAAAAATGTATTAACTTTTATTTATTTAGATTTGCTCACACCCTTTTCAGTAGTAGCTTAGTCCAATAAAAGGCATCATTTTATGTGCTCCTTGTTTTTGATTTTATTTATTAACCTTTATTTTTTATGTTAAAGTGGTCTATCATGGCAGCCACGCTAATTTTATCTTTCTCTGTTAAAACACAGACACATCCAGTACAATACTAGATAACAATGTTTTCCAACTTCCATTCCATATGAGAAACTAATAATACTTTAAAATGTATTGATAATGTAGAACAATAAGATATAATTGGAGAAAAATTCAATAATGTTATGTAATGTTATGGCAGTTCAAATGTTTGAATTGAATGAATACACAATCTCAACAAATATACAGATGAAATTAACAATGCATGTTAATGGAAGTTATATGGATAGTAGGTTTAAAAAAAAAAGGATCCTTTTACTAAGCTGTGGTAAAACATGGATTTTTAATGCTTTTTAATGCGTCCTTATGCAGGTCTTTCCCACCTGCTAAGTCTATTTTTTTTTACCACAGATGGAAAATGGCCACCACCCCCACCAGCTAGGAATAGAAAAGACAGCTCCTGCCATAGATAGTTGTCCTGAACAACAGAAAGAAGAGAGAGAAAGCAAGAGACAAAGAACTTGAGTTATTTAAGAGCCATATCAAGAGATACTTAAAGTGAAATTGACTAATTAAATGGTGCTCACTCTTTTGTCGCTTTCTCTAAGGAGTGAAGCCTAAGGAGCACGCTTCTTATGCGTGCTCCTTCGATGCGTAGTCGCTGCTGAAGGCAGAGAATAAGTAGCAGACTCACTTTGAGCTTTACCTGTTATGCACAGGTTATGTGACTCGATAACGGTAGTAGCGGCCCTGAGAGTGAATCTGCAACGAGAGATGCAAGGTCCAAAATAGTCATACAATTTTCTATCTAGTCAGTATAAGCATAGATAGTAACAAAGTGTCACCGCTGAAGGCAGAGAATGAATAGCAAACTTACTTTGAGCTTGACCTATGATGCGCGGGTCATGTGATCCGAGTGCAGGGACGCCGGTAGTGGTCCTGTGAGATTTGAGCTTGACCTATGACGTGCAGGTCACGTGACCCGATTGCAGGGACGCCGGTAGTGGTCCTGAGAGTGAATCTGAGTAGTTTGATAAAGATATGAACACTGCAGATACCAGAGCATCAAATACACATAAAGCCTCTGATCGTTCACAAGTGTTCATTTGCACCTGTATGGTCCTGATTGTCTTCCCTACTTCTTTCAGTCTTTTCAAGTATGCTTCTGTATCCTTTCTCTTCTATCCCTTTGTGCTCATACTTGTATATGTATTTTTTAACGTACGTTTTTGAGAAATATACCATTGTATTTTTGTTCTTGCTTTTGGCCTTTTTTTTCCCAGAACAATTGCTTGTTGCTTTGCTTAATTTAGCTCACTGTTTTCTATTCCATTCAAATCCTCTTCACCTAACAGGGTTCCCCTTAGAGATGATCCCTCTTAAGCTGCACTGTAGGAGCCATTGAGGGACGTATACATTGTGGTCTGGATTCACTACATGGTGCCCAAATTTGTGTGCCTTATTTACACCAACTGAAACCTGTTATAAATGCTGGTGCCCAACTCATGGCATTTGGGCGTGGGAGTGGCACTATTCTGTAACTCTGCACACAGTTTTTGAAACGCTTAAAGCCCCACCCCTAACCAGCCCTATTTTGAGTTGTATGCTATGGGATTTAGACATGCAGGGTTATAAAATAAGGCATGGGCAGATTCGTGCACAAATGTTAATGCCATTTAACTGCAATAATTGATTAACATCAATTTATTGCAATTAATTGGATCAAAAGCTAATCTCTGATCTGTGTGCAAATTTCAGCGCCTAAATCCTGACGCCATATATAGAATCTGAGGGTGTGTGATTCTGGTGTGGGATGGAGGACTTACTACATGCTGATACCTGTCAACATGCCTGAAGTTTACCTGAAGCTGGTCATTGACAGTCAGTTATCCTTCTTGTACGGCGCTCCCAATGTCTGACTGAAGTTTCCCTCTTGTGCATAGTAATATAGATTATTTATTGCATGTAAAACAAAGTCTGACAAAGTGTCACAGTCGCTAAAGATCAGCCACAAAAAGTCTGGTTATAAATTGTAAAAGCAGACGTGTGTTGAAAGCTGTTACTAGGAAAGCACAGATAGTAATATTGTTATATAGGTCACGATTTTCCATTGTTCCTTACTTTTATTACAGAAAAACACTTCTAAGTAGGAAACTTTTGCTCATGAATTCCTCTTTGGTCTTGTATTTCCAAGCTCAGTAGTGGTCTCTATGACCACACACACATACATATTTATGTACCTATCTAAACTCCTCTATGGATTCCCCTTCCCTCTCTCTCTAATTCTGTTTCTCTCTGTCCTTCCCTCTTATTTTTGTCTGTTTCATTTTCTTGGTAAGTGACACTTTTTTTTTCTTTCATTAGATTTGCTTCCTCTCCCTGCCTGTTTCCCTATCTTCCTTATTTGTGCCCTCTCTCTAGCCTTTTGTGTTTGTGTCTTAAGTGGTTTTCTGCCGTTTTTCTTTTCTGTTTTGTTTCTCCATTTTTATTGTCTTATATAGCAGTAGTACCCTTCCATAGGGTAACCATATGACTCCATTTCTTCTGGGATAGGCTGTGCCAGACCTAGTTTTATACCATTTAGATACATGGACGTGCAGGTCTACTTTCTCTGGGAAATCAGAACTATATCTCAGTTGGACTTTAAAGATAACAGTACAGTAGTACAAGAAAAGGAAAAATTAGGCCTTACCTGCTCATTTGCTTTCCTTTAGTCCCTCTGGACCAGCCCAGAACGTGACTGATGGGCTGTGCATGCCTTCCAGCAGATGGAGACTGAGAACTCTTACTCTAGTAAGAGCTAATAAGAGCCTCTGCTAGCTAGAGCAGTAAGTACATAAATATGTAAGTACATAAGTATTGCCATACTGGGAAAGACCAAAGGTCCATCAAGCCCAGCATCCTGTTTCCAAAAGTGGCCAATCCAGGTCACAAATACCTGGCAAGATCCCAAAAAGGTACAAAACATTTTATACTGCTTATCCCAGAAATAGTGGATTTTCCCAAGTCCATTTAATAATGGTCTATGGACTTTTCCTTTAGGAAGCCATCCAAACCCTTTTTAAAACTCCGCTAAGCTAACTGCCTTTACCACATTCTCTGGCAACGAATTCCAGAGTTTAATTACACGTTGAGTGAAGAAAAGTTTTCTCTGATTCATTTTAAATTCACTACATTGTAGCTTCATCGCATGCCCCCTAGTCCTAATATTTTTCGAAAGCGTAAACAGACGCTTCACATCTACCCGTTCAATTCCACTCATTATTTTATAGACCTCTATCATATCTCCCCTCAGCCACCTTTTCTCCAAACTGAAGAGCTCTAGCCGCTTTAGCCTTTCCTCATAGGGAAGTTGTCCCATCCCCTTTATCATTTTCGTTGCCCTTCTCTGCATCTTTTCTAATTCCATTATATCTTTTTTGAGATGCGGCGACCAGAATTGAACACAATATTCGAGGTGCGGTCGCACCATGGAGCGATACAAAGGCATTATAACATCCTCATTTTTGTTTTCCATTCCTTTCCTAATAATACCTAAAAATGTATTTGCTTTCTTAGCCACAGCAGCACACTGAGCAGAAGGTTTCAACATATCATCAACGATGATACCTAGATCCCTTTCTTGGTCCGTGACTCCTAACGTGGAACCTTGCATGATGTAGCTATAATTCGGGTTCCTCTTTCCCACATGCATCACTTTGCACTTGCTCACATTAAACGTCATCTGCCATTTAGACGCCCAGTCTCCCAGTCTCATAAGGTCCTCTTGTAATTTTTCACAATCCTCCTGCGATTTAACGACTTTGAATAACTTTGTGTCATCAGCAAATTTAATGACCTCACTAGTTACTCCCATCTCTAGGTCATTTATAAATATGTTAAAAAGCAGCGGTCCCAACACAGTCCCCTGGGGAACCCCACTAACTACCCTTCTCTATTGAGAATACCATTTAACCCTACTCTCTGTTTTCTATCTTTTAAACGGTTTTTAATCCACAATAGAACACTACCTCCTATCCCATGACTCTCCAGTTTCCTCTGGAGTCTTTTAAACGCCTTCTGAAAATCCAGATACACAATATCAACCGGATCACATTTATCCACCCCTTCAAAGAAATGCAGTAGATTGGTGAGGCAAGATTTTCCTTCACTAAATCCATGTTGACTTTGTCTCATTAATCCATGTTTTTGAATATGCTCTGTAATTTTGTTCTTAATAATAGTCTCTACCATTTTGCCCGGCACCGACGTCAGACTCACCGGTCTATAATTTCCTGGATCTCCTCTGGAACCTTTTTTAAAAATCAGCGTTACATTGGCCACTTTCCAATCTTCCGGTGCCATGCTCGATTTTAAGGATAAATTACATATTACTAACAATAGCTCCGCAAGCTCATTTTTCAGTTTTATCAGTACTCTGGGATGAATACCATCCGGTCCAGGAAATTTGCTACTCTTCAGTTTGTAGAACTGCCCCATTACATCCTCCAGGTTTACAGAGAATTCATTAAGTTTCTCCGACTCGTCAGCTTCGAATACCATTTCCGGCACCGGTATCCCACCCAAATCTTCCTCGGTGAAGACCGAAGCAAAGAATTCATTTAAAAAAAATTTTTTTATTTATTGTTTATTCATTTTCTTTCATTTAACAAGTATTGCACTTGACAAGTAATACAGAGAACTCAATAATTCTATATAGAAAAAACAAGTATTTTACAAACAATTGTAGCTCTTCTTTAGATCACAGTTATGAGGGGGGTAGTCTTTAAGAAAAATTTTAAAGAAGCACTAATTAAATACAGAAATGCATAATTCGCTTTTTCTATCCTAAATCTTTTTTTAATTCTTTATTTATGCTTTTAAATACAATATTCAAGGATAACCTTGTACAGAAATGCAGGTAGAAATAAAAACTTATGTTCAAAACTTTCACATATGATAAATTTAGGAAGCTTCTTATGGAGAATTCAATAATTGGAAAGTTTCTACAAACAAAAATAATATATAACCTTTCTTAGACCCCAATCAGAGAGAAGGGGGGAAAAGAGAGAAGTTAAATACAAACAAATTTTCAAATTGAAGTAAAGGCTGCATTCTCTCCAGGTACTATTTCATTTCACTTGTTTCAATTCTATAAATGATTTAAGTTGTTCCGGTGAAAAGAAAGTATATTTAGTTTGACCTAATTTCACTACACACTTGCATGGGTGTATGCAAGAAAAAAGGAGGCACCTATATCTATTGTCCTTTGTTTTAAAGCAAGAAACAATTTCCTTTTTTGTTGTGTAGACTTGGTGACGTCTGGGTACATCCAAACTTTAGAACCATAGAATTGAGCTTTCAAATTTCTAAAATAAAGTCTTAAAATTGCATTATAGTCTTGCTCAAACATCATAGATACAATCATTGTAGCTCTGTTCGTTATAATATCAGAGGATTGTTCCAAAATGTCAGAGATATTTTGTAAATCAAAATTATCTTTCTCAGGACCTTGTACTTCTTCTCTAATTTTTGGAATATAATATATTTTGTTTAGTGGGGGTATAGCCTCAGGAGGAAAATTCAAAATTTCTATCAGGTACTTCTTAAAGAGTTACCCCCACTATTACTGGAAAATTAAAAAATCAGAGATTTAGGCGCCTGTTGTAGTTTTCAATTTGTTCAAGTTTACGTCTCATATCCATAGAATCCTTCGTAGTCACATTCTTAAAGGCATTCAGATTATAAACCTCTTTTTGTATAGATTGTACTTGTATTGTTATATCATTTTTAACAGAGTCTACAGTTTGTTTTAAGTCTTCAAACTTAGTATTTAAAGTAAGCACATCACCTGATGTCTTGTGAAGTGTAGTGGTGATCTGGTCCAACATCACCTTTAACGTTTGCAGTGTCACCTCCTCAGTCTGTACTGTGGAAGACAAACTTCCAATGAGTCTCCGAGTCGTTGCCTATGTACCTGGGTCCTCACTGGAAGCCCCTTTCGACACGCCATCCGAGTCAATGGGGTTTCCTACCAGAGACGCTCTCGACGTCTGACTGGGAGGAATCAGTGAGATCGATGGTGGAGACAGGGAGACTTCCTCTCCCGGTAGGGCTTCCACTTCTCCGGATCTCCCCACTATGGGATCCTCTCCCCGAAGCCTTGGGAACACCGGGGAAAAAAATGCTCCAGCGATGTTTGAGCCGGGGAGGGAGTTGAGGTAGGTGGAGGCACTACCCTCAAAACTCCCTTGCGTTTAGTATGGGGCATTTCGCCAAGGAAAAAAAGTATTTCAGCGCAAATCTCACAGAGCGTTCTCACCAGCTACCCGGTGCAGCAACCATCTTGAATTCCCCCCTTTTCTATCCTAAATCAATATTATAATCATCATAGGAACTAACAATTTAACCAATTTTGTTCAAAGTTATAAATGCTTTTAACTGCTCAGGTTGATAAAAATATATTTTAAACCCAAATATTTTATTACACATTTACAAGGGTAATTTAAATAAAAGAGGCCCCTAAAGCTAGTGTTTCTGTTCTCATTGAGAGAAAAAGTTTCCTCCTTTCTTGAGTCTGTTTGGTGACATCCGGGTACATCCAAACTTTTTTTCACCGGAACAGAGACTGCAGTTTTTTTTTTAAAAGTACATCCGTTTAACAGCTTCAAGATCTTGTTGGAATATAAATGAAACTATCATCGTTGCTCTCTTTGAATCCACATTTAAAGTTGTTTCTAATATTTCAGAGATATTTAAATCTTCTTCTCTAGTTTCTTGAGGAATAGCTTCCAAAGGGTTTTCCAAAGGTTTTTTGCTTTGTATATAATATATCTTGTTTAAAGGAGGAATAGTTTCAGGGGTAAAATTTAACACTTCCTGAAGATATAGCTTAAAAGCTTCAAGCGGATTAATCCCCATAGCCTTTGGAAAATTCAGAAACCGCAAGTTCAGCCTTCGGTTATAATTTTCCATCTGTTCGATTTTACGTTGCATAGAAATTTTATCTTTTATAACCGAAGACGAAATTCCTTGCAAGTTAGTAACATCTTGTTTAAGAGTATTTATTTGTTCATTTATCTCTAATTTAGTGGTTTTAAATAAAGTAGAGACGTTGTCCACCGTACTCACTAGCTCCGTGATCTCCTTTGCTGATCTGGCTACTGTCATGTCCACTGTCTGGAGAGCTTCCCAAATGCTCTCCAGAGTCATCGTCTCTGGTCTCTGTAGTTGAGCTACCCGCTCAGCCTGAAGCCTAACTGGTTCCAGACCTCCTTCCGGACTCGTCTCACGGGGTCCCCGAACCGAGACTACGCCTTCTCCGCATTCTGAGTCGGGCGAGTCCCGCCTGAGGAGACAGCCTTCGTGCAGAGGCGGCGGATGAATCTCTGGAGGGGAGAGTGACACTTGTAGCCCCAAATCTTCGAGGGGTTCTTTGCCCGTCGAGATAGCAGGGCCCCTCTCGGTTGGTAGGACAGATGGCCTCTTAGTGTACCTCTCTATCGATTGTTGGTGCGGGGAAGACATCCTAGCTGTCGAGGGAGCAGCCTTGACAATCCCCTTACGTTTTGTATGGGGCATTTTAGAAATAGAGGAAAAAAGAGACATTTTCCGCGAATCTTTGAGAGAACTCAACAAACGGTCCTCAGCATGCTGCCATCTTGACACGCCCCCCCCCCCCTTAGCACCTACTTCCAAAAATCATTTAATTTCTCTGCTACGGCTTTGTCTCCCCTGATCACCCCTTTTACTCCTCGGTCATCTAGCGGTCCAACCAATTCTTTTGCTAGCTTCCTGCTTTTAATATACCTAAAAAAGTTTTTACAATGTGTTTTTGCCTCCAATGCAATCTTTTTTTTGAAGTTCCTCTTAGCCTTCCTTATCAGCGTTTGCATTTGACTTGACATTCCTTATGCTGTTTCTTATTATTTTCAGTCGATTCCTTCTTCTATTTTCTGAAGGATTTTCTTTTAGCTCTAATAGCTTCCTTCACCTCACTTTTTAATCATACCGGCTGTCGTTTGGTCTTCCATCCTCCTTTTTTAATACGCAGAATATATTTGGCCTGGGCTTCCAGGATGGTGTTTTTGAACAGCAAAGGCAAAAAAGGAGGTAAAAAATCCTCACGACACCGTGAAGATGAAACAAAAAAGTGAGGAGAATGGATGAGGATACCAACTGTTTTATATTTATTCACTTAAAAAATTCACTTAAAAAATTACATGTGCATAAACAGCGACCCGACACGGCCGTGTTTCGGCACAATGGCCTGCTTCAGGGGTCTTTATAACCTTGAATGATGTAGTTTAGAATGTTTGTTCCAAGGGAAATAACAGGAAACAAATCTCTCTGGTCTCCTCTCTTCAAAAATAATATATATGAGATATATATATTTTTTTAAAAACGAGCATCTAAATACTCCTCTCCTATGAGTTATCGGCAAATTGCAAAAATGCTGAAAAAGCATTTTTGCAATTTGCCGATAACTCATAGGAGAGGAGTATTTAGATGCTCGTTTTTAAAAAAATATATATATCTCATATATATTATTTTTGAAGAGAGGAGACCAGAGAGATTTGTTTCCTGTTATTTCCCTTGGAACAAACATTCTAAACTACATCATTCAAGGTTATAAAGACCCCTAAAGCAGGCCATTGTGCCGAAACACGGCCGTGTCGGGTCGCTGTTTATGCACATGTAATTTTTTAAGTGAATTTTTTAAGTGAATAAATATAAAACAGTTGGTATCCTCATCCATTCTCCTCACTTTTTTGTTTCATCAGTTTTTGAACAGCATCCACACCTGTTGTAAATTTTTGACCCTCGCAGTCGCTCCTCTAAGTTTTTTTTTCACCGTTCTTCTCATTTTATCATAGTCTCCTTTTTTAAAGTTAAATGCTAACGTATTTGATTTCCTATGTATACTTCAAAGCTAATATCAAATCCGATAATATTATGATCACTGTTATCAAGCGGCCCCAGCGCCATTACCTCCCGCACCAGATCATGCGCTCCATTAAGGACTAGGTCTAGAATTGTTCCTTCTCTCGTCAGCTCCTGTACCAGCTGCTCCATAAAGCTGTCCTTGATTTCATCAAGGAATTTTACCTCCCTAGCATGCCCCGATGTTACATTCACCCAGTCAATATCGGGGTGATTGAAATCACCCATTATTTTTGTGTTGCCCAGTTTATTTGCGTCCCTAATTTCCTTTAACATTTCTGCATCTGTCTGTTCATCCTGGCCAGGCGGACGGTAGTACACTCCTATCACTTTCCTTTTCCCCTTTACACATGGAATTTTAATCCACAGTGATTCCAAGAAGTGTGTTGTTTCCTGCAGAATTTTTAATCTATTTGATTCAAGGCTCTCATTAATATACAACGATACCCCTCCACCAATTCGATCCACCCTATCACTACGATATAATTTGTACCCCGGTATGACAGTGTCCCACTGGTTGTCCTCCTTCCACCAGGTCTCAGAGATGCCTATTATATCTAATTTTTCATTTAGTGCAATATATTCTAACTCTCCCATCTTATTTTTTAGGCTCCTGGCATTCGCATATAGACATTTCAAAGTATGTTTGTTGTTCCTAATTACATGATGCTTAGTACATGACAGTATTAATTTGCAATCTTTTGTCTGATTTTTATTTAAGGACACGATCTACTACAGTCTCTTTTGCAACCTCAATATCAGGATACTCTATCTTCCCTGTTTTGGTGATATCTTTGAAAGATACCTTATCCCGAACCATGCGCTTTTGAGCGACTGTCGGCCTTCCTTCCATTTCTAGTTTAAAAGCTGCTCTATCTCCTTTTTAATTGCTGATGCCAGTAGCCTGGTTCCACCCTGGCTAAGGTGGAGCCCATCCTTTCGGAATAGGCTCCAGATCTAGTATAATTGTAAGAAAGCAGAAGAAGAAAGAGAGCAGAAAAAACATCTGTGCATCTGAGAACCTGAGCAGCCACTGGCACTTTGCTAATGCCGAGCATGTGCCTCGTTTTTAATGTGCCCCATGTAGGATACCCTCTGTGGTTTGTTTCTTTCTTTTTTTTTTTGTAAAGAACACAATGCAATTGCAAACCTACAACACAGCTCCATTTGAAACCAAAACCTAACTTTCAACAGAAAAGACAAACAGATTGGATAAGTTGAGGGAGGGATCTGGGCCGGTCCACAGGGACTAAAGGAAAGCAAATTAGCAGGTAAGACCTAATTTCTCCTTCCTTAGCGTCCCTCTGGACCGGCCCAGAATGTGACTGATGGGAAGTAGCAAAGCAGTACGCTCATGGGAGGTATCCAAGTAACCCCCCAGTAAGAATGGTCGATCCAAAAACTGCATCCTGACGACACTGTACATCCAACCTGTAATGTCTAGAAAAGGAATGTAAGGAAGACCAGGTTGCTGCCTTACAGATTTCCACAGGAGGCACCAGAGAACGCTCTGCTCATGATGCCGCCTGTTTTCTGGTAGAGTGGGCCTTCCCCCCCCCCCCTTGTCAAAACTGCGGTGCAAAAAAAGTCTAAAATCTGTGGGACCAAAGCACGAAAGGGAGAGATATTAAACTCCACACACCACTCTTCAAAAATCCTCCGTCCTTATATAACTAAGAGACATAGACCGACGTCTTGACTGAAGCATTGTGGCAACCATGCCTGCCAAATAACCCCTCTTTGTCAACTGCGCTCGCTCAAGAGCCAAGCCATAAGACAAAATCAACCTGGGTCTGGATGAGCCACCGGGGCCCTTCACTAGGAGCCCTAGAGTCTCCTGAAATCTGAGAGGAGCGTCGATGAGAAGGCATCGAACATTGGCATACCAAGGCCTTCGAGGCCAATCCGGCGTCACCACGATTACTCGACCTTCTGAAGTAGCAGCCCTATCGGAGACCAGCCAAGGCTGAAGACGAGCATCTACTCCTTTCGCTTTGAAATCCTTTCGGAGACTGAAGTAAAGTGGAAGTTTTGCATTGAGAGTGGAAGCAAACAGATCCGTTACTGGGAGCCCCTAGTGCTCCACCATTGCTTGAAACGCCACCGTGCTGAGGGCCCACTCCACGGGATCCAGAGTGTTTCGACTGAGAAAGTCTTACTGAACATTCTCCGCACCTGCTACGTGAGCCGCCGATAGCACTACCAGATGCAGTCCCACCCTGTTCATCAGCTGCAATGTCTCTTGTTCCAGCAAACAACTCCTCGTCCCTCCTTGACGATTGATAAAGACCACCGCTGTGGCATTGTCCGACATGACGCGAACCAACTCGTCCAACAGAAGATGGAGAAACGCCTGAAGGGCCAACTGTATAGCTTTGGTTTCCAAGAGATTGATTGAACAAGCCGCCTCCGGTCATGACCACAGGCCCTGTGCATACTGGCCCTGACAGTGAGCTCCCCAGCTCTTGTGAGTGGCATCTGTTGTAACCACTATCCATCGCGGAGGGTCCAGAGGCATACCCTTGGAAAGACTTATCGGTTGAAGCCACCAACAGAGACTCCCTCGGATCTGTATTAGAAGGGGTAACTTCCTTAGCAGAGGATCCCTTTGCAGTGATCATCTCGAGAGGAATGACTTCTAAAGGGGTCTCATAAGCGCCCTCGCCCAGGATACCGCTTCCATCATTGCCGCCGTGGACCTCAACACCTGAAGGTAATCCTTTGCACACGGTACCGAGGTCTGCATCAAAAGACAAATCTGAGACTGTAACTTGAGGATTCGGGACGGGGGAAGAAAGACCCGACTCTGCCTGGTGTTGAAGCACACCCCCAAATAATCTAATGTCTGGGACGGCTGCAGACAGCTCTTCTGCAAGTTGACTACCCAACCCAGCGACTGCAAGAAGCTGACCACTCAATCTGTAACTTGTACACTCTCGTGATAAGAGTTCGCTCTGATCAGCCAATCGTCCAGGTAAGGATGAACCAGAATACCCTGAATGGCAGCGCCTGAAACTGATAATGCCTGCCTAACACTGCAAAGCGCAGGAAATGTTGATGCGTGGGCCTGTTAGGAATGTGCAAATAGGCCTCTGTGAGATCTAATGCTATCAGAAATTCTACGGTCTGAACCGCTACTATGACCGACCGAAGAGTCTCCATACGAAAAGAGGGCACTCTGAGAGCACGATTGACCCCTTTGAGATCCAGGATCGGTCGGAACTGTTTCTTGGGAACGACGAAGTAAATAGAATACCAACCCTGTCTGAGCTCTGCAGAGGGAACTGGACAAATAGTAGATGATGCCTGAAGGTCGAGCAGTCTTTGCAGAGCCTTGAGACGAGAACTGCAAGGAGACTGTAGGGTAGCATCTGATAGAGAACGTCTCGAATAACCTCCAGAACCCATTGATCTGAGGTATCTGGGCCCACCTGTGATAAAAGAGCGCCAAGTGAGCTCCCACAGGAATCAGAGGTTGGGCATGAAAATCCTCATTGGGTAAAACAAGAGAAAGCCGGGAAAGAGGAACTTGCATCTCTACCCCCTCGTCAATTTCCCCATAAGGACTGATTCCTCTGAAAAAAAAAAGGGACCGCTGTGATGGAGCCAGTCTACCTGGTCTATAGTGTCTAAAATCTCAATTCCGACCACGGCTTGAGAAGACACAGCGACCAGGTGCTCTAGGCCGATCCTCAGGCAGCTGAGGCACCTTAGTATCTCCTAAACTATGGACCAACTTATCTAGTTCCTCGCCAAAAAAAAGAGAACCCTTAAAGGGAAACCTACTGAGTTTAGACTTAGAGGCCGCATCAGCTGCCCAACCCCACAACCAAAGCAACCGCTGTACCGCTACGCTCAAAGCCATGGACTTAGCCGAGGCCCGTAGCAAGTCATACAGAATATCCGCTAAAAAGGCCGCCTCCATCTCTGTCTTCACCACCTTGGTATCTATAGCCAACATATCATCCGTAGATCTTTCCAGAACCTTATGAGACCAGCGAAAACAAGCTTTAGCCACCAAAGAGTTGCAAATAGCCGTCTGAACTGCAAGAGCAGAGACATCAGAACTACTCTCTAACAAAGACTCTATACGACGATCCTGCATATATCCTTGAGGGCTGTACCTCCATCTTCAGGAACTGTATTCCGTTTGGTAACTGCCGAAACCACAACATTTCACCACTGGAGGCTTCAGAAGATCCTTATGTGAGTCCGGTACCAGATACAGATGGATCATAGGCTTAGCGGGACGAAAAGAGAAATCTGGCGCATCCCACTGTGCCTGAATAATGTCCCTAATATCTTGGTTCATAGGAAAGTCTTACCAGGTCTGCAAATACTCTTCACAAGGAGGTCAACCTTCTGTCCTTCCACAGCCGGGGATTCTGGTTGTTCAAAATGCAACGTAGTGGAAACGAGAGAAATCAGTTCTTGTAAATTATCCTTATGAAATATTCTCACCGGTGAAGGGTGTTCTCCCGGAAGAAGGACGTCAGCACTAGAATCCATTTGATCAAACTCATCATGAACCTGCCCTTCACTGAAAAACACTGGGTCCTCAAGAGGGCATCTCCTGGTGTGGATCAGAACCCAAGTCCTCCTTCAGATCCCAGGACTGCCTAGGAAGCCTGGTAGCCACAAACTGACCTTCACCATGCCTTCTTAAAGGGGCTTCTGGAGTAGGGGGAGGGGTTAGATTTTCTGAAGCAGAAAATCCTGCAGGATGAATTCAGGAGGAAAACCACCTCCTGAACCTGCAGGCAAAACGGCCAGATTTTCCAGAGGCTAAAATGCTGTAAGAGCCAGCCCTATCAGTGCCACACCAATATATGTGTCGTGACTGTGGACAGAAAAAGAAAAAATATTAGGCATGGAATTCTGAAAGTCAAAGTATATGGTTAAAAGGTGTATTATCCATAGAAATCAGCTTTTCCTCCCCAAAGGCATGCCATTTTGCCTTATTATTGTTGTAAATCTGTGGGTAAAGTACATGCTGTATTTGCACCATCGTGGGTAGTATTATCTAAGAGCTGTTTCCAGTGCTGCTGTCAGGCAATTAGCTCTACTATTTTAGCTTACTGCTTCTACTGGAGTATTCTGTTTCCTCTCTCCAAAAATGCCCATTCAGTTTTGTGTGTTAATATCTTTTTCATAGATTTCTCTACATAATTGCTGAGTTGTTCTCTTTTTTTTTGTTCTTTTGTCTAGTCTACTGCAGTGGGGAGCATTTCATTTTCTGTAAAGCATTTCTCAGAACAATTCACTGGAGCCATAAATCTGATCTCAGAACATTTTTTTATTCCCCTGAGGCCAGGTTTTATATCAAAAGGTACTTCTCATGTGAAACAAATCCATCATTCCTGATAAGTGGAGAAAGGATTGCTAGGAAAGGATACCATTCTGTATACACTCAGAAAAGCAAGGCACAGTGCCCCCCGGGTGCACGGAGCCGCCATTAACATGGCGCCGTGCCCCCGACGGGCATGCGCATTAATGCCAGCGAGGTGTGGTGGGCACGGTCCCGTCGCTCAGATGCACCCCGCTGGGAAGGGTGTGGAGAAAAAGGGGTTTAAAACCCCTGGGTGGAGCCCGGACGTCCTCTTCTGGCGTCCGGGCATCTGCATGTCATAAGCATTCGTAGTTAATTTTTTAAAAGGTGCAAATGACAGAAGCCTTGCAAATTGGTGCCTCATCGCGTGAGTTTGGTAGTTGTGGTAATTTAGTCTTTTTATTATTTGCAACCCAATTGATATTGGAAAGAAATTATATACTTAAGAGGTTGAGAATGTCTGTCTCCTTGGGGACGATTCTCAGAACCTAACGCTGATGTTAGAGCCGATTAGTGTTGGACTAGCGCTGGCATTAATCTGTGCAGAATCTTAGAGGGCTTTAGCACAGGAAACAATAGCATGCCAGAAATGGCCACAAGCTGTATTTAAATCTAGTGAAATGAATGTTAATGAGGTAATTTGCTGTGCCCTCCCAATGCTCAGAGAACAAACAAACCTTGCTCTTATCTTTTGAAAAATAACACCAACTTTGAGCTGATATTGAGGGGTTTGAAGAGAGGATTTCTTGTTATCTTCTCTTTCAGAACTGCCAGTTTTTATTTGTTTTGGAAGCAGAAGGAAGCCCGTATAATCCTATATGCACCAGTACTGAGGGGCAGATGCACTAAAGCTAAATGAGCCTTTAATGACTCTCCAACGAGGAAAATTTGATCCGTTGCATGCATCAAAGGGCTTTTACCGAGGAAGCCAGCAGCTAACGAAAACGGAATGGAGATGAGCAATTAGTGTGAAAACCCCATTGAAACGACATGCACTAACCTTTTCCGATTGCCTTTACGCAGGAAAAAGGCAGGAAATCTAACGAGAGGTCTGGACCACTCGTTAGGACAGCTCTGTGCCAGGAAAAATCATTAAGTGAAAAAATAAACAAACTTTGAGCCAATCCCAGCGCATTAGCAGAGCTAAAAGCGCTGTGATTGGTCCAAAGGACGTCAGAAAACACATAAATAAATAAAAATAAAAAAAGGATCGGGGGGGGGCAAGGGCGCTCATCAGGAGCGTCCTGTACGGACGGCCTTGCCCCCCCCCCCGCTGCTCCCCAATTTCCGCCGCTCCCCCCACCCCGAAAAAGCAAAATTCAAGCAGCCCCTGCCCCCCTCCCTTCCTCACTACTCTCTCACCTCAGCTCCGCCTCCCGACATCCTCCGTCCTGTGCCCCGCCCCCTTTTGGGGTCGTCGCCGCCATTCCCCTCCTCCATCGGGCCCCCCTCCCTCTTACCGGGCCCGTGCAGCGCCTCTCTCCTCTTTCCGAAGGCGCTGCACGGGCAAGAAGAAAGCTGATGCCTGCCTTCGCCCAGCTTCGATGGCGCGTCTTTCTCCTGCTGGGCCCGCCCCTGTCTGACGTCAGTAACGTGGGTTACCGACGTCAGACAGGGGCGGGCCCAGCAGGAGAAAGACGCGCCATCGAAGCTGGGCGAAGGCAGGCATCAGCTTTCTTCTTGCCCGTGCAGCGCCTTCGGACAGAGGAGAGAGGCGCTGCACGGGCCCGGTAAGAGGGAGGGGGCCCGATGGAGGAGGGGAATGGCGGCGACGACCCCAAAAGGGGGCGGGGCACAGGACGGAGGATGTCGGGAGGCGGAGCTGAGGTGAGAGAGTAGTGAGGAAGGGAGGGGGCAGGGGCTGCTTGAATTTTGCTTTTTCGGGGTGGGGGGAGCGGCGGAAAGTGGGGAGCAGCGGGGGGGGGGGCAAGGCCGTCCGTACAGGACGCTCCTGATGAGCGCCCTTGCCCCCTCCCGACCCTTTTTTTTTATTTTTGTTTTGATTTGGGAGCCATGTGCTTGTGATTTGACTGTGTTTTGACTGTTTGTGGCATGCGCAGAGCAGCTAACATAACGCTTGGCTGCTCTGCGCATGATTTGGGGGCCGATTAACGATGGGTATTGTGATTCTTTGATACATTGTACGTTTCAATACCGATCTCAGCATGTGTGACTTTTTTTTTTGGTGCATTTTTCGTTATTTTAAAATCGTTAGGGACTTCAACGATTTAGATTTTTTTACGTTTGGTTGCTGCATCTGCCCCTGAGAAACAAATGTTTACTAGTTGGAGGAAACTCAAAAGTGAAAGCACACCTTGCCTGTTTTCTGTGCTTAAATATAAGTCTTTCAAGTGGGAAAAATGGGAAAAGCTTCACTTCGGGGTTTGCCTGGCTCATGCACATTGGAGCAGAGCTTCTCTTATTCACATGCACCAGGCACATACCTCCCCTTTGCATTTGGTCTCCATTTGCATATAATTTGAGTGCCATTGGCTTTGAGCATTGGAGGGCTATTTTTCTGTGCTGTTCCTGCTGTATGGGGCAGGTGCTGTTCACTGTAGCGCCAGAGCTTTGATCATTGAGGCCTTTGTCTTTCTACATAGTTGCAAAATAATTCTCTTCAAGGGACCAAATGTGGTGTTAATGAAAAAACAATGAAATTGAAAAATGGGCCCTAGAAATAAATCCCCTTCCCCAAAAAGAAGTAAGACCCAGCACAGTTCTATAGGAAGAAGCAGTTGTATCTTTGCGGCATAGAAACTTTGATACAGTGAAACATAGTGGTTGGTGAATTATTCTTTCACACAGATTGAAAATAATGCCATGAGGCACGCATGGTGTGCATGCTTTTCTCACACTCACTCACCCTCTGCCACCACACTCCAATCCTTGCTGACCTGGCTGTTAGTGGGTTAGATGTGTATTTCATTATCTCTATTGTAAGTTCTACAGTGAAACTGAGTGACTGAACTCTGCCTTTCTAAATGGTTGCTAGGTATGGTGATACAGAGTGACTGAACCATGTAGTTTGCTACTATGTGCTATGTGTGTGTCCTCCTAGTGGTGTAGAAGCACATCAATACTAACGGCACCTTATGATTTAAATGTGCAATACATTTTTTTTTCTGTTTGAAAATCTGTCGATGGTGATATTTCATGGTTACATGTCAATCGGCCATACTCTACATCTTGTATAAAAGAAGATTGTCCTTAATCTGCTGGTGACAGCACTCCAGGATTCCCTGAGAGGTAACTGATCAGTTTACATGTACTTCTCCCATAATCTAATAATGTTACTTTAATTAAAGCAAATGATTGCTGCACTAATCTTCAGGATGTAAATTATTTTCTTTTACTGAAATCTTATTAGAAAAGATGGATTGTTTTGAGAAGGTTTTGTTCAGACACTTGCAGTTTTTGTCAATAAGACACTGCAGGGGAGAAGCAGTGGTGGTGGGGGGGATGCAGGTGATGACTGTTAGTGGATGCATGGCTATAGCACAGTGTACAGTAATTCTTCTGGTTCTTGGAGTACAATGAAGTCACTGTTCCTGGCTAACATCCAGAGGATCCTAGTTCAAACTTGTAATGTTGGACAAGTCAATTAAACCTCCATTTCCTCAGGTATAGACTTAGATTGCAAGCCAGGGAAATACCTATTGCACCTAAATGTAAACCTTGAGCTATTACTGAAAAATATGTGAACTAAATCCAAATCCAAAAATACTGTGGCTGAAGATTTTTTTTTTTTTTTTTTAGTTTACGCCTTTTCAGTGGAAGCTCTAAGCGAATTGCATTCAGGTACATAAAGTATTCCCCGGCAGGGTTAAGGAACCTGTCCAAAGTCACAAGGAACACCAGTGGAATTTGAACCCTGGTTTCCTTGGGTCACAGTCTGCTACTCTAACCATTAGGCTACTTCTTTACTCACCATGCACCTGGACTATCTTGCTGCACACCACGAAACTTTAGTCCAGTTCCTCCTACCTTATTCAAGTGTACATTTCCATATCATCATGCTGATCAATCCATAGACTGGTGGGTTGTGTCCATCTACCAGCAGGTGGAGATAGAGAGCAATCCTTTTGCCTCCCTATATGTGGTCATGTGCTGCCGGAAACTCCCCAGTATGTTCTCTATCTCAGCAGGTGGTGGTCACACACAGCAGCAGCTCTGGCTAGGCCTCCAAGCCTAATTTTTAGGTTTTGTTGAGTGCCTGGGGTTGAGGGCTCTTCTTGAGCAAGTGCAAACCTGGTGGCGCCAGGTCCCTCCTTTTCTCCCACCTCCCGCTGGCTCCGTTAAAAAAAAAAAAAAAAAAAATTTGGACGTCCTTAAGGGCGTTTATTTCGACGTTTATTTAAACGTTTATTGCAGCTACTCACTGGGACACCAGGTCGTTACAGCTCGGAGCGAGAAGCAGGTAATTTTTACCTTTTTGTAGCGGGCAGGGGGTTCCCCGATTGATCTCCACGTGGCCTATGGCGTCGGAGGGCGAGGGCGCGAAGAATCGCTCCCCGGACCGCGTGTGCGCTTCTAGCGGGGATGCGGGGGTTTTAAAGTCTGATTCGCCCTTGTTGGGTGTCAGTTTGGAGGCCGGTCAGTGTCCCGGGTCTTCCTCCGGCGCGGCGGTTTTTCCCGCCATAAACGCCCATCCCCCGCTGCTCGCCTCCGCCATCTTGGCCGGCCACTCTGCTCGGACGGCTTCTTCTTGGGCCGCCCTTGAGCTGGGAGACGTTCATGCCATGGCCGCCCTTGATTTGGGCGACGGCAAAAAAGCGGCTAAAGTTAAGCGCCGTTCTTCCCGCGCGGCTCCTTCGCGGAGTATCGCGCCGGACGCCATCTTGGATGCGCAGCATGTTGCTCCCCCGCTCTTGCGAGCGCCGGTTGAGGGTGCGTCTAGGGCTGTGGCCCAAGCTGCTGAAATTCACAGTCTGGGGGGTTTCTCCCCCGAGTTTATTTTGCTGCTGCATCAGGCCTTCCTTATGCAAAACGCTGCCCATTCTCCCTTGTCCGATAACGGGGTTGAGGCCCCCGGAAGTAAACGCCCTCGGGTGGATTCCCAGGCCTTAGAGGACGCTGTTTCCTCTGATGTAGATGAGGGCAGCGTATCTGAGTTCTCCCAACGGTCCTTTGGGGATTCCTTGGAGGAGACGGATTCCCGCTCGGATAGAGCGGATGACCCCTCTGCAGCGCGGATCTTTCGCTCAGAGGATTTGCCCAACCTGTTACTGCAGGCCATGAGCATTTTGAAGATTTCCTCGCCAGAGGACGTCTCTCCTTCAGCCCCTGTTGGCTCTGCCATTATGCTGGGGACGAAGCGCCCGCCTAGAACCTTCCACGTGCATGATGCCATGCACACCTTAATTTCGGCTCAATGGGATGTCCCGGAAGCGAGCCTCAAAGTGGCTAGGGCTATGTCCCGCCTCTATCCTTTGCCTGAAAGTGAACGTGAGGCCTTTATTTGGCCTACCGTGGATTCTTTAATCACTGCGGTGACTAAGAAAACGGCGTTGCCGGTGGAAGGTGGCACGGCACTAAAGGACGCCCAAGACAGAAGATTGGAAGCGGCTTTAAGGTCGTCCTTCGAGGCGGCTGCCTTAAGTTTGCAGGCCTCAGTTTGCGGCTCCTATGTGGCCAGGGCGTGCCTGACGATGGTGCAGCGGGCTTCCCCCTCGGATCCTTCCTTGAGGGCTGACTGGCCGGCCCTGGAATCGGGCTTGGCTTATTTGGCAGACTTACTGTATGATGTCTTGAGAGCCTCGGCTAAAGGCATGGCTCAGATAGTCTCTGCGCGGCGCTGGCTTTGGCTGAAACATTGGTCTGCGGACCACGCCTCTAAGTCCCGCCTGGCTAAGTTGCCTTTTAAAGGCAAGCTGCTCTTTGGGGTCGAGCTGGACAAAATCGTGACCGATCTCGGCACGTCTAAGGGCAAGAGGTTACCAGAGGTCAGGGCTCGGGCCAGTGCTCGCCCCGGTATCTCCAGAGGACGGTTTCAGGAAGCCCGTCGGTACCGCCCGGGCAAGTCGGGCTCCTCTGCCCCCTCTTCCTTCAAAAGGAACTTCTCCCCCAAGCAGCATTCCTTTCGCAGAGACCGCCGTCCCGGAGGTACGCCCTCCGGTCCTCCCCCTGGGTCTCGTACCCAATGACGGGGTCCTGGTCCATGGCCCAGTGCAGATTGGAGGACGCCTGTCCTCGTTTCTGGGCGAGTGGACCAGAGTAACTTCAGACGCTTGGGTGCTGGAAGTCATCAGAGACGGCTACAAGTTAGAGTTCTGCCGACCCTTAAGAGACGGGTTTGTACTCTCTCCCTGCAAGTCTCCGGTCAAAGCTGTGGCAGTGCAGCAGACCTTGGACAACCTGATACGCCTGGGTGCGGTCGTTCCGGTGCCAGAAAATCAGATTGGCAAGGGACGTTACTCCATTTACTTTGTGGTACCAAAGAAAGGAGGTTCTGTCCGGCCTATCCTCGACCTCAAAGGGGTCAATCGGGCCTTGAAAGTGCGGCACTCCGCTCTGTTATAGCGGCAGTGAAGGCAGGAGAGTTCTTGGCTTCCTTGGACATCAAGGAAGCGTACCTGCATATTCCCATCTGGCCTCCTCATCAACGCTTTCTGCATTTTGCAGTCCTGGGCTGACACTTCCAGTTCAGAGCCCTCCCTTTCGGGTTGGCTACTGCTCCGCGGACCTTCTCCAAAGTAATGGTGGTCATCGCGGCCTTCCTGCGAAAGGAAGGAGTACAAGTCCATCCTTATCTGGACGACTGGTTGATCCGAGCCCCCTCTTATGCAGAGTGCGGCAAAGCTGTGGACCGGGTGGTTGCTCTTTTGAGCTCCCTGGGGTGGATCATCAACTGGGAGAAGAGCCAGCTGCGCCCGACTCAGTCCCTGGAGTATCTGGGAGTTCGATTCGACACCCAAGTGGGCAGAGTGTTCCTGCCAGACAATCGGATTGTCAAACTTCAGGCTCAGGTGGACCAGTTCCTAGTAGCCTCTCCTCTTCGGGCTTGGGACTATGTGCAGCTGTTGGGCTCTATGACGGCCACAATGGAAGTAGTGCCCTGGGCCAGGGCTCATATGAGACCACTACAACTCTCTCTGCTGCAGCGCTGGACTCCGATGTCGGAGGATTATGCTGTGCGCCTTCCCTTGGACCCAGCAGTGCGCAAGGCGCTGAGCTGGTGGATGCAGACAGACAAGTTATCTGCAGGAATGCCTCTGGTGACCCCGGAGAGGATTGTCGTCACGACGGACGCCTCTTTGTCGGGCTGGGGAGCCCACTGCTTGGGAAGGACAGCGCAGGGGCTCTGGTCTCCTGCAGAGGCAAAGTGGTCTATCAACCTCCTGGAACTCAGAGCCATTCGGTTGGCGCTTTTGGAGTTCATCCCGGTACTGGCGTTGAAGCCAGTACGGGTCCTGTCAGACAATGCCACGGCTGTGGCCTATGTCAACCGCCAGGGAGGTACCAAGAGCGCCCCTCTAGCCAAGGAGGCCATGAATCTATGTCAGTGGGTGGAAGCGAACCTGGAACAGCTGTCAGCGGCCCACATTGCCGGAGTCATGAATGTCAAGGCGGACTTTCTCAGTCGCCATACCTTGGAGCCCGGAGAGTGGCAGCTATCTGCTCAGGCGTTCTTGGACATCACGAAGCGCTGGGGCCAGCCGAGCCTAGATCTGATGGCGTCATCGGCCAATTGCCAAGTGCCGCGCTTTTTCAGCAGAGGACGGGACCCTCGATCCCTGGGAGTAGATGCTCTTCTCCAACAGTGGCCGACACAGGAGCTTCTCTATGTGTTCCCGCCCTGGCCCATGTTGGGCAGGGTGCTAGACCGGGTGGCAAAGCATCCGGGCCGGATCATCCTGGTGGGTCCGGACTGGCCCAGACGTCCCTGGTATGCGGACTTGATCAGGCTCTCAGTCGACGATCCTCTGCGGCTGCCAGTGGAGCAGGGCCTGTTACATCAGGGTCCCGTGGTGATGGAGGCTCCCTCCCCCTTTGGTCTTATGGCCTGGCTATTGAGCGGCAGCGTCTGAGAAAGAAGGGCTTCTCAGACAAGGTCATCACCACTATGCTGAGAGCGAGGAAGCGCTCTACTTCTACTGCTTACGCCAGGGTTTGGCGTACCTTTGCAGCGTGGTGTGAAGCAGGCTCACTTTCTCCCTTCACTGCTCCAATTTCTTCAGTGTTGGCGTTCCTGCAAGAAGGTCTGGAGAAAGGCCTGTCGCTCAGTTCCCTTAATGTCCAGGTAGCGGCTCTGGCTTGCTTCAGGGGCCGCCTGAAGGGTGCTTCCCTGGCTTCGCAGCCAGATGTGGTGCGCTTTCTCAAGGGAGTTAATCACCTGCGCCCTCCTCTGCACTCAGTGGTGCCTGCGTGGAATCTCAACCTGGTGCTAAGAGCCTTGCAGAAGCCGCCTTTTGAACCCTTGTCTAGGGCATCTCTGAAAGACCTGACGTTGAAAGCAGTCTTTTTGGTGGCTATCACTTCAGCCAGAAGAGTTTCCGAGCTCCAGGCACTCTCATGTCGAGAGCCTTTTCTGCAGTTCACTGAGGCAGGAGTGACTATTCGCACAGTGCCTTCCTTCCTGCCCAAGATTGTTTCTCGCTTCCATGTGAATCAGCAGCTCTGTCTCCCTTCCTTTCGTAGGGAGGACTACCCAGAGGAATACTCTGCTCTCAAATATCTGGATGTGAGACGAGTCATCATCAGATACTTGGAAGTGACCAATGATTTCCGGAAATCGGATCATCTGTTTGTCCTGTTTGCAGGTCCTCGTAAGGGTCTGCAGGCTTCTAAGCCTACAGTGGCAAGATGGGTCAAGGAAGCCATTGCAGCGGCTTATGTGGCCGCGGGGAAGGTGCCGCCTATCCAGCTGAAGGCTCACTCCACTAGAGCTCAGGCGGCCTCGATGGCAGAGGCTGGGTCCGTCTCCTTGGAAGAGATTTGCAAGGCGGCAACTTGGGCATCGGCCCATACCTTCTCCAGGCATTACCGCTTGGCTGTGGCTGCTCGGGCGGAGGCCCGGTTTGGAGCTTCAGTGTTGCGGTCAGGGATTTCAATGTCCCGCCCTGGGTGAGTACTGCTTCGGTACATCCCACCAGTCTATGGATTGATCAGCATGATGATATGGAAGGTAAAATTATGTATCATACCTGATAATTTTCTTTCCATTAATCATAGCTGATCAATCCATAGTCCCTCCCAGATATCTGTATTGTTTATATTCTGGTTGCATTTCAGGTTCAAGTTTAGTCTTCAGTTCCTGTTCAGGAGGACTTCGTGTTCAAGTTTTTCAATGGATTCTTCAAGCGTTGAGACGAATTTGTGTTGTTACAGTGAGCTGCTGCATTCCTCTCCCCTCCATTTTACGGGGCTGGATTGAGACATAAATTCTGCCGGCGCTCCCTCCCGCTTCGTGTGGCTGTAGGGCAGCTTTGTACCCCTCCCGCTTCGGCGGTGTTAGGGTCAGTCAGCACCTCCCGCGGTTGCGGTTGCAGGATAAGCCAGATCCCCCCGCATCGGCAGGGTGGTGTCCCTCCCCCGCTCCGCGGGGATGAGCTGGACGGATTCCCCTCCCCCACTTGTGTGGGGATGAGCTGGGTTAATTCCCCTCCCCCGTTTCGGCGGTGGTGAGCTGGGCAGAGTGTCCCTTTGTGGGTGTAATTCTCTAAGTGCTGAGTCCTGCGGATGGAGCTTGGATATCGACATACTGAGGAGTTTCCGGCAGCACATGACCACATATAGGGAGGCAAAAGGATTGCTCTCTATCTCCACCTGCTGGTAGATGGACACAACCCACCAGTCTATGGATTGATCAGCTATGATTAATGGAAAGAAAATTATCAGGTATGATACATAATTTTACCATAATTTGCCTTCAGCTTAGTCACCCACCTGTTTATCCCAATGACTTTGTACTACTTACCTTGTCTTGTCTATCTCAACTGTACTTGCCCCCTTTGACTACATATTAAGATATTTAATTATAATGTAAAAACAGCGTTAGCATCATATTCATATCTATGTTGTTTGAATGTTCTAATGCATGCTTATTAAGGTGTCAATACACAGTCCACCTTAATAATTTCAGTAGTAGGGGTCATTTTCACTTCTTGTGTCCTAGATCTTCTCTGAAACAAAGAACAAGTTCTTCCATACCTACTGCAACTAAACAAGCAGTACATGGCTCTTAGTTTCCTCTTCTTCCCAGATGAGCCTACATGATTGGTTTGTCCCTGTTACCAGTAGATAGGGACAAAAATCTGTGAAACCTCTTCAGCTACTAAGTTCTCAAAAGCAGCTGTGTTATGATCATTGGGGACTGGAGGAATCCATGTAGATTTAATGGCGAGATAATGGATTGCACTTTATCAATTTTAAGTGTAATAAATAGAAATCAAACAAAATAAAACATGGAAAAGAAAATAAGATGATACCTTTTTTATTGGACATAACTTAATACATTTCTTGACTAGCTTTCGAAGGTTGCCCTTCTTCGTCCGATCTGACAAAGAAGGGCAACCTTCGAAAGCTAGTCAAGAAATGTATTAAGTTATGTCCAATAAAAAAGGTATCATCTTATTTTCTTTTCCATGTTTTATTTTGTTTGATATCTATTGATAACCTTAAGAGTGGACTAACACGGCTACCACACTCCTCTACTTAAGTGTAATAAAAAAAATTGTAAATGTACCTGTAAAACAGGCAGAGTTTAAAAGATTCTGCAGTCTGAGCCTGTTTTCAGTCTGCAGTTACAAAGAGAGAGGTAGGTTCCACGTAGACCCAAATCTAAAATGCAAGAGCAAGAGAAGCCATAGAAGATGCAAAAAAAAAAAAAGTTTATTAAGAAATATTTAAAAACCATAAAAACATTCAGTTAAAAAGAGCCAATATGGCCAAGTTTTAGCTACATTTGAAAAAGGCATGTACTAAAAATAAATCCTTACTGCCTGCATCAGATATCCACAGTTAATCATAAGATAAATATAGAACCTACAGTGTAAATAAATTAGTTATTTTTCAAAATAAATGTTATGCTAACCACACATCAATAGATAAAAATATGTTTGAATAAATATACAAAACTCATCTTGAGTATATGCTTCTAATAAACATGATATTCAAAAAGTGAATATATTTTGGATAGACCTAACATATACACAAGTCAGACTGAATCAAATAAAAATAATAAATCATTTAGGGACCCTTTTACTAAACTGTGTTAGGTGCTAGTGCACACCTAGTGTAGCTTAAAATTGCGTAATACAGGACGCACTCAGGTGTCCTGTGGTAACTAGCAAATGTGTGCAGGCTAAACATTTTTGTTGAGGGTGTGTGTCAGGAGTGGAGAATGGATGTTCCTGCGCTAACCAGGGTGAGCTTGAACAATATTCAAATTAAAGAGAACAGCCAGGTTTGGAGGGAGGTATGCAAGTGAGACTGGGGAGAAATAAAAACTAAATAGTGTAATTGTTAAAATCTGTAAGTGGTTCAAAGTTTTTGGGGTTTTTTTCTGAGCTTGTACACCGAGAGGAGGGCATGACTGCAATGATGTGTGCATAATTATCAGGTAACCTGATAGCTACAGCTAAAAGCCATTTTGTTGGCTGGTGGTTCCAACAGTAGTTTCAAAAGAGGAAGTTTAGCTGACGTGTAGTGTAGAAGAACTGGTAAGTGAAAATCTGATTGTTTTTTTTGGTGTTGTTTTTATATAAAAGATTCTCCTTGGATAGGATGAGTCTGTGATATGTGAAAATATATTTTGCTTTAATGAAATTGCTAAACTTTAGAGTCATTTATGGCATCATGGATCACTGAGGATTTCTTTGCAGCTTATCTGGCATTCACCAGTCCTAAAGTTCCCATGAGTGGTCTGGGGGTGCTGTAAGTAGCTTTGGTGTGGCAAGTACTGTTATGTAGGTGTTTGACCTCTTGCACTTTTGCCTTCTCTTTGGTTGGCAGGGATTATGGTTTCCTCTCCCACACACCACTGGGATGCTTGCATGACACATTTTTTGTCTCAGAAACTAGTTAGGCAAAATTTCACTGGGTGGCGCTGTAATCCACTCTTTGGAGTACACCCTGTAGATCAGCAATCTTCCTAGTTGGCAATGCAGGATTAAGGCTTTTATATCTGAAAGAACAGACCTTTTTAAAGTTGTAAAGTTGACCTTTTAAAGTTGTAAATTCAGACCAGGCCTGTGAGATCAAACTCTTCCATCAAATAGAGAAACAAATGGCTGCACTTAGCACTTCTATGTGAAATTCTTGGAGACAGTGAATAGGTTTCCTTTAGTTTGAAGGAATCTAATAGATTCAGAATTATAGAAGTAGATTATATAGTTAAAATAAATTTTTTAACTCACGGATTGCAGGTAACTTTAGTTTCTTGTTCTGATATCCTTGGATGGTCCAGTTGATGCAGGTTGCTTTATGCTTTTTCTTGTCCCAGAGGAAGGATAGATGTAAATAAGGATCCAGCTCCAATCACAGAGCATGAGGAGAGTTATTTAGGGGAGATAAAATTTCCTTTCTCCAGCCAAAAATAAATGGAAGAAATTCCGAGTAAAATTGAGGACTGGTGCCTCAGCACAGACTGAGCAGAAGTCAGTAAATGGGTTGTAAATACGCAGAAAATGTAGTTATTTAATCTAAGTTGCAGAGCCTGATGTGAACCCAGCCAGCCCCCACTAGTGTTTGAGTTCCTCTTTCTCACATGCATCACTTTGCACTTGCTGACGTTAAATGACATCTGCCATTTGGATGCCCAGTCTCCCATTCTTATAAGGTCCTCTTTCAATTTTTCACAATTCTCCTGTGATTTAACCACTTTGAATAACTTTGTGTCATCAGCAAATTCAATTACTTCACTAGCTATTCCCATCTCTAGATCATTTATAAATATGTTTAACAAGCAACGGTCCCAGCACAGACCCCTGGGGAACCTCACTGTCTACCCTTCTCCATTGAGAATACTGACCATTTAACTCTACTCTCTGTTTTCTATATTTTAACCAGTTTTTAATCCACAATAGGACATTACCTCCTATCCCATGACTCTCCAATTTCCTCTGGAGTCTTTCCTGAGGTACTTTGTCAAATGCCTTTTGAAAATTCAGATACACAATATCAACTGGCTCACCTTTATCCACAAGATTGTTCGCCCCTTCAAAGAAATGTAAGAGATTGGTGAGGCAAGATTTCCCTTCACTAAATCCATGTTGACTTTGTCTCATTAATCCATACTTTTGTATATGCTCTGTAATTTTGTTCTTTATAATAAGTCTGTACCATTTTGCTGGCACCGACGTCAGGCTAACTGGTCTATAATTTCCCGAATCACATATGGAACCCTTTTTAAAAATTGGCGTTACATTGGCTACCCCCTAATCTTCCGGTACTATGTTTGATTATAAAGAAGACCTTTACATTTTGGTTTTGAAAGTGTATTTCCCAAGGGGACATTATTAAGAAGAGACGATATTTCATGTTGTGATTGTGCGTAAGCAGCAGCACTTGCACGTATTTTCATGGACAGTAATATATATTTTTTATTTATAAGATTTTCAATTTCTTACAAGTATAACACTTGTTACAGAAAAACAGCATAGTGTAAATATTAAAGGAGAAGAGGACAAAATTTACCTGCTTTCTTAGACCTGAACTATAAAGGGGGAAGTTACAGTTTAGTGGAGTTATTTAAAAGGTAAACTAACAAAAAATATACATAATTCGGTTTATGTGTGCAGTTCGTCTCTCATCATTGTTATACTCCTAACGATACTTCGATGGTCTCGCATAACTTGTACAATGTAACCCATAACCAAGTTGTAACAAATGTATTTCCATTATTCATATCTTATTGTAAGCCACACTGAGCCCGCAAAGAGGTGGGAAAATGTGGGATACAAATGCAATAAATAAATCATGTATGCAAATCTACATTAAGTTGTTTCATATCCAGAAAGGATTTCAGCTGTTCTGAGTCATAAAATACATACTTTATCCCACTAAACCTGACCAGGCATTTGCAAGGGTATGCTAACAGAAATGAACCACCTAACGTAAGGACCTCCTGTTTCATTGACAAAAATAATTTTCTGCGCTCTTGAGTTACTTTGGTAACATCCGGAAATATCCATAATTGTTTTCCATAAAAAGGAACCTTCGAAAATTTAAAGTATAATTTTAATATTGCATTAAGGTTTTGTTCAGACACCAAAGAGACTAAAAGGGTAGCTCTTTCCGGGACTATTTCAACGGATTGTTCCAAGATTGCCGACAGATTGTTAAAGTCTATGCCATCCACACCAACACCTTCTTTCTTTCCTTCTTTTCCACCTGGACTTATTGGAATATAATATGTTCTATTTATAGGAGGGATAAGATCTTGAGGCATTTTCAAATTTTCTTGCAAGTATTTTTTTAAACAACTCAATAGGTGTCTTGCCAGGAATTTTAGGAAAATTCAATATACGAAGGTTTAATCTCCTATTGAAGTTCTCAATCTGTTCAATTTTTCTATGCATTTCCAGATTATCTTTTATCACTGTCACTTTAAATTCTTGCATTTGATCCACATCTTTTTTTCAAGTCTTTTACTTGTATCGTCAAGTCTTCTTTAACCGCTTCTAAATTTTTTGCCATGTCCTCAAATTTCACAGATAAAGTATTTACCTTTTCTGAAGCATTTTGAAGAGTTGAATCCATTTTACTCAACATTAGCCAAATCCTCTCTAGATTCACCTCCGGAGCTGTTCCGGGTCCTTTAGTCACAAGGACACCTCTCTCCCGGCTACTTTCCCGTGGCAAGGGTCCTCCGCCTGCTGGCTCCCTATTCACCATGGTAGGTTCTTGGGTGCCTGCTCCCCTCACCATCGCTAAGGCCGGACACGGAGGACAGTTAGAATCAGGAGACGGGGATAAAGATGTTTCCAAGCCCAGCAGGGGCTCCGCTCCACCGGATGCCCCTGCAGCAGGCAACCCCGTCGCTCCAGTCTGCGACGGGTGCGTAAGGAAACGCTCCATGCTGCCCTGAAGTGGGGAAGAAGAAGGTGCGGGTGGTGGGGGAAGCCTCACAGCTCCTTTCCGCTTTGTATGCGGCATCGTAAAGCTGAGGAATTCTGCCTCACTCGAGTGGTAAGGAGCAGTTTCTCAAAATGCGCTCACACTACTGCCATCTTGGTAACGCCCCCTTCTTATAGACAGTAATATTGATGTTTTTGATAATTTTTCACTTTCTTTATTGATCTTGTGATTGACATTTCCCTTTATTCCTACAATTTTTTTTAGTAGGAATTTGTTTCTTTTGGGTAATTTATCAATGAGACATCCGACAGACTCAGAAGAATCCCTGTTCACAGGATGGTCTCATGGACAAATGGGCTAACCCATTTTTCACATCTGAGGTGGTTGGCCCAGTTTTCCATATGGCCAATGCGGGTAGCCCATTTGATCAAGTCTGCAAAATTCATTGGCTTTTACCTTAGTCCATTTGTCCATAGGTAAATATTGATGTCTTGGTGCACTAGATCCAAAAAGCCACAAATCGGCAAAATTGAGGGTTAGCTCACTTTGTCCATAAGACCATCCTTTGTACACATGCAGAAGTATCATAGCTTTAAAGTACAATTACAGAATTTTTTTCAGCATTTAAAGCTAATAAAGCTAAAGAGGAGCAATCCATTATTTTTCCAATTAGGTCCACACAGATTCCTCTAGGATCCATTGATCATAACATAGCTGCTTTTGGAAAGTTAGCACTGCGTTCTTCATCTGCTTATTCACTATTGAATTATGAATCATTCATTGTTGAATAATGTGTAAGCAGAAGATGATTGCATAAAAGGGAATGTGCCTTGAAACAGCCAAGGAAAAACATGGATTCGTGTCAGCAGGAATTCCCCCGATAAGTGATAAGAATATTTATTTATTTATGGTTCATTTATATCCCACATTTTCCCACATATGCAGGCACAATGTGGCTTACAAAAAATTAGGAGGAAATACAAATTATGAAGGTACAGAAAAAGCGAAAAAAAAGGTTAAACAAGGGGAGCATTGTCTAACAGTGGAAAACTAAGCAGGGTGGGGAACGTAAAGGGGAATATTAATCAGCAGGGGAACAAGGGGAGTAGGTTGCAACAAAGAAGTAAGTCTTCAATAATTTCTTGAAGAGGGTGTGGTCCATTTGCATTTTGAGGTGCCTCGGCAGAGCATTCCCCATTTTTGGGCAGCAATAGCGAAAAGACGAGGAAAAAATCTTCTTGTATTTGACGCCCTTGCAGTTTGGAAAGTGGAGTTGAAGATATGACCGGGCAAGCCCATAGATAATTTTATGGGTTAAAGCACAGACTTTAAAGGTGATACGTTCCTGTACAGGTAGCCAGTGAAGGTTGTAGCGCAGAGGCTGCGCATGTGCGAATCGATTCTCACCCAAAATCAGTCTTGCAGCTGTGTTCTGGACTGTCTGGAACTTTTTTCGGAGAGAGAATTTGCAGCCTGCATAAATCCCACTGCAGTAATCAAGATAATATAAGATAAGTGAAACCTTTTGAAGATAATAGCAAAGTTTGCATGTTGGAAATAATGTTTTTTTAAATTTCAGAAATTCAAGAATAAGTATAAAAATGTATAAAAAAAAGGTTGGACTGATGAAATGAGGAATGTGGTGTGGAATACCATTGAAAAGCAATCCTTACTGATGGTCCATTACCTTAAAAAAGGGTTTAATAATTGAGGATTATAACCTGGAGTAAAGTGGTTATATACTCTGATATTGATGAAATACTAGGTTAAAGAGTTGTATTAAGTGAGTTGCCTACTGAATACTTTGCAGGACTATTACATGCTGCTTGGCAGACAGGTGTATAAACTGAGACAGGTGTATAAACTGAGGAAGCATGGAGGCTGCCAGCATCGGGGATTGGAGGCGTACTGCCAACTCCCCATTATTTAGACAGTTTGGGGGGCTCTGCAGAGAATTTATTCAGCTGGTGGGGCTTAGGGATCCCTGCCAAGAACACCAATGAGGTATGCCGCTGCTGGTTGGTTGGAACTTAAAGTGGGTGTGTCCCTGTCCACCTAGGCCCTCCTGTGGCTATACCAGTGATCAAGGTATAAGTACACGGGAGTCTGGCATCATTCAATGGAAAGGAGTCGCTGAAATGAGGGGTGATAGGAAGAGGGTGAAAAGGAGCAGACTCGAGTAATGTAAGAAAATATTTCTTCACAGAAGAGGATGGTTCTAGGAACAGCCTTCCAATGATAATGATGTAGAGGAGGACAATATCTGAATTCAAGAAAGCATGGGTCAAGCATCAAAGGTTTTCAAGGGAGAGACTGAGATCATACTCCACATATTACTACTACTACTTATCATTTCTATAGTACTACTAGACGTACGCAGCGCTGTACACTTGAACGTGAAGAGATAGTCCTTGCTCGACAGAGCTTACAATCTAATTAGGATAGACAAACAGGACAAATAAAGGAATTACTAAGGTGGGAATTCAAAACATGGGTACTGAACAAGTGAGTAAGGGTTAGGAGTTAAAAGCAGCATCAAAAAGGTGGACTTTTAGCCTAGATTTGAAGACGGCCAGATATGGAGCTTGATGTACCAGCTCAAGACGTCTATTCCATGTATATTGTGCAGCAAGATAAAAGGGAGTCCTGGAGTTAGCAGTGGAAGAGAAGGGTGCAGATAAAAGAGATTTAGCCAGTGAATGAAGTTTCCGTGGAGGAGTGTAGGGAAAGATAAGAGTGGAGAGGGACTAAGGAGCTGCAGTGTGAATGCACTTGTAAGTTAATAAGAGGAGTTTGAACTGTGTGTGGAAATGGATAGGGATCCAATGAAGTAACTTGAGGAGAGCACTAATATGAAATAGTGACTCTGGCGGAGTGTAAGTCATACAGCAGAATTTTTAACAGATTGAAGAGGAGAGAGATGGCTTAGTGGGAGACCTGTGAGAAGCAAATTGCAATAGTCTAAGCGAGACATGATAAGAGTGGGGATAAGGGTTCTGGTAGTGTTCTGTGAAAGGAAAGGACAAATTTTGGTGATATTATAGAGAAATAAACAACAGGCTTTAGCAGTCTGTTGAATATGTGCAGAAAAGGAGAGAGAGGATTCGAAAATGACCCCAAGGTTATGAGCTGATTAGATAGGGGGGATGAGAGTGTTATCCACAGAAATAGAGAATGGGGGACGAAGAGAGGTTGGTTTAGGGGGAAAGATAAGAAGCTCAGTCTGGTCATGTTTAGTTTCAGATGGCGGTGAGACATCCAGGCAGCAATGTCAGACAGGCAGGCTGATACTTTGGCCTGGATTCCTGCTGAGATTTCTGGTGTGGAGAGGTAGATCTGGGAGTCATCAGCATAAAGGTGATACTGAAAACCATGGGATGAGATCAGAGCACCAAGGGAAGAAGTATAGATGGAGAAAAGAAGAGCTCTCAGGACAGATCCCAGAGGTACACCAACTGATAGTGGGATAGAAGCGGAGGAAGATCCACCAGGATATAAACTAAAAGTACGATGGGAGAGATAAGAAGAAAATCAGGAATCAACAGAGCCTTGAAATGCAAGTGAGGACAGCAGCTCAAGGAGTAGGCAGTGATCAACAGTGTCAAATGTAGCAGATAGATCGAGAAGGATGAGGATAGAATAGAGACCTTTGGATCTGGCCAGGAACAGGTCATTGGAAACTTTAGTAAGTGCTGTTTCAGTTGAATGAAGAGGGTGAAAGCCAGATTGAAATGGATCAAGAATAGCTTGAGATGAAAGAAAGTTAAGACAACGGCGGTGAACAGCACGTTCAAGTATCTTGGATAGGAAAGGAAGGAGGGAGATGGAGCGCTAGTTGAAAGGACAGGTAGGGTCCAATGAAGGTTTTTTAAGGAGTGGTGTGACTACGGCATATTTGAAGGCATCAGGAACACTTGCAGTGGAAAGGCTTAGGATTGAGGTTCATTACTTTCATGGTATGCGGAAAATGAATCCATTTGGACATATTGCCCAGAAGAAGGGGGCTGTAGGGGTTCAGCAGTTGATGTAGAAGAGCAGACTGGATAGCCTATATGGTCTTTTTCTGTTGTCCTTTTCTCTTTTTGCTATGAAAGAACATAAGAGATGTATTCTTCAGATCTTGAATAGTTAGAGAATGTCACAGATTGTACAGAAACTCCAGAGGTTTGCAAATGTAAGGCTCTGGTTTCAAGGAGATGTGATTTAGTTAAAAACAAACAAAAAAAAAAAAAAAGCCAAAAACCTCAACTAAAATAGTTTTCAGTACAGGAAGGTGAGAGTGATTATTTCCAGTGCTGGATGTTTAATCCTAAATCCCACTGTCTGTGCAACTCATATGACAGTGTTCTCTTTGCTGACATTTTGTTATTGTAAAACATCAATGCAAAAGTAAAATTTTCCTTAACCGCTTCCTATTTTTAGAAGGCAAAGCTTAATTAACTTGCTTTTGGATTCTGTTTAATTTTTATTTTTCATTTTCAGAAGTATAGCCAGCTATCATCCCTTAGTGCTTTTCTTTTAGAAATTAAGAGGGGCATTTTTGATGTGACGTTCAGTGGCAAAATAAGTGTTTATGTTTATAACTATGAAATTAAAAATGCCAAGAGGAATTTCTATATTAAAGCCATCTTGAGTTCAGTTAATCCCTCAAAGAAACTGTTTCAAGTTGTGTTGGATTTGACACACTATAAGCCAGTGCAGTATTCCCAAGCCCCCACCACAGTGAGGGGATCTTTTACTAAGGCGCACTCATGTTACTGGCATGCGCTAAACGTTAGAGACACCAATCCATTCCTATGGGCATCTCTAACATTTAGCGTGCACCCAATTTTAGCGTGCGCTAAAAATGTAAGAGCGCCTTAGTAAAAGAGGATCTGAGTGCATTAGCCCTCTATTTTCTAAGTAAAATATTAAATTTATTACATTCATTGCCTGCTGTCTCTGGTACTGCAGTGCCTTGTTTACTATCACCATCAAACCCTTCTATGCTCGAACATGCTTCTCCCTGGAATTCTTTCTCGATTCCTTCTGTCATCACATAAGATAATGTAATCAAACATATTCACCTGACAACCCTTGACCCTTTCCCTTTAGGCTGGTTGAGAATACAATGGCATGGCATCTCCCCACTTCTTCTTCATTTGATAACATTAAGTCTTTCAACAGCACTGGAAATGGGCTGTCGTCAAATCGGCCCTTTAAAATCCTTCTTTGGATCAATCTGACCCTGCGAATTACAGAACAATTTCAAAACTTTGTATTGTTTTGAAAATTACTGAACAAATTGTGTTCGATTATTTAACTCACAGATGACAAGTCACAGGAGAGGGGAAAGAAAACAAAACACCAGCCTGGTAAAAGGCAACTTTATTGATATAATAATTCTTAGACAAAAGACCCGAAGTGACCATGTTTCGGCATTCATCTGCATCTGTATGACTAGCCTCTTTTGTTTCTCTCAGTTGTCAGGACCCTCAATATTAAAGAGCTTAATTTGCCCTATAAAAGGAGTTATTGTATAAGGAACTGACCAGGCTGTCACTGGACATAGCATTCATTTAGGTGACACACTTACCAAAGTGGGAGAGAAGTTATTAAAACACAAATCTTATCCAGAAATGTTTTTTTAACTCTAATAAAGAGGGGAAGAAAAGGAATGGGTAGATATCTTAATTTACAAAAACTTGACCTTCCAGGCATTAGATCCGATTAAAGACTCGGAAGACAGAATGTTGCTTCTCTGTGGCAATTATATGGAGACAGAGTTCCTTATTAACATTTATTTGCCCAGTGATGTCCAGCAGGCCTTTTGGCAGAGTGTTTATGATTTGGTATACAATAGTGAGGAAGGAAACCTGTTACTATGGGCTGATTTTAATGCGTTAAATCTGAAAATAGATAGAATCCTGAGTCATAAAGACCAGGTGAAAGGTCCCAGAGGGGGTGATCTCTAAACTGCAGCAGGAGTATAAATTGGCTGATTGTGGAGAACATTAGAACCACACACCTGTACACATACCTTTTATTCTCCAGTACATGTTAGCTATTCCAAAAATGATGTTTTGATGGGGGGGGGGGGGGGGGGGGCAGCTATTGATTATGATAGCTAAATGGCATTCATATTGATATCCCAGCTTGAATCATTCTCTGGTCTGGGGATCCTTTACTGTGATTGCAAAGAAAATGGGTTATATTCTTTAGTGTTTAAATGAGGCCAAAAATATAAGAACATTACACAGCAAGTAGTTGACACATATGTACACTTTAATGTCAATGGGGAGTTGGTGAGCATATTTCATGGGGAGGCCTTAAGGCAGTGATACAGGGAATGTTCTTAAAATGGAACACATTTAGGAAAAAAACTGGCAAAAGAGCTATTGGAACAATAAATCATTGGAGCAAGAATATCAAAGAAAACATAATGAGGCTGAGACAGTTCAATAAAACTAAAGAAGATTTACATAACGTACAATTAGCAGACCGAGTTCCAACGTAGGAAACAAAAATACTAGGAATCTGGGGACAAACTTGAAAAAATATTAGCTAATAGATTGAGGAAACAACACATTAGAATTATCATTTTGATAAGTAGAGGAGAAAAAGGGGACTTATTATTTAAAGAAGAGCAGATCCAACAAGAGGGAAAGCTACAGGGTCTGTTGCGAGTGACCTCAAAGACAAGTTGGAAGTATTTATGTACTCCTGATGAAGGCAACAATTCTGAAATATGGCCCGTGTCAAGTCCAACTTTTATATATCTGGTAGCTGTTTTACAATAAAGGATTGTTTTATCTGGATCACCTGCTCCATCCTTTTGGACATTCCCACTGTTTTGTGGTTCCTGTTAAGTTTGGTAGATACATTCCTCCCCGATATTCAAAACTATCCAGCTAGGAATAGCTCCTGGCCAGTTAAATAGCGTTTAAGCACCTAACCGTGGATATTCAGCAGGAGATAACTGATGATCTCATGCTGAATATCCCAATTAGTGGGTAGCTGGTTAGGTGTGGATATTCAGTGTCAAACTGACTATGTTGACTGGTCAAAATAGGCCGCTTAAATAACAGGCCAACCTTTGACTGCTAAAAAGTTAACCGGTTAGCACTGAATATCAGCATAGCCGGTTAACTTTTTAGCAGCCAAAATAAACCTGGATATTCAATGCCAGTCACTGGAAATGGCCTAATATTGAATATCTAGGGTCAGCGCCAATCTGTGGGCGGAATATTGGCCCCACTCTAACCTGTTTTTGTTGTGTTTTCATATCTAGTGGAGTGGTCTTCATATTGATATTGTTTTGATTTCAAAAACTTAAAAAATATTAAAGTAATTAAAAAATACTAATTGTGGACCCTTGTTTCTACACAAGTGAGAGATCAAACAGGAACAAGCAAAGGGCATCTTTAGAGGTGTTTGGCTAGAATATGCTCCCATCTTTTTGCTTGAGACTTCAGAAAAGCAATTTAAGTTTGCCTTAAAGGCATGGCTCCTTGTCTGTGCATTTTTATGAATCCAGTTAGAACTGTTCGTGCTAATTCCATTTTTTCATCACTCACCTTTAGAGATGGTTGGTTTTCATGTTTCCCCACCACTTGTCATCCCTCAACTTGTTCAGATTACTCTTGTTTGTTTCCAGTTTTTGTTTTTGGTCTCGTGTCCCTAGTTGGTCTTGTTGCCTTTATGTTTCTGTTATATTCTGGTTTGCCGTAACCACCTGATGTTTGTTTGAATGGTGGTATAACAAATGTACATGTAAATATCTGTGTGGTGGCAGTGGTGTTGATTATCTTGAGGCAAAACAGATAACCATTATTCTTTTTCTCCACCTTTTTCATTGCCATTTCTACTGATTTTCACTTTGAATACAACATGAACAGTTACACAGGGGTCCTGCTGCCCCTTTCCCTGAGGTCTCTTTACTTACAGGTATTTCTATATTGCTTTCCCTGTGAGAAAAGACTACCTAAAGCAGTGTGCAAAGAATCTGAACCATTACCAGAACTGTGATATACAGAGCACTGAACTGGGGTTTCCTTACTTGATACATGTTGTATTTGCACTTATTAAGATAAGGTTATCTCCATCCTTGAGGTCTCTAACTGTTCTTGCTGTATTTTTATTTTGTGTGTTTCAAGGTACTATTGTCGTCTTCCCTAAGATTCCTCTTCAACTACTCATGCTGTGTTTGGAAATAATTGGGGTGCTGCTGTGTCTTTTGTCATGTGCACTATTCATTTGTGTGTGCTTTATTTGTAATTTGGGTGTATTAAGGGTGTCTTTTCTGTGCGAGCACTGTGTAGCTCTTATACCCAGATGATCGAAAGCCCTGCGCTGTTCCAAACAGCGCTCTAAAAAATAGCACTGGAACAGTGCGGGGCTTTACCGTTCCTATGATTTATTTATTTATTTATTGCATTTGTATCCCACATTTTCCCACCTATTTGCGGGCTCAGTGTGGCTTACAATACATTGTGAAGGATGGAGATATAGTGTTACAGTACAATTATGGGTTACATTGTGAGGAGTTATGGGAAGACAAAGTCAAGTCAAAATCGTCAGGGCGTGGAAACCATGTGAAGTTACAATGGAGAAAAGATAAGGCGATAGAACAATTTCAGGAGAACAATGGTATAACATTTTATCTGTGGGTGGAGGTTGAAGTGTGGTGAAGATACGGGTTAACAGAAATTCAGAAGGGAGTGTGTTGATGCACTTCTATTGGTATGTATGGATTTCATATGTTTTGATCCTTGCTATAAATTTTCTCGAAGAGATGAGTCTTCAATTGTTTGCAGAAGTCGGTTAATTCGTGGATCATTTTCAGGTTGCGTGGTAGTGTATTCCAGAACTGCGTGCTCATATAGGAGAAGGTTGATGCATGCAATACTTTGTATTTTATGGCTTTGCCATTAAGGAAGTGGAGATTGAGGAAAGTTCTGGATGATCTTTTAGCGTTTCTGGGTGGCAGGTCTATTAAGTCAGACATGTATGCAGGGGCTTCACCGTGGATGATTTTGTGGACCAAGGTGCATACCTTAAAGGTGATACGTTCCTTGAGTGGGAGCCAGTGTAGTTTCTCACGCAGGGGTTTTGTGCTTTCGTATTTTGTATGATCAGAGATAATAGCATGCACTTGTCAAACATAGGGGCTGGAGGTCGTGGGACCACCAGACCCCAAACATCATGGCCCTGGTGGCCTAGGGCTCCCACCGAACCCGCACTCCTTATATGGTGTGAAGTCCCACCCAGTACATCCTAGGATACACTGGTCAGGGCTGGGCGCCACCATTTTTGAGGCAGCTCTGCTGAAAGAGGAAGGAGTCTACATCGCTCCTCCAACAAATGTATGGGGGACGAGGAAGAGGGCCGCTAGACCACCAGGTCAGGGGGGCTTGATTTGTGGCCCACTGGGCCACCATGGTTTTTCTTGGGAGGATGCTAGGGGGGTTAGGTTGGCTGGAGACCCACTGGATCTCCAGCCCCCCCCGAACTTGTGTTGGGGGGGTTGGGGGGGTACTGTAGGTCTGCCGGACCTCCAACCCCCGTGTCACTGGCTTGGAGTGGGGGGTTGAGGTTCCTGCTTCTGCAAGGGGGGGCTGCATTGGGGGAATGGGGGACCTGCTAGCATGAAAATGCATGCTGGACAGGACTCACCATTCCTCCCCAATGGTCTGCAAAACCTTACGCCAGGTCCAAGCTGGCGTAGGGTTTGCCGTGGACAGCACACCAGTGTTTGGCTTGCTGATTATTGGGGAGGAATACATTTAGCATGTATTTGCATGCTACCTGTGCTGAGCCCTGTTTTGCATGCATTTGCATTCTAGTTGTGTTCAGAGCCTGTGAGCATGTTGTTTCACTTGTTCGGTGGCTCTAATTATGGGACTGTAGCAAATGCAGGTGCTAGTATAGCACTAATAGCCTCTAGAATCTGCATTTGCTTCTGATCTTTGGCCCGTTAATGAATGTATTGGTGGTCCCAGGTAGTGTAGGTTTGAAAACAAGCAATACATCACAACCCTTCATTTACGCATGCTGTGGCAATAATGTTCAAAAGTTTTTCTTAACACTTATTCTAATGTGGTTTTATGGGAAAAATAAAATGGAGCATGTCAGCAATTTATTTTGAGGGAACTGATGCCCAAATAATTAAAGCATTGGCAGTTGTGCTGGTGTTTGTAGAGAAAGTATTGAAAACAGGGAGGGTGGGATTTCAACAGAGCCTCAGCGTGTGTGGATGTGTACACAGAATGTTCCTATTGTAAATCTCTGGCCTCAAAATGTTTGTTTTTCTTAGGAAGTTAAGGGAAGGACCACATATTTCCTTAAGATAAACAAGGTAGTCCTTTCAGTGAAGTGAAGACCTAACCCTTTACAGGCTGCATTATTTATATTTGATTTTTTTGTGGGGTCTGGAAAGATTTTACACCAAATCTGCAAGTAGAGCTGGGCTATAACTGCACCCTGTGCATCTTGCCCAGTGGTGCCTCCCCCCCAATCCCCCCCCCCCACCTTCTTTGCCAGGAGATAGTTTGTTAGGAGCGATATATCTGAATCCTGTGCGGCCACACCACTTAAAACAGCTGTTGGTACACGTTACATAATATTTATTGATTCTGTTCCACATGCTGGTCTAATAGATGATCTCTTCAGTCGTCCAAATATGAAAACTCGACAAGTGCTACTTTACATCTGATCTTTTTCCCGGAATATGGGAAAGGGCTTCAAAGAAACCCTAAGACATTAAAAGGTGATTAAGTTTCCATCCACTTCTCTTTTCTAAAACAAAAACTAAGAGCCTTGAGGAGTGTATACTGAGCCCTTGATATTATTACTTTTTTTTTGTTCATTGCTTTAAAAAAAATGCAGTTTCTAGTTTTTGTGCTGTATTTGTGTTTTTAGGTAGTTTTAAGTAGCAGAAATGTCTGTTGATTTATCAAATATTAAATTCCAGTAAACTGTTAAGCCTTGATTTTGTAGACTCCAGATTTTAAATGTCAAGAAATATTTGTAGTATTTTTGCTAAAAAGGTTTCAAGTGATTTTGGATAAAGTAGTGCAGTTGCTATGCTAGTTCATTTTAGAGAAAATAAATAGAAGTAATACAAAATAAAATAAGTGGTATCTCTTTTATATTCTTAACTTTTGAAGGCCAGAACCATCACCTCCTCAGGTCAGGACAATATGAGGAAAAGAATCAGAATAACTTAAAAAGCTTTCTCCGAGGACAAGCAGGCTGCTTGTTCTCACTGATGGGTGACGTCCACGGCAGCCCCCTCCAATCGGAAATTTCACTAGCAAAGGCCTTTGCTAGCCCTCGCGCGCTGATGCGCACCGCGCATGCGTGGCCATCTTCCCGCCCGAACTGGCTCATGTTCGTCAGTCTTCTTTTGTCCGCGCTCGGGACAGTCATGTTTTGCCGCCGTTTCGTGCCCCTCAAGTTGACCTCGCGCGTCTTCGCAATTTTCGCTAAAAAAAAAAAAAAAAAAGAAGAGACCGATCCGGTCTTTACTCCTTTCCCGTGTTTCCAGCTTTTTCCCCGCGTAATTTTCCTTTCGCTTTTGGGACCGGCCTATTTGGCCTCGGTATGGGTTTTTTTCCTCCCTTCTTTTGGTGCCTTTCGTCATCATCGCGAATTTTGATTTCGCCGGCGTGATTTTTCCGCCCATGTCATCGAAGTCTTCCAGCGGCTTCAAGAAGTGCACCCAGTGCGCCCGGGTAATCTCGCTCACTGATAGGCACGCTTCGTGTCTTCAGTGTCTGGGGGCTGGGCACCGCCCGCAGGCCTGCAGTCTTTGTGCTCTTTTGAAAAAGAGGACTCAGGTAGCGAGATTGGCCCAGTGGAACGTGTTGTTCTCGGGCTCTTCGACGACAACAGCATGGGATGCATCGAGTGCATCGACGTCGACAGCATCGAAGTCTTCGACCTCGGCATCGACTGCATCGAAGCTTCTACCTCCTGCATCGTCGGTACCAAGACATCGAAAGGCTGCGTCGACGTCAGTGGTACCGGGACCTCCGCTATTGCTGATGTCATCGGACGGTGGTGCTTTGTTTGGAGTGCAGGTGAGGGCTGTCCATTCCCCTGCTGGTGGCGGTGAGCCTTCGGGTGGGCCTCCCCCTGCCCTGAGGGCTCCTGCGGTACAGCCCCCCCGAGATCGACCTTCGGCCTCGGCCCCGAGGAAGCGACAGTTGGATTCTACGTCCTCTTCGGTACCGGGAAGCTCCGGTGACATGCTTCGCTTGAAGAAGTCAAAGAAGCATCGTCACGGGTCTTCTTCCCGTCTCGGTACTGAGAGCTCTGGGTCGCCGAGGCAGTCGGCACCCAGTAGGCATCGGCACCGGGAGGACCACTCACCCTCTGTTCAGGAGGTGTCGATGCGCTCCCCCTTGGACAGCCCGGAACCGCCTCCACGCCCGGAACAGACTCTGACCTCGACACCTGCATCGGCTTCTCAGTCTTTCTCCACAGCCGCTCTGCACGAGAGTCTCCGGGCCGTTCTTCCAGAGATTCTGGGAGAGCTGTTGCGCTCTTCTCCTCCGGTACCGGGGGTGCTTGCGCCACCGGTACCGTCGAGTGAGGCGACGGCTGGCCCCTTGCCCGAGGTGAGGTCTCCGATATCGATACCGCTTGCGGTGCCGGCTACGGCCGCCTCCCAGGCAGACTCCCCGACGACGTCAGCGGAGGGAGCTTCGCCGGTGCTGGCGAGGGAGTCCACCTCTCGACGCTCCTACCGTGGCCGTGTTTCCACGGAGTTGAGTCGGGCACGGCTTCAGACACAGGTTCATGAACTTGTGTCTGATATCGATGGTGAGGCCTCGTGGGAGGAGGAGGAGGACATCAGATATTTCTCTGACGAGGAGTCTGATGGCCTTCCTTCTGATGGCCTTCCTTCTGATCCCACTCCCTCCCCTGAAAGGCAGCTTTCTCCTCCCGAGAGTCTGTCTTTTGCGGCCTTTGTCCGGGAGATGTCTACGGCCATCCCCTTCCTGGTGGTTGTGGAGGACGAGCCCAGGGCTGAAATGTTTGAGCTCCTGGACTATCCTTCTCTACCTAAGGAAGCGTCTACAGTACCCATGCATCATGTCCTAAAAAAGACATTGCTGGCGAACTGGACCAAGCCTCTAAGTAATCCCCACATTCCCAAGAAGATAGAGTCCCAGTACCGGATCCATGGGGACCCAGAGCTGATGCGCACTCAGTTGCCTCACGACTCTGGAGTTGTGGATTTGGCCCTAAAGAAGGCTAAGAGTTCTAGGGAGCATGCTTCGGCGCCCCCGGGCAAAGACTCCAGAACCTTAGACACCTTTCGGAGGAAGGCCTATCATTCTTTTATGCTCATGGCCAAGATTCAGTCCTACCAGCTCTACACGAGCATCCATATGCGGAACAATGTGCGGCAGTTGGCGGGCTTGGTGGACAAGCTCCCTCCTGAGCAAGCCAAGCCGTTTCAGGAGGTGGTCAGGCAGCTGAAGGCGTGCAGAAAATTCCTGGCCAGAGGGGTATATGATACCTTTGATATTGCGTCCAGGGCCGCTGCTCAAGGTGTGGTGATGCGCAGACTCTCATGGCTGCGTGCCTCCAACCTGGAGAATAGGATCCAGCAGCGGATTGCGGACTCCCCTTGCCAAGCGGACAACATTTTGGAGAAAAAGTCGAACAGGTGGTAGAACAGCTCCACCAGCGGGATACCGCTTTCGACAAATTCTCCCGCCGGCAGCCTTCAGCATCTACCTCCTCAGGTAGACGTTTTTATGGGGGAAGGAGGGCTGTTCCCTACTCTTCTAGTAAGCGTAGGTACAATCCTCCCTCTCGCCAGCCTGCGGCCCAGGCTAAGCCCCAGCGCGCTCGCTCTCGTCAGCAGCGTGTGCCTCAGCAAGGCCCTACGGCTCCCCAGCAAAAGCAGTGGACGAGCTTTTGACTGGCTCCAGCAGAGCATAGCCAACATCAACGTATCCGTGCCGGGTGATCTACCGGTCGGGGGGAGGTTGAAAGTTTTTCACCAAAGGTGGCCTCTTATAACCTCCGACTGTTGGGTTCTTCAAATAGTCCGGCAAGGATACACCCTTAATTTGGCCTCGAAGCCTCCAAATTGCCCACCGGGAGCTCAGTCCTACAGCTTCCAACACAAGCAGGTACTTGCAGAGGAACTCTCCGCCCTTCTCAGCGCCAATGCGGTCGAGCCCGAGCCATCCGGGCAAGAAGGGCTGGGATTCTATTCCAGGTACTTCCTTGTGGAAAAGAAAACGGGGGATGCGTCCCATCCTAGACCTAAGGGCCCTGAACAAATATCTGGTCAAGGAAAAGTTCAGGATGCTTTCCCTGGGCACCCTTCTTCCCATGATTCAGGAAAACGATTGGCTATGCTCTCTGGACTTGAAGGACGCCTACACGCACATCCCGATATTGCCAGCTCACAGGCAGTATCTGCGATTTCAGCTGGGCACACGTCACTTCCAGTACTGTGTGCTACCCTTTGGGCTCGCCTCTGCGCCCAGGGTGTTCACGAAGTGCCTGGCTGTAGTAGCAGCAGCGCTTCGCAGGCTGGGAATGCACGTGTTTCCTTATCTCGACGATTGGCTGGTGAAGAACACTTCCGAGGCAGGAGCTCTACAGTCCATGCAGACGACTATTCGACTCCTGGAGCTACTGGGGTTTGTGATAAATTACCCAAAGTCCCATCTTCTCCCAGTACAGAGACTCAAATTCATAGGAGCTCTGCTGGATTCTCGGATGGCTCGTGCCTATCTTCTGGAGACAAGGGCCAACAACCTGCTGTCCCTCGTCTCCCGGGTACGAGCGTCCCAGCAGATCACAGCTCGGCAGATGTTGAGATTGCTTGGCCACATGGCCTCCACAGTTCATGTGACTCCCATGGCCCGCCTTCACATGAGATCTGCTCAATGGACCCTAGCTTCCCAGTGGTTTCAGGCTGCTGGGGATCTAGAAGACGTGATCCACCTGTCCACGAGTTTTCTCAAATCCCTGTATTGGTGGACGATTTGGTCCAATTTGACTCTGGGACGTCCTTTCCAAATTCCTCAGCCACAAAAAGTGTTGACTACGGATGCGTCTCTCCTGAGGTGGGGAGCTCATGTCGATGGGCTTCACACCCAGGGAAGCTGGTCCCTCTAGGAACGCGATCTGCAGATCAATCTTCTGGAGTTACGAGCGGTCTGGAACGCTCTGAAGGCTTTCAGAGATCGGCTGTCCCACCAAATTATCCAAATTCAGACAGACAACCAGGTTGCCATGTATTACATCAACAAGCAGGGGGGCACCGGATCTCGCCCCCTGTGTCAGGAAGCCATCAGCATGTGGCTCTGGGCTTGCCGTCATGGCATGGTGCTCCAAGCGACATACCTGGCAGGAGTAAACAACAGTCTGGCCGACAGGTTGAGCAGGATTATGCAACCTCACGAGTGGTCACTCAACTCCAGAGTTGTGCGCCAGATCTTCCAGGTGTGGGGCACCCTCTTGGTAGATCTCTTTGCATCTCAAGCCAACCACAAAGTCCCTCAGTTCTGTTCCAGGCTTCAGGCCCACGGCAGACTGGCATCGGATGCCTTCCTCCTGGACTGGGGGGAAGGTCTGCTGTATGCTTATCCTCCCATACCTCTGGTGGAGAAGACTTTGTTGAAACTCAAGCAAGACCGAGGCACCATGATTCTGATTGCTCCTTTTTGGCCGCATCAGATCTGGTTCCCTCTTCTTCTGGAGTTGTCCTCCGAAGAACCGTGGAGATTGGAGTGTTTTCCGACCCTCATCACACAGGACGAAGGGGCGCTTCTGCATCCCAACCTCCAGTCTCTGGCTTTCACGGCCTGGATGTTGAGAGCGTAGACTTTGCCTCTTTGGGTCTGTCAGAGGGTGTCTTCCGCATCTTGCTTGCTTCCAGGAAAGATTCCACTAAGAGGAGTTACTTCTTTCTATGGAGGAGGTTTGCCGTCTGGTGTGACAGCAAGGCCCTAGATCCTCGCTCCTGTCCTACACAGACCCTGCTTGAATACCTTCTGCACCTGTCTGAGTCTGGTATCAAGACCAACTCGGTAAGGGTTCACCTTAGCGCAATCAGTGCATACCATTACCGTGTGGAAGGTAAGCCGATCTCAGGACAGCCTTTAGTTGTTCGCTTCATGAGAGGTTTGCTTTTGTCAAATTCCCACGTCAAACCTCCTACAGTGTCATGGGATCTCAATGTCGTTCTCACCCAGCTGATGAAACCTCCTTTTGAGCCACTGAACTCCTGCCATCTGAAGTACTTGACCTGGAAGGTCATTTTCTTGGTGGCAGTTACTTCAGCTCGTAGAGTCAGTGAGCTTCAGGCCCTGGTAGCCCAGGCCCCTTACACCAGATTTCATCATAATAGAGTAGTCCTCCGCACTCACCCTAAGTTCTTGCCGAAGGTAGTGTCGGAGTTCCATCTGAACCAGTCAATTGTCTTGCCAACATTCTTTTCCCGTCCGCATTCCTGCCCTGCTGAACATCAGCTGCACACATTGGACTACAAAAAGCATTGGCCTTCTATCTGGAGCGGACACAGCCCAACAGACAGTCCGCCCAATTGTTTGTTTCTTTTGATCCCAACAGGAGGGGAGTGGCTGTGGGGAAACGCACCATTTCAAATTGGCTAGCAGATTGCATTTCCTTCACTTACGCCCAGGCTGGGCTGGCTCTTGAGGGTCATGTCACGGCTCATAGTGTTAGAGCCATGGCAGCGTCAGTGGCCCACTTGAAGTCAGCCACTATTGAAGAGATTTGCAAGGCTGCGACGTGGTCATCTGTCCACACATTCACATCTCATTACTGCCTGCAGCAGGATACCCGACGCGACAGTCGGTTCGGGCAGTCAGTGCTTCAGAATCTGTTCGGGGTTTAGAATCCAACTCCACCCCCCTAGGCCCATGTTTATTCTGTTCCAGGCTACACGCTCAGTTAGTTGGATAAGTTGTTAGGTCAATCTCAGTTATGTCCTTGCCGTTGCGAGGCCCAATTGACCATGTTTGTTGTTTTGAGTGAGCCTGGGGGCTATGGATACCCCATCAGTGAGAACAAGCAGCCTGCTTGTCCTCGGAGAAAGCGAATGCTACATACCTGTAGAAGGTATTCTCCGAGGACAGCAGGCTGATTGTTCTCACATACCCGCCCGCCTCCCCTTTGGAGTTGTGTCTTCCCTTGTCTTTGTCTTGCTACATACGGGACTGACGAACACGAGCCAGATCGGGCGGGAAGACGGCCGCGCATGCGCATCGGCACGCGAGGGCTAGCAAAGGCCTTTGCTAGTGAAGTTTCCGATTGGAGGGGGCTGCCGTGGACGTCACCCATCAGTGAGAACAATCAGCCTGCTGTCCTCGGAGAATACCTTCTACAGGTATGTAGCATTCGCTTTCCAGTGACAGCTTTGAAGGAAAGGTAGGGGTGGGGTGAGAACAGGGAGAGGAGGATGGGTGGTTGACAAAACAGATTAACTTTATGGTTTATAATGTGATAGATAACGTCCTGTCTCTTTGATGCCAAAGTATTTTATCATCAGTGTTAAAGGTCGTACGTTCCAGGATTATTTTAGGTAATCAATAGAAATAAAACAAAATAAAACATGGAAAAGAAAATAAGATAATACCTTTTTTATTAGACATAACTTAATACATTTCTTGATTAGCTTTTGAAGGTTTACCTTCTTCATCCAATAAAAAAGGTGGTATCTTATTTTCTTTTCCATGTTTTTGTTTTATTTCTATTGATTACCTTTAAAAGTGGACTAACACGGCTACCACACCTCTCTATTCAGGATTATTTTAAAAATTCATCTTAGTATTCTTATGCAGTGCTCTGGTTTTGAAAAGTGCTCTACCACAGAGGTTATCTTTCAGGGGCAATGTCTCCAAATGGGTTAATTTTGTGCATTCAAAGATCAACCACCAAGTGGAGGAACGTTGAATACTACGAAAAGTGGTCAGGACAGAAGGAGTAGTGTAGTCAACAGGGCACTTCCAGAAAAAAAACATGTGGGAGATGAAGATGTATCAAACACAAGTTTATTTCATGAAAAGGACTCGACACGGTACCGTGTTTCGGCTAGTGTGCCTGCCTCAGGAGTCTCATGAAATAGTCGATGGTTATGAAAGTAACTTGAAGTTTGCAGATCAAGTTGTATAAAGTAGTCTTCTAAATGCTGGAAAACTGAATCATTCAGTTTTTCGGCACTAGCCGAAAACAGTGCCGTGCCAACTCCTTTTTATGGAAATTGAAAACTGTTTAGTCTCCTTTAGGATGTACATTCATTTTTAGGTTAATAGTCAAATGTAATGATTGAAACCATAATCTATCTCCAAACTGAATAGAAATGATCTGGAATGAACCAAAAATCCATTCATTTTTGGAGTCCCTTGTCCTTGTGGTCTATGGACCTAGTAAAATAGCATTTACTTTTGCATGGTTAGTTTGAAGCTCACCGGGGAATCAAGCCCATGATCCTAGGGCAGTGGTTCCCAAACCTGGTCCTGGAGGCACCCCAGCCAGTCAGGTTTTCAGGATATCCATAAGAAATATTCATGAGAGGCAGTGTGTGCAAATTTCTCTCATGAATATTTATTTTGGGTATCCTGAAACCCTGACTGGCAGGGTTGCCTCCAGGACCAGGTTTGGGAACTAATGCCCTAGGGCATGCAGGCTATAGCTTTCCCTGAAGCCTCTAGAGTTGCATAGTCAAGCTACAAGCCAGTGAATAGTTATCCTTGGAGCAGCAGACGGGAAGACAAGCCCCTGGAGGAGTCCATTGGATTTTATTTATAACAGTATTTGTATCCCACAATTTTTCAAAGTGAGTTGGCTCAATGCGGCATACAAATTTACAGTGAAAAAATGTATTTGGTTAGCTACGGAAGTGTTATGTCAGGTAGCGTAGATGTGCTTCGAGGTCGGGAACTGGATCTCTATTAGTTTGGTTGGATCAGTATTTTGTTCTAATCAAGAACATACCTGTGCTGGTCCAATGGTTCCCTTTAAAGATGCGTCTTGCTTTATGCTGTCCATTGGCCTCCAGCTTGCCTCCTGTGGCCGAAGTTGTAAGTTTCTATTTGTTGCTCCTGAGGGTTATGGATTCAGTCCCCAGTGAGTCTGTCATACAGAGCATAGCTACCTTGTGACGAGACAAGGAAGAAGCAAGGATCGCTTGACCTCTCATGTTGAAAGTTTTTGACAAACAGCTTAACAAACGTGTCCCAACCTCATTTCCATATAACATTTCTGATGATGTCATCCTGAATCTGAGACCAGCACCATCACTTTGCTGTTTTCTTTTGAAATTCACAGAGGGCGAAGCTTGTGTTAGGGAGGTGTAGATTTCAGAGGAAAAGGGGTGAAAATTTTATTAGTCTTTAAAGAGAGAGCGAGACAAAAAAAAGCTGAGGTACAGATGGCCTGGGCACTGATTGAGTTTGTGTGTCAAAGAAGCATTGGGCTAAGTGATGCAGAGCAGACACTCATTAGTGAGAAGCTTAATAGAAAATAAATTAAAAAGAACCCTGCTGATAGTGATGTAACTTTATCCCTGTTCTGGTGCCCTGGGATCCTTCGTGTTTTTGCTGCTTTGTCCCTCTCCTGGTATCCTGAAGTCTTCATTCCACTGTTTATGCCATTTTGCCCATTTTACAGTGGTGTAGTCTCTTCATGCCACTGTTTGTGCCCTTTGTCCTGTCTTGGTGCCGTGGTGTCTTAAAGCCACTCTTGATGTTTTGTAGTGCAGATGCCTTCCAGCAAATTAAAACAAATATTTGGATTTAGCTCATACTTTTCCAGTATAAACATGTATAGAAAGATGAAAAAGACTTTTTTTTTGTTCAACCTTTTGCAAGAAAGATTTCTTCCCCCCCCCCTTTTTTTTTTTTTTACAAAGCTGCACTGTAATGCCGACATTCCTCAATTGTCTACGTTTAAAAACATGATGAAGTTAGTGCAACTACAATTTTAATGCATTGCCCTGTGTAAAAATGTATATTAAGCTTACTCATATTTTTACATGTGTTTTAAAAACGAAGAAACATGACAGCAGGAACAATACTATATCTATCCAATCTACCCATCTAATCCAAAAGTCCTGTTTCCACTATGTTTTTTCCCCCTCACAGAGGTCCTCTGTGCTTGTCTCATTCTTTTTTGAATTCTGATACTGTCCTTGTCACCACCACGTCCAGTGGGAGGCTGCTCCATGCATGTACCACCTTTTCTGTAAATATATGTTTCCTTAGAATGTTCCTCATTCAGCCCTCTTTCACCCTCACCCTAGTGCACTATTTCCAGAGCCTTATTCCTGTACACGTACACTTGGATATATTTAACTGTCTCCATCATATTTCCCTATTACTGCCTGTTCTCCAAGGTATACATGTTTAGATTTTTATCAGTTCCCATATTCTTTATGATGGAGACTTTTGATAATTTTCTAGCACTTTCTGGGCCAACTCCACTCTATTTATATCCTTTTGAAGATGCAGTTTCCAGAATTGCACATGGTACTCAAAATGAGGTGTCAGTCAAACACTTGTACAGAGGCACTGTTGCCTCCTTTTTCCTGCTGGCTATTAGTCTCCCTGTGCATCCCCGCATCATTCAGGTATTGCTGTCATCTTATGTACGTGTTTGATCACCAACAGATGCCGTTCTTCTTTTTGTGTACAAGGAACTTCACCCGCTGTATTGTACTGAAGCATTGACTTTTTGCACCCAAAATGCGTGATATTTTTTAGCATTACATTTTACCTGTCAGACTCTAGATGATGCCTTGAACTTTGCTAAAACTCTTCACATGCTGTCTGCGCCTTCCAGAGATTATCTACCCTGATGCAAATTTTGGTGTCCTCTATGGAAAGGTAAACCTTTCCACAATGTCATGTACAGAAATATTCAAAAGTACTGGACCAAAGACCAATGACCAGTTTCAGGCAGGAAAGCACTGGTAATGCCCCTTTCCTTGAAGTGAACTTCATTTACCATTTGTTATCTCCCACTCAGCCAGTTTCTAACTGCTCCTGCACTTTTGGATCCATGTCAAGTGCAGATCCAGATTTACCATAGGCAGTTGGTGGCCCAACTGTTTGGGGAGGCTAAAGAGGGCAGGGTTAGGGATGGGGCCAGGGGTGGAGCTTAAATCCATAATTGTCTGATAACACACAGAAAAAAATAAATAAAAATAAAAGTCACAATTAATACCTTTTATTAAATGTAGATATTAGATATGTATCATATGTCAAAGAATAAAGTGGTTGCTCAAAGCATATACTAACCACAATCGCTCAACTACAAAACACTATGCATAACTTTGTGCAAAAACACACTCAGAACCTTACTGTACCATAAGTATTACACTGGGCAGACCCTAATACACCAATATACCACCCATACGGAAAATGCAGACCATCAACAATTTGAAACAAGGGATCATAATATCACAATTCTCATGTAGAGCCACAAAACATCCTAATTCATGTTTAATGTGGGATAAAATGCCATACATAAGTAAATAAATATAAACATTTAATTTTGAGCACCTGATTCTCAAAGTGGACATATTCCAAACACTATAATGAAAATAAAATGATCTTTTCTACCTTTGTTGTCTGGTGACTTTGTTTTTCTGATCAGGCTGGCCCAGTATCCGATTCTGCTGCTATCTGTCCTCTTAACTCCGTTTCCAGGGCTTCCTTTCCATTTATTTCTTTACTTTCTGCCTTTCTTCTTCATTTCTTGTCCTCGCTCCCCTGCCCCCCCCTCCAGCCATCCATACCCACCCATTGATTCTCTCCTCTCCCCTGCCCCCCCTCCAGCCATCCACACCCACCCACCCATTTATTCTCTCCTCTCCGTTCCCGGGCAGATTTTCTAACAGGAGCTGCTCATCCAATCAGAGAGCTCTATTTGAATGCAGATTAACATACAGACACTCTAATGAGAATTTGTAGTCAAAAACACTAGCTAAACCCTTCGTTTTTGGATCAAAGTTCACATTTTTGATCAGAGCTATGCCCTAACATTAAGGCTGTAAACATTTCCAACAATTTTTACCCATAAATATGCAAATGAGAACCTCCCAAAAACGGACTAATTTGCATATGGCTTGAGCAAATTTGAGTACATAGCATACCAATCCCACTTCCTAGCACCTAAATTCTGCAATTAGATTTAATGCAAATACTTTTAAAACTTATTTTTAGCACTTTTAAAATTTCAGGGGTCAGTGCAGGTCTCTTTGGTGTGAACTGCTCATGTGCAGGAATTCATGATCCTAGTTAAATATCTCCCTGGCAACCCAGGACACCTCCAGCCAACCCCCCTGCTCTGCTCTCCCAGCAGTAAGATAATCAAATTACAACTGGTTATACACAAGGCTAGAGACCGCTTTCACTGCAGCTGCTGCTATTTAAATCCCCCAGAGCAGCAGGACTACTAATACTATTTAGCATTTCTATAGAAACAGCTGATCCATCCTCTTATACCGGGCGCCTATGAGATTTACCTATAGGCATCAAAGGCAACTGCTTCTGGTGCAAAATTTTCTTAGATGCCAGACCACTGACTGTATTCTTCCATCCAGGATTGCCCTCGCCTTTCTTACTACTGGCCCATGTCAGTTAAGAACAGAGTACAAATACACTCTGGGACCTGCTTGTTTTAATGCTCTGACAGGCCTGGTAGTGCCCCTGTCCTCAGAGTGAACTTCATTTACCATTACCCTTTGCTGTCTTCCACTCAATTAGTTTCTAACCCAGTGAATCACTTTAGGGCCCATACCGAAGGTACTCAGTTTATTAATGTTACCTATGCAGAACCCTGTCAAAGGCTTTGCTAGATTCTAAGTACACCACATCTAGCACTCTGTCTTGATCCAACTGTCTGGTCACCCAGTCAAATAAATTAATCAGGTTTGTCTGATAAGAATTACCTCTAGTAAAAAAACATATTGCTTTAAGGCCTGCAAATCACAGGATTTTAGAAATCTCACTGTCCTCTGCTTTAGAAGCATTTTCATTAATTTATTCACCACAGAGGTCAGACTTTGTGGTGTGAATGGCAATAACAAGCACAGAAGGGGAGAAGGAGGAGCTAAGGGAAGAATCTGGGTAGCACATAGGTGCTTAAAATTTAAATCCAGCATTGATCAAGGGCACTCAATTTATTTTTTAGTTGCTTGTGTGGAACCATTGAAAGGCCTTGCTGGAATCTAAGTGCACTGTATCTGGTGTTCTCCCCGCTTCGATTTCTCTGGTCACTCAGGCCCTCATGATCAAAAGCAAACTCCGGCGCTAGAGGCTGTTAACGCCATACTAGCGCCGGAGTTTGCTGCCGACCCATGATCGCAGCCCTCGAGCGCCTGAAACAACACACTCAAGGGCTCTTAGCGCAAGTAGCTTGTAAATGCACGCTAATCAGCGCTTAACGCATTCATCCCCAATGATCAGCGTCCAGCACGCCAAAGATTGGGTCGCTGGCCGTGGCAAAATCGCCAGCTCTGAGCTGGCGTTAGACTTTGCGGATCATTGAGGAGGAATGGTGAGCCCTGTCTAGCATGCAGTTGCATGCTGGCAGGCCCCCGTTTCCCCCCAAGACAAACGCGAACAGGGGACTGGAGGTCCGGTGGACCTCTGGTTCCCCCGATGATCCCACCCACCCCCCATGTTCATGGAGGGCTGGAAATTCGGTGGGTCTCCAGCCCCCCCCCCCCCCCAACCCCCAGAAATTGTGACGTGGCTGCCTCCGGCCAAACGATCTCCCACCCTCCCACCCAGTGACGAGGGGGGGGGGCTGGAGGTCTGGTGGGTCTCCAGCCCCCCCAAACACCAAGAAATTGTGAAGTGGCTGCCTCCGGCCAAACGCTCTCCCACCCTTCCACCCAGCGACGGGGGGGTGGGGGCTGGAGGTCCGGTGGACCTCCAGCCCACCCCAACTCCTCCCCCCCAGCGTTCTCCTTTCAATCCCTGGTGGTCCATGGTGACAACTCCCCCTCCCGGCCCCCCTACCTTTCGTTGGAGGAGGGATGCAGCCTGCCTCCCTCCCTCCTCTTCCAGTCGACGCCGCTGCAAAATGGCGACGCCCAGCCCTGCCCATTGCATCCTGGGATGTGCTGGGCGGGGCTACAGACCATGTAAGGGAGCTGGGTGGGAGGTTGGGAGAGCGTTTGGCCAGCGGCGGCCACAACGTTTTCTGGGGGTTTGGGGGGGGGGGTGCTGGAGACTCACCGGACCTCCAGCCCCCGTTGTTCAGGCCTCGGGGCAGGCTGTTTGACAGGTTTGGGCTTTTGATAGCCCAGACCTGTCAAACAAGTGCGGGAGGATTGTGCTGAGCGCATGCTCGGGCACAATTCTCCCGCACTTCTACATGATAATCAAAGATAATTGTGCTGCTTAGATTTGCATGCATTATCTTTGATCATCTATGTAGAAAAGCCCTGCGCTGTTCCAGCGCTATTTTTAGAGCGCTGTTTGGAACAGCGCAGGGCTTTGGATCATGAGGTCCTTAGTCAAAGAAATTGATTAGATTCGTCTGACAGGACCTGTGTGTGGTGAAACCATGCTGGCGCATATCCTGTAATCCACTGAATTCCAGAAGCTGTATTATCCTAACCATGAATGCAGTTTTCTGAAAATCATTCAAAGTCAAAATTTCATCCATTCCTATTTTCGTCCATTTTCTGAAGTCCTAATACCTGCATTTCCTCAGTGAACACTGAACAGAAATAAATTTTAAGCATTTAACTTTTTCCTTAGCACTTTGTACATATTCCTCTCCTTCACCTTTGAGTCTCACCATGCATGCCACTTTGCACTTCCTCCTGTCACTAACAGAAATTTAAAAAAAAGAAGGTCTCCTTGTGGCAGCGTATTTTTTTTTCTTTTAGAGTGTATTTTTTAGCCCTTGTTTTTTTTTTTTTTTTTTTAATGTCAGATGCAATAACATATCGTTAGCTTACTGTCAGGCATTGATTTGTTTTAATACCTTGTGAATAAAGTAAAATGTGTTATATGTTATTATACATTTAATTTGTGCTTTATCACATTGGAGACAGTGTGTTTCAAAGCCGTTTAAAAATAATCTGATGTTTTGGCACAAGGCTAGAGCCAGTAGTGAATAATTTTTTCCATTCCCAAAGTTATAGCTTCAAACAACTCAAAGTTAAAGTAAAGAACCTGTTATGTGTTAGTTGAATCTTTGGTGCCCAGTCTGACAAATAGTTTTGATGTAGCAGAAGTTGCACATTATCTGCAGTGTTGTTTTGGAGCCATGGAGTGACTTAGCATCTATCATGCCATTCAGCTTTATAACATAGACACCTGAGGTGCTTCCTATCTCACTCTGGCATTCATTCTCCCATTCACACCTTAAGTGATGCACCATGACAGTAGATTATGGGATTTAATAAACAGGAGCTTTATAGTTGCAGTTTAAAAACCAAACCAAGTTATAAATCGAATCTGATTGGGATCCTTTATTCATACCCCCCCTCCCCATCCCCTTTGTGGCGCCAGTGATAAATCTGGCCATCCAAGCCAAGCACAGCTGATTGTGCTCCTCTGGGACCTCTAAAGTTTGCCAAATGCCCCCCCCCCCCAAAAAAAAAAAAATAAAATCTCTGACCTTATGTTTCCAGCAGGAGTCCAAGAGATGTGGATATTGTTGAATGATGTTGCCAGCTACCCAGCACCAGTGGCATCCCTGATGGGGTTTCATCAGATTTCCTTTGCTTCCTTTTACTACCTTCTATTGGCTGGCTCGGGCATCCCCATTCTTCCCCCTCAGCTACAGATAGCAACTTTGTTGTGAACAACCTGAATCATTCATACAATAACTTAATGTAAAATCGAGTGGATGGCTTGATTATTGCTGGGTGGCCAGGTGTTGTGGCACAAGGACTCAGACCCACCAAGTCTGAGTATGCCTAGTCCTGCAGGGCCCTACCTTTTTCTCTCCTTCTCTCCAATCTGGGGATGAATAGACAGTTTTAGGATTTGAAGAGGAGTCATCCTGTCTCCTCCCTCCTCCATGTCTAGATCTGCCTTGCTATTTGTTTGTTCCTTCATTTACCCCTCCTCCACCCCTCTACTCCCCTTCTTTTAATGCAGTGGAGGTGGAAGGATGCGGTCCTCAGGGCCATTTAACAAAGGCTGGCTGGATCAGCCTACCAGTCTTTCCCTTTTACATCATATGGTTTGAGCCAGCTTAGCTGTCTTCCAGATCCTTGACAGTAAACTGTCTAGTACAGGAACATTTTTAGAATTTTTTTTTACCTTTTGATAACAAAGTAAATAATTGTATTTATATTTAAGCTGAACACTGAGGACACTTTTCAAAAAATTACACTTGGGAAGGGATGAGATATGGGATTTGGATTTTAGCTTGGAGCTTTTCCAGTTATAGCTCAAAGCAAGGTACTGAGTCACCTTCAGGTACGGTAGCTATTTTCCTGTTCCTGGATGGTTTGTAGTCTAAGTTTGTGCTTGAGGCAGTAGAGGGTTAAAGATCGCAAGGAACTGCAATAGGATTTGAACCAGGCTTCCCTGGTTCTGAGTTCATTGTTCTAACCATTAGGCTATTGCTTCATTGGTACTGTTCCTTGCCTGGGGTACTTTGTCACATCAAAAAAGGATGGTGTTAGATTATAGGATAGAAAGGATATAGTGGGCTTTTATTTTGAAAGTTCCTGCATATATTTTACATCTATATGTTCTCACCTGCTTCAAAGCAGGAGCAAATGTCTATGTCCCCTCCTTCTTATAGACCCATTTTTCCAATGGAATTAAATATACTGATTCCTCTCTAGAATTCAATGACATCACTAAGAATATACAGTCACCATAAATCAACACCAGTTCCTCTCTTTTTTTTATTTCATATTGATTTATTTATTTAAATTTAGAGCATTCGATTTACACCCCATCCGTTCTTACAGGATACCATGGTGTTGTAGAGTATACTTTAAGGAGACTGAACAACACAGACAAGGGGGAGATCATTGTTAAGAAAAAGGAGAAACTTGCAGTCCTTGTGACTCTGGGCAAGTCACTTAACCCTCCATTGCCCCATGTAAGCCGCATTGAGCCTGCCATGAGTGGGAAAGCGCGGGGTACAAATGTAACAAAAAAAAAAAAAGAGTGGATATCATGTAGAATAACAGGCTTACAAGAACAGAAACAAGATTAAGCCATTGCTAAGCACTACCCAGGTCTTGAGTTCCCACCACAGGGAAGGATAAATGGCCAGATTTCTAATCCCTTTCTTTAAATTTGGACTGACACTTTTTAATCCTAGTCTGTTTTTCCTCCATAGCAAACCATCCCAAACATTAAGAGGGCAGTTTCTGCAGGAAACAGATGTTTATTCATGGGATGTGGGGGGACCTTTGAAAATTGCCCTTATCCTGTTATATGGAGAAAAAAACCCACCTTTGTATACACAGGGAAAGGGGGCAACAGTAGGATTACGAGAGGTTCTCTAAAGTATATTCAGGGATTTAATTTGAAATTTTAAATCCTCATGTGTTCCTTACCCTGTGCACTTTCTACCTGCCAAGAAGGAGGGGTAGCCTAATGGTTAGTGCAATGGCCTGAGACCTGGGGGAACTGGTTTGATTCTCACTGTAGCTTCTTGTGACTCTGGGCAAGTCACTTAATCCTGTTATCTGTATGTAATATGTAAACCTCTTTCACTGTAACTACAGAAAGGCAGTATATCAAAACCCATTCCCTTCACCCCACCCTTTCCCTTACAGAAGATAGAGACTCCCTGCAGCAGCAATCCACTGTGCGATTTTCATAGCGTTTTTCTATGAGGAATTTCCATTTGAAAACTGGGGTAGTGTGGGTACTTGAATGTCTGCATATTTTATAGGTACAAAATATTCAAGGTAGATGAAGTTCTTTACCTTGTTTTATTTATTTATTTATTCATTCATTCAGAACATTTATACCCCGCTTTATACCACTGAAAGCTGCCTCAAAGCGGCTTACAAAGAACTGAAGAAACAATTACAATGTCAGTAGAGAAAAAGGCACAGAGGAAGAAGGGAGCGGAAGAAACAGAAAAAATAGAGATAAAGATGGTCTGCAAATATGATGACTGCAGGCGTTATGATGAAGCTCAGGAATAGGCTGAATCTCTGAGTCTGCCTGTACAAACTCCGATGATGAGAAGGCCATGACTCTTTGAGTGAGTGACGAGAGCTGCCGAGCCAAAACCGCAGGCAGCAGAAGGAGAAGATGAAAGTTGCCCATCAACCGACCACACCAGCTCCCCAGACGTCGGGCACAGCAACCAGGAGACGCAGGTCCAAAAGGCCCAATGGCCCAGCCGCAGCGATCAACTATAGCTCTTTATGGCACTGATTAAAGTCTGTACACTGTTACATAGCATGTGCACTTTTACCCATATTCATAGGGGAATGTTTAATTCACATTTTCATATCCACCTAAAATCTTGAAAATTGGACCTTAAATTCACTGCTTCCTTTTTTCACATTCTCCATCTATGACATATCTTGGAACTTTTCTAGGTTAGATCATGGACTTGTATGCAGCACAGAAGAGACAAAGGGGGTGGGCATTTTACAATGTTATTTAAATGATTTATAGAAATAGTGTGGTGGTAGCAGAGATAAAAGCCTCACAGAGAGCATGTAAATTAACATATTTTATATTCTTGAACAGATTTCAAGAATATAAAATATGTTAATTTACATACCCACTTTGAACTTTTGGTGTACACTGATGCCCCGATGCTCAAAACTCCGATACTGTTCCAAATAGCACCGTAAAAATACCGCTAGAACAGCGCAGAAAAACAACGCCCTAATGCTCAACACTAATGAGATGCAAATATAAGCGCACTCATAGCATTGAGCATTAGGGAGTTCAGTGGGAGGATTAAGCTTGGCTCCTGTGCTCATGCGTTTGGTAAAACCCGAACGTGAAGCACACATTGGTGTCTATTTTCTGCTGCCTAAATATAAGCATTTAAAAAAAAATTTTCAGCTTGGACACTTTTATATTTAGACACAGGAAATAGATGCCAATGTGTGCTTTTACTGGGTGTTTTACATTTTATTTTTTGTTGGCATGAAGGCTTTAAATATAGATGCTGGAAAGAGACGCTAATGTGTAGGGTCTGCTGTTTCTCACAACCAGCACTTAAGGGCATGCACGGGCTTCCTTCTGCTTCCAAAAGCAATCAGATCTGGCAGATTTTGCAGAAAGAATCTTGAGAGAAGCATGAGAATCATGGAAAATCCTCTCTTTTAATACCTTAATGCCTGCTCCAGCCTGGCATTTTTTTGCAGCAGTAAGACAGTTTTTTGTTTCGGCGCTCTTTTCTGAGCATTGGGGAGGAATACAAAATGAACTCATTAACATGGACTTGACTACATTTGCATGTTATCTACGCTAAGGCCAGGTGCGCTCATTATTTGCTGTGCTAGACCTCTCTGAACATTCTGCATAGGTAACTGCGGTCGCTAGTTTGTACTAATGGCCTGTAGCATTCACGTTTACTTTTGAGCATTGGGGTATAAGAGCTGTAAAGGACTATGGCAGAAAGAACATTTTTCCTGAGCCTTGTGGTGTGCATAAATTTGCAATTTTCATTTCTCCAAGAAAAACAGGAATTGGGCAATACAGCAGATGCAGTACGATAAAATCAACCCAGCTACTTAGCCCTGAGGCATGAGGCCCTCTGGTAAACTCAGTTTTACTGGTGTACACAGTGACCACCTGTTTGCCTTGGCTGTATCTTGGTTGGCAGGGCTGAAATGTTGCTTTAAAAGCAGGATGAAATTTTTGTGGAAGAAGCATGAGGACAGCAGCACTCCTTGTCCCTCTTCAAAGATAAACACCAGGCAGTGAGTTTATTCTTCTTACGGTAAGCTTTTGCCATTTATTATTTCTCTAATTTCTAATGGATGAATTGCCAGGCAGGAAAGTTTTCCTTTACAGGACAAAAATTAGATCACAAAGGAAACAGAAAAGTTGTCTTTCCTGAGTTCTTTCAAGATGCTGCCAAAATGAAATCAATTTTTCACTTTAAGACGACTGCTGTAAGCAATTTTTTTTGTCTACAACACATGCCTGCATCATGGGTTCCTGTTCTGAAATCTGTTGCCCTGCCTGGTGTTTTGCAGCGTTGAGTTGCAGTACACAACGGCTTACTGACGTGTAGTGGAATACGTAACTTCCTATTGTACATTTAATTCTGCTCTTACAGAGACATAGGATCATTTTATGAAGCACTATGTACATGTAAATCGTGTTTCACCTGTGTAAAATGGCTTTTGTGTGGGTGTATATGCAGGTACAAGTACGACGACAATGTGTACATACTTTGTGTGGAGCAGAGGCAGAGCTGAAATGTACATAGATGTTTTATGAATATGTGCACATATGCACCTGCCTTAATGTTGCTGTAAATTAGCTTGAGAGCAGTTGTGTGCTCACGTGGATATAAAGGTGCACAGATACCTATGTTTATTTATTAGGATTTATTGACTGCCTTTTAAAAGGAATTCACTCAAGGTGGTGTTCAGCAAGAATAAGTCAAGCATAAGTAATAGACAATTACAACAGTAGAAATATTCAGATGACAATGCAAAGTATGGCATAGTATGCTACATTATAATGTCAACACAATAAAACACTTTAATAGACAGCAAAGATGGAACATATAGATAGAGTAAGAAAATAAGGGACTAGTTTAAAAAAAGTTGCTTGAACGTGATCTTAGCTTGGGTAGGAGTGGGTAAACATGTTCTGCTATAGTATGGGCAGCTGGTGCTTCTATAAAGTAATTACCCTCATAATGGACAGTCCTTCCTCCTTGGAGCTCACAATATAGTCAAGATATAGGGACACTTATAATGAAAAGAGAAATTAAGAGAATAATGTGGTTCAGTGAAGGATTTTGATTATCATGAAAAGCGATGTTAGGAGTGTAAATATTTAAGGGGAATTATGAATATGCATATTGGTACTTATGAGCCTATTATTGTTTGGTGCAGTAAGTCATAGAGAATATAGTCTCGGTCTGCTCAAGTAGTTTTTGCTTCAGTTGTCCTGAATAAAAGAGACCTAAGCGGCCTGCTCAAGTAGTTTTTGCTTCAGTTGTCCTGAATAAAAGAGACCTAAGGATTTAGGTTACAGAAAGATTACTCCTCTAGCTGTAAAGCAATAGGAAGACACTAAGGGCCCTGTTTGCTAAGCCAAGCTATTACTACTACGTATCATTTCTAAAGCGCTACTAGACGTACACAGCGCTGTACACTTGAACATGAAGAGACAGTCCCTGCTCGACAGAGCTTACAATCTAATTAGGTCAGACAAACAGGACAAACAAGAGATAAGGGAATATTAAAGTGAGGATGATAAAATAAGGGTTCTGAACAAGTGAATAAGGGTTAGGAGTTAAAAGCAGCATAAAAAAGGTGGGCTTTTAGCTTAGATTTGAAGACGGCCAGAGATGGAGCTTGACGTACCTGCTCAGGAAGTCTATTCCAGGCATATGGTGCAGCAAGATAAAAGGAACGGAGTCTGGAGTTAGCAGTGGAGGAGAAGGGTGCAGATAAGAGAGATTTACCCAGTGAACGGAGTTCCTGGGGAGGAATGTAGGGAGAGATGAGAGTGGAGAGGTACTGAGGAGCTGCAGAAGTGAATGCACTTATAGGTCAATAATAGGAGTTTGAACTGTATGCGGAAACGGATAGGAAGCCAGTGAAGTGACTTGAGGAGAGGGCTAATATGAGCATAACGACCCTGGTGGAATATTAGTCGTGCAGCAGAATTTTGAACAGATTGAAGAGGAGACAGATGGCTAAGTGGGAGACCTGTGAGAAACAAATTGCAATAGTCTAAGTGAGAGGTGATAAGAGCGTGGATGAGGGTTCTGGTAGTGTGCTCAGAAAGGAAAGGGCGAATTTTGCTGATATTATAGAGAAAGAAACGACAGGTTTTAGCAGTCTGTTGAATATGTGCAGAGAGGGAGGAGTCGAAGATGACCCCAAGGTTACGAGCTGATGAGACAGGAAGGATGAGAGTGTTATCCACAGAAATAGGGAATGGGGGAGGAGGAGAGGTTGGTTTAGGGGGAAAGATAAGAAGCTCAGTCTTGGTCATGTTTAGTTTCAGATGGCGCTGAGACATCCAGGCAGCAATGTCAGACAGGCAGGGTGATACTTTGGCCTGGGTTTCAGCTGAGATTTCTGGTGTGGAGATTTAGATCTGGGAGTCGTCAGCGTAAAGATGATATTGAAAACCATGGGATGAGATCAGAGTACCAAGGGAAGAAGTAATATAGTAACATAGTAGATGACGGCAGAAAAAGACCTGCATGGTCCATCCAGTCTGCCCAACAAGATAAACTCATATGTGCTACTTTTTGTGTATACCTTACCTTGATTTGTATCTGTCATTTTCAGGGCACAGACCATATAAGTCTGCCCAGCACTATCCCTGCCTCCCAACTACCGGCTCTGGCACAGACTGTATAAGTCTGCCCAGCAATATCCTTGCCTCCCAACCACCAGCCCCGCCTCCCACCACCGGCTCTGCCACCTAATCTCAGCTAAGCTTCTGAGGATCCATTCCCTCGGAACAGGATTCCTTTATGTTTATCCCACGCATGTTTGAATTCCGTTACCGTATAGATGGAAAAGAGAAGAGGTCCCAGGACAGGACAGGTCCCTGAGGTACACCAACTGACAGTGGGATAGAAGTAGAAGAGGATCCACTAGAGTATACACTAAAGGTACGCTGGGAGAGATAAGAAAACCAGGAAAGAACAGAGCCCTGAAATCCAAGTGAGGACAGCGTATCAAGGAGCAGGCTGTGATCAACAGTGTCAAAAGCAGCAGATAGATCGAGAAGGATGAGGATAGAATAGAGACCTTTGGATCTGGCTAGGAACAGATCATTGGAGACTTTAGCAAGCGCTGTTTCAGTTGAATGAAGGGGGTGAAAGCCAGATTGAAGTGGATCAAGAATAGCTTGAGATGAAAGAAAGTCAAGGCAACAGCGGTGAACAAGCACGTTCAAGTATCTTGGATAGGAAAGGGAGGAGGGAGATGGGGTGATAGCTGGAAGGACAGGTAGGGTCCAATGAAGGTTTTTTAAAGGAGTGGTGTGACTATGGCGTGTTTGAAGGCATCAGGAACAGTCGCAGTGGACAGTGAAAGATTGAGAATATGACAGATAAAAGGAATGACAGTAGGAGAGATAGTGTTAAGTAGATAGGTGGGAATAGGATCAGAGGAACAGGTAGTTAGTTTCGAGGAGGAAATAAGATGTGTTGTGTCCTCTTAAGTGATTTCAGAAAAGGAAAAAAAGGAGGCAGGGGTTGGAGGGTTGAGAGAATGGACTAAGGGAAGGAGAGGTGGAGGTGACCTGGTTGAGAAATCAAGTTTAATCTTGTGAACCTTATCATGAAAGAACTCAGCCAGAGTCTGGGGGGAAAGTGAAGGGGGGGTTGGAGGTGAAGGCACTTTGAGGAGAGAGTTCAGTGTGGCAAAGAGACGTCGAAGGTTTGAGCCAAGAGAATTTGTCAACTGGATGTAATAGTCCTGTTTGGCAAGTAAAAGAGCAGACTGGAAGGAGGTCAGCAAGAATTTGAAATGTATGAAGTCAGCATGGGCACGGGATTTCAGCCAAAGGCGTTCGGCAGAGCGGGCACAGAAACGTAGGTAGCAGATTCTAGAGGTCAGGGGTTTGGTACATTTTACAGAACGGGGAATGGGAGGAGCGAGAGTATCCAGAGCAGAAGAGAGAATAGTATTATAGGAAGAGACAGCCTCATTGACAGACTTGGATAACATACTACTACTACTAATTAACATTTCTAAAGCGCTACTAGGGTTACGCAGCGCTGTACAATTTAACAAAGAAGGACGGTCCCTGCTCAAAGGAGCTTACAATCTAAAGGACAAAAAGTGCAGTCAACCAAATTGGGACAGTCTAGATTTCCTGAATGGAGGTGTAATGGTTAGGTGCCAAAAGCGACATTGAAGAGATGGGCTTTGAGCAAGGATTTGAAGATGGGCAGGGAGGGGGCTTGGTGTATGGGCTTCGGGAGATTATTCCAAGCATAGGGTGAGGCGAGGCAGAAAGGGCGGAGCCTGGAGTTGGCGGTGGTGGAGAAGGGTACTGAGAGGAGAGTACCCTCTGGTAGAGAAGAGATTTGAAACACTGGAGGACAGAGTAGAAGGGTCAGTAGCCTTAAGATTCCGAAATGTATTGGTTAAGATTGGACGGGACTGGGGAGGAGGGTGTTTAAGTGTGAAAGTTATCAGATGATGGGGGGAAGAGTTGAGGTGCAGAAACAGGAGAGTGAGCAGTTTGAGAAGAGGATAAGATCAAGACAGTGGCCATTCTGGTGAGTGGGGGCAGTGGAGCACAGTTGAAGATTGAAAGAGGTTGTTAAAGCAAGAAACCGAGAAGCATAAGAGTCAGAGGGATCATTAGCATGAATGTTAAAATCCCCAAGAATGAGGGAAGGAGATGAAGGTTCAAGAAAGAAGGAAAGCCAGGCATCAAAGTCAGTGAGAAAGGAAGAAAGGGACTGCTACTCGGAGAGGCAGAGGAGCAAATAGATGGAGTGGACTTCGAAGGAAGAAAAACAGTGAGACTGAGGTGGAAGAAGAGGTTGAAATCTACAAGAGGGTGAAAGTAGTAGCCCGACACCACCTTCGCAGCCAACTGGGCGAAGTGTATGGGAGAAAAGATAACCTCCATGGCATAGGGCCGCGGCTGAAGCAGAGTCTTCAGAGTAAAGCCAAGTTTCAGTTACGGCAAGCAGATGGAGAGTACGAGAGATAAAGAGGTCATGCATGTAGGAAAGTTTGTTACAGACAGAGCGAGCATTCCACAGAGCGCAAGAGAAAGGCAGGGAAGAAAGGGGGAGGAGAGGAACAGAAATTAGATTGGAGATATCACGGTGTGACCTGCACAGATAGGATGAGAGCTGATGTGGAGGACCAGGATTGGGATTAAAGTCCCCAGCGGAGAGAAGGAGCAAGTGAGTACGGAGAAGAGTAGGAGAGGTATGATGACAGCGACGAAGGCGAGATGTACTCAGATAGAAAGGAGATGGATGACTGGATGGAAGGAAATGTTGAAGGTTGAGAGCTGAGAAAAATGAAGAGGAAAAAAGAGATGGTGAGATGATGAATACAGAGGGTGGACAATGTATTCCTGCAGTGTACAGTGGTTTCGATGAAGAAACAGATTAGGAAGGGACAGTACCAAGAAGAAAAAGTGTACTGGAGCCATAAGTAGTAACTGGAAGAAAAATAAGTGTAAGGAGAAAAATGCTGCAAGTCCTCCACAGCACCTGGTGGGAGCGCTGGGCACCTAGTGCGGAGGCCCTGAGTGGATCGGAGTGGACCTGGGAGTCACCCCAGAGAAGGCTGTAAAGGATATGCAGATGAGTTGTCTTGTTGGGCAGACTGGTTGGACCGTGCAGGTCTTTTTCTGCCGTCATCTACTATGTTACTATGATCTGCAAGTCCTTCACAGCACCTGAAAGGCAGCAGGTGGTAGAGCTGGGCACCTCCCAGCTGAGGAAAGGCTAACCAGGGGTTAGGCTGAAGCCAGCATTCCTCCCCTTGAGGGTCGCCTGATCCTAGCCAAAAAGCACCTGGAAACCCTAGGAAGATCGGGGTGGACCTGGGAGTCACCCCGGATACAGCTGTGAGGATATGCAGAAGGGGCTGCAAGTCCTCCACAGCACCTGGTGGCAGCGCTGGGCACCTAGAACGGAGGCCCTGAGTGGATCGTAGTGGACCTGGGAGTCACCCCGGAGAAGGCTGTAAAGGATATGCAGATGAGCTGCAAATCCTCCACAGCACCTGAAAGGCAGCCGGTGGTAGAGCTGGGCACCTCTTAGCAGAGAAAAGGCTTACCAGGGGTTAGGCCAAAGCCAGCATTCCTCCCCCTGAGGGTTGCTGTAGGCGTGCAAACCTTTTAGCACATGCTAACGATAGAGACACCCATAGGAATATAATGGGTGTCTTTATTGTTAGCGCACGCTAAAAGATTTGCGAGCCTACTACATGGCATTGGAACTGAGGTCGGCGGCATCGACATTGGGAGTGGAGGTAGGCATGGCTGCTGAGAGGCCACGGCATTCTGGGAGCAGTGAGGCATTGAGTGGGTCTCCACCCACCTCGAGACCTCCTGCTGTACAGGCCCCCTGGAACCGTCCATCATCGGACCCGACACCGAGGAGATGTGGGGATTCGACGTCGTCCTCGTTGGCACCGAGGAGCCTCAGTGAGGTGCATCTAGCGAAGGCTAAGAAGCACTGATGCCGCTTCCCCTCAATGCCTGGTGCCAGGAGCTCCTGGGCGCTGAGGGATTTGGCACCTGAGAAGTGTCGGAGCCGGGAGGACCGCTCTTTCTCTATACAGGAGGTGTCGATGCGTTGGCCTCTCAGCAGTCCGGTTCCTGCTCCTGAGCCTCAGGCGACTCAGCCACCCACTTCTCCACTAGCCCTTCAGCCTTCTTTGATGGCGGCTCTCGATGAGTGCATACGGGCCTTGCTTCCAGAGCTCCTGAAAGAACTGCTGCGCCAATCTGCTTTGGCGTCGGGGGTGCTTGCGCCTGCTGTATCTTCTGCTGCAGCTGCGTCTGGCCCTCCACCCACGGTGAGGTCCCTGAGCTCGGTGCTGCTTGCGGCTCCACGATCAGCTCCCACCCGGGTCGACTCCCCATCGATGCTGGTGGAGGAAGCTTTGCTGCAGTCCATGTGGGTGTCGGCCCCTCGACATCGCCATCGAGAACGTGGGTCTTCGGTGTCGAGGCGAGTACAGTCTCAGAAGTCACTGAGGGATCTGCTTTCTGACACTGAGGAAGAGCGCTCGTGGGAATCAGAGGATGATCCCAAGTGCTTATCCTCCGATGAGTCCTTTGGGATTCTCTCTGAACCTTCCCCTCAATCTGAAAGGAGACTGTTGTCTCTAGAGCGAGCAGTGGTGCTTGTAGGAGTGGGAACAAGAAAAGAAAGTGCTTAAGTTGTTGGGGAGAAAAATGGGAGAGAATAAAAATTGGGGGGGGGGGGGGGACAGGGAGCACACTGGGCCTCAGCCCTAGAGAATGGGAGCAGTGTCCTGCTGGGGGAGGGGGGGGGGTGATGTTGGCGTTGAGGAAGGAGTAGAAGAAGGAAGAAAATAGTATCTGCCATAGGTGAAAGTGAGAATAATGACGTGTGTTGAGTAGCAACTGTTGGCAGCAGGAACATTTTTGTTTACCTTGGTTGATGAATGATGGCAAAGTGTATATATGTGTGTGTGTAGGGGGGAAGGGCTCTTTAGTAATAAGAAACAAGTGTGAATCACTCCTTCCATTAGCAAAGCCTCTGTGAGTGATTTAATAATGATATTTAAGCAAACTTTAAACTGATAAAAAAACTTTCAGCTATGAAACTTGGAGATAATAAATGTCATGTGATGAGCAGATAAGCAGTGGACAGAAAGGAGTTTTATAAAACCATATCTAGATGTATGAATGACTGTTGCTTCTTGCCTTGAATGTCACATGCTGCAGCTCTGACTGGTGGAAGAAGAACCTTCTCAGGAGCTTCATTTAAAATAAAATAAATAGATCTAGGAGCATGCATGTGGATCTGTGCCTGTGTATGTATATGCATGCTTGTCTCCTTAGACTTATATAGAGTATGAAGAATTAAATATTGCTTTTGGAGACTTCCCTGATGCAGTTTATGAAACATGGTTTTGTCGGCTGTCTCCTAGGTGCTCCTATAAGATAAGTGATTGTGGTTTACACTACAGATGAATGTTTTGAAATAATAGTGTTAGTAGAAGAAATAGAAAATTAAAAAAGGGACATTATAAAATAAGTACAAAAGTAATGCCACACTGGGAAAAGACCAAGGGTCCATCAAGCCCAGCATCCTGTCCACGACAGCGGCCAATCCAGGCCAAGGGCACCTGGCAAGCTTCCCAAACGTACAAACATTCTATACATGTTATTCCTGGAATTGTGGATTTTTCCCAAGTCCATTTAGTAGCGGTTTATAGACTTGTCCTTTAGGAAACCGTCTAACGCCTTTTTAAACTCTGCCAAGCTAACCGCCTTCACCACGTTCTCCGGCAACGAATTCCAGAGCTTAATTACTTATTTATTTTATTTATTTATTGTATTTGTATCCCACATTTTCCCACCTATTTGCAGGCTCAATGTGGCTTACAAAGTCCTGTTATGGCGTTGTCATTACAGGATATCAGGTACAATAAGTGATGTACAAAGATTGGATAAGGGGAGTAAAGAGAAGAGTTAGGTGGATCAGGATAGGTGGGTAAATATAGAAGGTAGACTTTCTTAACTGGGTTGGGTTGGCGACGTAGTTTAGTAAGGCTATAGGTTTTCTTTGTAGGCCTTGTTGAAGAGGTATGTCTTCAGAGATTTACGAAAGTTGGTTATTTCGTCAATAGTTTTCAAGTCAGTAGGTAATGCGTTGGGTGAAGAAAACTTTTCTCCGATTTGTTTTAAATTTACTACACTGTAGTTTCATCACATGCCCCCTAGTCCTAGTATTTTTGGAAAGCATGAACAGACGCTTCACATCCACCTGTTCCACTCCGTTCATTATTTTATATACCTCTATCATGTCTCCCCTCAGCCGTCTCTTCTCCAAGCTGAAAAGCCCTAGCCTCCTTAATCTTTCTTCATGGGGAAGTTGTCCCATCCCCGCTATAATTTTAGTCGCCCTTCGCTGCACCTTTTCCAATAAGGGAGCATCATAACATTAAAGCTCTTGTGGTGGCTGTGCTCTCTGATGGTCCCATTAAAAGTATTTTTCTAAATGTGATATTCTGGAGAGCCAGGGTGTCTCTGTGTGCATCTATGCATGCATGTATAAGAATATGTATTTGTAGGTCCATGGACATACTAACATACTAGATGATGGCAGATAATGACGTGTATGGTCCATCCAGTAAGCCCAACTTAGTATAAGGTATGGTGTGATACTACTTATGTATATTTGATCTTGATTAGTCCTTGCCATTTTCAGGGCGCAGACCATAGAAGTCTGCCTGGCACTGGCCTTGTTCTCCAGCTTCTGAAGTTGTCATCAAAGCCCCACTCCAACCCATCCAAACCTGTCCAGCCATGATCAGGGCACAGACCATAGAAGTCTGCCCATCACTGCAGTACTGGCCTTGTTCTCCAGCTACTGAAGCTGAATCTGTCCAGCTGCAATCAGAGCACAGACAGTTGAAGTCCGTCCAGCACTGGCTTTGCTTTCCAATTATTGGTTTTGCCATCTAAACATCGCTAAGCTTGTTTGGTTCCATGCCTTCTATAAAGGATTCCTTTTGTTTATCCCATGCATTTTTGAATTCTGTTACCTTTCCATGCCTGTGGGAGGGCATTCCATCATCCAGAGACATGCATGCCTTCATCCAGCCAGCACACTGCGCTGTGCTTATGAGTATCGTCTAAGCATCCCATCAGTCTTCTGCTTTGAATTCACGCATAATTTTTGCCTTTTTTTTTTCATTGCTCCTTCCATGTAGAATTCTCTGTCTCGTGATCTATGTAAAGAGCCTTAAAAACTTCTCTTTTCCAGCAAGCCTTCGGATCATCATACTCTGCTCCCTAACCCCTCTGCCATTCAGAGCAGGAGTTCACCGGATTGACCTGCTTATGCTTATTATTTTTTAAATGTCTGTCTACCTCACCTTTTTATCTTTCCTTTGATTGATTAATGGAATTTCTTTCCTTTCCTTTTCCAAATTGTAAACTGCTTTGAGCATCCTCTTGTAAAGCAATATATCAAGCACCCTGTAAACAATAAACAATGCCAGTGGATCATCGTGTGAGTGTCTGTGGATTTATACGTGTGCTTCTGTGGGGCTTGTCTATACTCACTGGAGCTGTCCCTTACTTTGGATTTGTGAAAAAAAATATACTGTCACAACTTTAGTGAAGGATAGGCAAGGTCAGAGAACCTTGATGTAGAGGGCTTGTTTTAACCTGTCTATTGAAGGACAGTACTGGAGAGTTGCCATTTGATTATCAAGTCTTAAAATGCACTTTGAGCCAGTCATGGGTTTTAATCTGCTTTTTCTAAGCATTTGCAGTGACAAAACATGGGAAATCCCCCTTAATACTTGGAAAAGACAGTGAAAACCATACAGAACTCCACACTAGTTCTGAGTTTTGGGACAGCTGTTCCATCCAGTGCTGTCTGATGGTGTTAAATCTGCTGACTGTGGAAAACACTTCTTACAGGTAAGCAACTATGCTTTCTAGTGTAGCCTGACATTAAAATGAGTTTTCCCCTGCTCTATAACAGGAGGTCACAATATGAAGTTTCAGGGTTGTGGACTCGGGAGCAGCGTTAGAAAATACTATTCCTTGAAAAAGGATGGATGGAATAGCATCTCAAGAGAGGTGGTGGGGACAGAAACAGTAACTGACTTCAAGAAAATTTGGGATAAGCACAAATGATAAGAAGCAAATGGAGAAGCCAGAGATCAACTTGGGCTTAGGACTATGCATCGGCACTGAAATTGGGCAGACTGGATGGGACCTTACATTCCTTGTCTACTGACATTTTCAGTGTAACTTGGGCAACTTGTTTCTAGTTATACAGTAATTCAGTGCCAGAATAGTCTCAGGAGAATATTAGAACTTTGAAAGGAAGTTCACAGTAATACTGGGAGATGTAGTTTTGGGAGTAACATATATAGTGACATAGTAGATGACGACAGATAAAGACCTCTACGGACTATCCAGTCTGCCCAACAAGATAAACTCGTTACACATTGTATGTAATACTTCATATGTATACCTGACCTTGATTTGTCCTTGTTGTTTTCAGGGCACAGACTGTAAAAAAACTGGCTTTGCTTTCCAATTACCAGTGTTGCCACCCAATCTCTGCTAAGCTTCTAAACAGGATTAATTTATGTTTATTCCATGCATTTTTGAATTCCATTACTGTTTTCATCTCCACTGCCTCCCACGGGTTCAGGAGGTTCCTGAACTTGGCAGGAAGTGAACTTACATTGGAGAAGGGCAATATCAGAGATGTAGTGAGGAAGCAGCTGGAGTTCAGGATGCAGATACAAACAGTTCAGCACCTGGAACTAATTTGGAAGCTGCTGGTGGAATGGATGAAAAGTCAGACTGTGAAAGCAAGAGGATGGACGGGAGGAATAAAGGTAGATGCAAATGGGCTCATCAAGAATGTCAGACCCTGAAGCATGGGGGAAGCCTGATGGAAAGAATACTGCTGCAGAGTTTATTAAATAATGAAGGAATGGTGGATGGGCAGATTAAAGCTTTAGATCGTAGTCTGTTCTATTGAGGATCAGACCAGCTAAGAGAGGAAACTTTGTCTATTGGAAAATGATCTGAATTAATTTGAGTAGAAGCTTTGTGTGTGAGGGTTGTGATAGGTCCTTATTAGAATCCATGGTACTTGTTATTCTGGACGTGAACCCTTGAGCCCAGGCCTTGGCCTAGTATAGAATTTAGGCCAAGGCCTAGGGTGGACCGAACAGGCCCTATGCACCACCCCTGCCACCAAAACCTGCACACTCACAATAACCAACAGGCACCACCAGAAAGGGGAAGATAGAGCATTCAGGCGGTCCTCACGGCCTATCGAGAACCCACTCACGCAGAGACCAAGCAATCAGGCCTTACGGCCGACCGGGAACCGAGTCACACTCTGGGGAGGGGGAAAGAATAACAAGAGTTCCACACGGAACTGCAGCGCACACAGTGCAGGGTAAAGCCAAAGGAAAAAAAAGGTGAGAGGCAGAAGCCTCTACGGGAAAATAAAGCTGTGCCACAGGCGAACAAGAGTACAGGAAGCCCCAGAAAGAAACACTCTAGGCTTAAACAGCATAGCACTCGGGGAAAAGGAAACCAACTATAAGGATCTACTCTAGGCTGAAACAACACAGCACACAAGGGAACAAGGCTGTACTTACAGCACACAAAGGAAAAGGGAGAACTACCTAAGGAATACACAAACTGGCCCCACAACCCCCAAGGGAAAAAAAAGGAACTGCTAAAGGGAAAGAACAGGGCAGAGCACTCTGCAGACAAGATAAGGGGAGAGTGAACAAACAGGGGAAGCTGGCTTGACAAACACAGACCAGAACAGGAACCTGCTGTCCACACACAGGAGACAACTACAGCAAACAAAACAGAACTGAACAAACAGGAGCAAAAATACAAGGACAAGGGAAGGCAGAACCACAGGGAGCAGAGCAGGAGCTCAGCACAAGCAAGGGAACACTGAAGGACAGAAAGCTAAACAAATAAACTGAAATGATTCAAGGCAACAGCTTACCCCAGACAGCACAACGTTAGAGCAGGAGAAGCAAACCAGGTGGGAGAAGTGAGGCAATCAGGCTCTTGGTGGGAATACCCAGCACACACATACAGAAACAGCAAGCACGAGGAGAAAGGCTAAACTCCCACATAACACAAGCGTCCAAACACAGGCTGGCTTCAGCAAGGCAATCAACGCCAAAGCAATGATTGCAAGGGAAAGGCAGGCTTAAATGGCTCAAGCTTCTGACATCTGCTGCCTCAGCCCCTGACAAGCCAATCAGGAGTGAGTCCCAAACCTTCCCCTGCCTATCCATCAGAATCATAACAGTACTGGTAATCATATATCGCAAGATTATTGCTAGGGGTCAAGAGGAGCCAAAGTGACTGGGTATCACTTCCCCCCCTGCTAACCACCCCCTCAGTAGCTGGTGTGGGAGGTTTTGTTCTACCATCATTCCCTTAATAAGATAGAAGGCCCACCTTAGGTTCTGTTATCTCTGTGTTACTGCAGCCAGGAACCTGTGAAGTTCTTGGCTGTTGCAGCTCAAACCCAAATTTACCATGGAAGTCATTAACAGCTTAGTGACTCAGTGGTAAAAAATTTTTTTTTTACCGCAGTTTAGTAAATACATTGCTAAGTGGTACGGGGGTGGGGGGCAATGTTAGTTGTAAAAGTTACTGATTAGAAGGCTATGGTGAAGCATCCTCTTAATTTTATAAATAAAGCATCAGTGTCCTGCCCCATCAGTGGAAAAGGGAAGACATTGCTGAGCTCTGACTACCCAGAGAGTTGACTTGGAGGAACTAGCCTTTGACAGAAAATAAATGACTAAATAAAATGCTCATTAAAATAGTAAATAAGTAGTACAAACATATTTAAAAAAACAATCATAGCAAAGCTTCAAATATTTAAATATAACTTGTAAAATGTTCCCGTATACATTTTTTATTCAAAAAGAAACCTAAAATGTAAAAGTGGTATTTTCTTTGGCTCTTAAAAGTTTTGGATAGCACCTAACTTTTTTTCCAGACTTTTTTTTTTTTTTTTACCTCAGCAGGAAGTTCTGTATGGGAGTGAAGTCTGAGGTTAGATAGGCAGAATCTCAGTATGAGCTCTTAACTTAGCTCTGCAAACATACCTTAGGCCACAGAAACAGCAACAGGTGTATGACAGCACTAGGGCATTTCTGCATAGTTTTGTCTTCTCACTTTTCCCAGAGAGATCTTCTTGCTGCTTCTGTCTTTCTTTGAAATGTTCCCTTTCTCCTCTTTCCACCATGTCTACTTTGCTGTGGGCTACAAATGTGCATAGATTGTCTGCAGCATTCAAATGCAAATGAATACAATCTCAATCCACTGGGCCCTCAATCATTTTCTCTGCCATTTTGCCCTAGGTGTTTCTCATTCTGTGTTTTTATCTGGGTGATTTATGCTCTTTGTGTTCTCATTTTCATAGGATACTTTTGTTAGGGCTCAGTGCTGTAATGGCTGGTGTGTGTGTGTAGGGGGACTAACAGCTGTAGTAGCTTCCATCTTGTTTGACCACTGTAGTCACTCTGGTGCCCTTTTACCTGCATTAGGTGCTAACGCACACCTAACTCATCAAAAATAGCCTAATGTGGGATGCACTAAAGCATTCCACATGACTTTTGCCGTCTGCACGTGCTAACCGAGCTGTAATTATTTCTCATGGGTTTTTTTTGGGTGGTGTATATCAGGGATGGAGAATTGGCCTGTTCAACAGGATGAGCAGCACTGCAAGGCTTATGCTGGAGAAAAAGAGGATACAAAAAAAAATCAGTGTTTGATTAGTGTAAAAAAAGAAAAAGTATGGAAAATGTGTCACAGTGGGGGAAAATAATAGCAGTGACAGGAAGTAAAGTAATTCTGCATAGATGTGCCCTTTAAATGTAAATTACCACAGTTTGGCATGTACTTTCTAGTAGAATTTATAGGGACATGGCATTTCTCAGATGAAGGATAGCTTTGTCCTTGCATTCCCCAGTCTTTGACTACTCTTTGATCAATCAGTGCAGTCTGCTGGAAGACAAATATCCGTCATGGAAATGTGTTAATGGATTGACCGATAAACTCTTTAATCATTTAGAATGTGAGTCATTTTCTTCAGTTGATATTTCATCTATTTGTAGATGGTCCAGTAACTAACATTCCACTGGCTAATGCTAATGTGCTCATGACACCTCCTGAAGACCCCATGACACCTTCTCAACGTGTGTATAGTTCCTTCCCTCAGTCTTATAGTGTCATTAGAAAAGACAACCTTGTCAATCACAAAATGTGATATATAATATGTAAACCACTTTGGTTGTACCACAGAAAGGCAGTATATCAAGTGCATTACCCTTACCCAAAATCTCATATAAAACATCTTTGGATAATTCTTATGTTGCGGGATTCCTGCAGGGACGGAAGCAGTTCTGCGGGGTTCCCATGGGGACAGAAGCATTTCCTGCGGGGTTCCCATGGGGACGGAAACCATTCCAGGGGGGTTTCCTGTGGAAGTATAAGTTGATCTGTTAGCCTCTCACCTACCGAGTATCTTGAGTGCTGTCTCCTCCTCCTCCTCCTCCTCCTCCTCCTCGCTTTAACAGCACAGATACGGAAAGTCTCCATTAACGAGGTGGTAGAGACACAAATGGTGACAGAATTCAAAAAGGCATGGGATGAACTCAGAGGATCTCTAATTAGAAAATGGAAGTTATAAAAAACCTAAACTTAAATGGCTGCATATGTGTGGATGTGTCGAGTGATGTTTAGATGGCGACTCCGGCTGTGAAGAACTAGGGCCAGTACCGGGCAGACTTGTAATTTCTATGTCTCATATATGGCAATCTGGTTTAGGATGGGCTGGTAAGGGCTTAGACAGCAACTTTAGTGGCTGGAACATGACAGTGCTGGACAGGCTTTTATGGTCTGTGTCCCGCAAATGAGAAGACAAATAGGCTGGAGTGGACTTCGAAGGCAACTCTAGCAGTTGGTACATAAGGATAGGGCTGCGCGGACTTCTATGGTCTATGTCCCAGAAACTCCAAAGAAAGACCGTTAATCAAATATATAATATCACATTCATTGTTGATTTAATCATGAATTGATAATGAGTGTGACTATTGGGCAGACTGGATGGACTATTCAGGTTTTTATCTTTTGTTACTTACTATGTTACTATGTCAGGAAGTATTTTTTCATGGAGAGAGTGGTGGATACTTGGAATGCCCTCCCATGGGAGGTGGTGGAGATGAAAACGGTAACGGAATTCAGAAATGCATGGGATAAACATAAAGGAATCCTGTTCAGAAGGAATGGATCCTCAGAAGCTTAGCAGAGATTGGGTGACAACACCGGTGGTTGGGAGGCGGGGCAAGTACTGGGCAGACTTCTACGGTCTGTGACCTGAAAATGGCAGATACAAATCAAGGTTGGGTATACACAAAAAGTAGCACATATGAGTTTATCTTGTTGGGCAGACTGGATGGACCATGCAGGTCTTTCTGTGCCATCATCTACCATGTTACTATGTATTAATCCTCTCTGCTCCAGGGCTAATGTGCAAACCTCAGCTCTGACACAAGCACAAGCATCAGATGTCACCTGACCTACTTTTGCGTGCATGTGGCAAACTCTTAGCACATAGTGCCAGCCAGTGGCGTACCAAGGGGGTGGGGGCGGTCCACCCCGGGTGTCAGTGGGTAGGGGGGTGCTCCGTCGGCACTGCAGGCAGCCCGCATCTCCTGCCTCCATCCTGCTGTGTCTTAAAAAAAATCTGAAAAGCGGCATGGCAGGCATGCTTCGTGTCTGCCCTGCCTGCTTGTAAAAGAAAGCGCCGGCAAACCTCCTTGTCGACGTCACGTCGCGTTGGGTTTTCGAGGGCGGGACCCAGTGAGGGAAGACCCGACGCAACGTTGTGACGTCGACGAGGAGAGATTTGCCGCTTTCTTTTACAAGCAGGCAGGGCAGACACGAAGCATGCCTGCCATGCCGCTTTTCAGATTTTTTTTTTAAGGCACAGCAGGATGGAGGCAGGAGACGAGAGCTGTCGTCTCTCCACGAAGGTGGCAGGTGGGTCGAGTTGGGGGGGGCTTAGATGGGAGAGGAGGACTGGGGAGGGGGTTTTCAAATGGGAGAAGGGAACTGGGGAGGGGGTTTTCAAATGGGAGAAGGGGACTGGGGAGGGGGGCCTCAGATTGGAGAAGGGGATTGGGGTGGGGAGGGGGGTCTCAGATGGGAGAAGAGGGGAGAAGGGGACTGGGGTGGGGAGGGGGATCTCAGATGGGAAAAGGGGGGTGGGGGTCTCAGATGGGAGAAGGGGGGTGGGGGGTCTCAGATGGGAGAAGGGGACATGGGGAGGGGAGTCTCAGATGGGAGAAGGGGACTGGGGTGAGGAGGGGGTCTCAGATGGGAGAAGAGGAGAGAAGGGGATGGGTGGGGAGAAGGGGAGGTGGGGAAGGGACCATGTGAGAAAATGGGAGCCATGCCTGGGGCTGGTGGGAAAATGGGTCTGGGGCTGAAAAGGAGGGTAGGTGGGATAAGGGGGCTAGTACTGGAACTGGGGGCTGAAAGGGGGCAGGGGCAGAAACTGGGGGGACTGGGGGCTGAAAAGGGGACAGGGAGAAGTGGCTGGGGCTGAAGCTCAGGACTGGTGAGGGAAAAGGGCTGGGGCTGAAACTGCGGACTGGTGGGATAGTGGGGCTGAAAAGGGGGGGCAAGTGGGAGATGTGGGCTGGGGCTAGAACTAGGGGCAGGTGGGATAAGAGGGCTGGAACGGGGGGCTGAAAAAAGGGGCAGAAAGAGAGAGAGGGGACAGATGGATGGATGGATGGGGGGGGGAGAGGGAGGGCAGACCCTGGATGGAGGGAGGGCAGACCCTGGATGGATGGGGGGGGGGAGAGGGAGGGCAGACTGAATGGAAGGGGGAGAGAGAGAGGGCAGACAGTGAATGGAAAGGGCAGGGAGAGAGGGCAGATATTGGATGGCGGGGACAGCAGAGAGGGCAGACACTGGATGGCAGAGAAAGAACGAAGACGGATGCTGGATGGAAGGAAGACAGTGAAAAGAAGATGAGGAAAGCAGAAACCAGAGACAACAAACTGTAAATAAAATATATATATATATTTTTTTTTTTTTGCTTTAGGATATAGTATTGTAGCTGTGTTAATAAATGTTTATAATAGAACATGTAAATAAGGTAATCTTTTTATTGGACTAATTTTAATAAATTTTGACTAACTTTCGGAGAACAAAACCCCCTTCCTCAGGTCAGGTTAGGACACTGTAACACACTATACTGTATTGACCTGAGGAAGAAGGTTTTGGCCTCTGACAGTTAAATGTATTAGTCCAATAAAATGGTATTTTATTTTCTATATTTGTTTTATTTCTATTTGTTAATTTGTAAAGTGGTGATTGGTATTTGTTAGTTTTTTTCAAATTTATATCTGCTGTCTTTATATTTTGCACAGTAGTAGGGGACGTTTTCTGTTTCTGTGGCGTTGCATTGTATGCAGAGTCTGGCATCTTGGGGGTTCAGTTTAATTTTTGTCTAAATAGAAAGTTTATGATTACTTATTCTATAGTGGATTTTAGGGTGTATCTGTGTTTGTGAAAAAGACATGGCTTTCAGTTGGCATTGACTGTGCAGGATCGACGATCTGTACTATTCTGTCTGGTTTCGTTTTACAATAGGTAAATTGATGTTCTAGTGCTCACTGTAGTGTTTAAGATGCTTTCCTTTTCCTTGTGTGACTGCTTATGGTATGGTAGAATTGCTCTATAGGTCCTGAGTGTTTTGTATTCTCGGTATGCCTAGTACTGGATTTTGGAGGGGAGTGTTAAAAAATGACCAGCCCCGGGTGTCAACTACCCTAGGTATGCCACTGGTGCCAGCGAATCAGAGACAAGTCTTACATGTACACATCAGAGTTCCAAGCTCTGTTCCTTCCTTGTCTGCACTGCTGTGGCTCGAACCCAGAGACAGAGAGTCGACCAGAATTTTTGTACCATTAAATTCTTGCGGGACTGAGTGGGGACAGGTTAAAGTCTTGCGGGGATGTGTTAAATTCTTGTTGGGATGGGTAAAATTCCAGCGGGGACGGGTGAGATTCCAGTGGGGACAGGTGGGATGGATACGATTTTTGACCTTGTGCACCTCTCTAATCCAGAAGTGTGTATGAAAATCGGGCTTTGATAGGTTTTTCCAGGGCCAATACAGTTCTAGAACTATGTACAATCTATGTGTAAATGTAGTGTTTATTTTTGGAGGCTTTGTTTTAATCTTTGTATTGAGAAGTAAAGGTAAAGGGTTTGCTGCTCAGGATTCTGGTGTAGTAACAGAGCAGAGTGTGGAAACTTTCATAGTTCCTGACTCCTGCTACTAGTTTAACTAGTTTCATCAGTTTGTGAGTGCTGGAAGTAATTCTTCCAAAATATCAATCTTTAGCACCCAGGCTAGTATATTCTGGTTTTTATAGTCCTGCTTAAATTCTAAGTGCAGACTTCTCCTCAGGTCTTCTGCCTCTCTGCTAATTAGTGAATTTAGCCTGTAGCTGGAAGTGCCCAATATCATGACCATGTGCGAGAGCTACAGTGATGTGATATTCTTGATAAACATCTATCGTTTGAAAACCAGGTTTCAGAAGTCACATCAAAGAGTTTAAAAACTCTATGGAAATTGAGAAGAAAATCCTAGACTATTTTCCCAGACAAACATTCCGTCTAATAGTACTAGACTATTGCAATGCAGCATATGTAGGATGTAAAGAAAAAGCACGCTGAAATCACTGCAGACTGTTCAAAACATAGCAGCAAGACTAATACTCAAAAGGTTGAAATATGACAGAGTAACCCTACTGCTAGTCATGTTACACTGGCTCCCAATAAAGGCCAGACTATTCTTTAAAACTGGCATGTTAATTTTCAAAATTCTGTTTGGTATGTCTCCTGACTACATGTTAGACTTGATTGAACTATTACCAAGAAATGCGAGTCCAGGAACCAGAGGATACCTACTGCTCCATCAACCCAAATGCAGAAACATAACCTACAAATCCATTTATACAACTGAATTTAGATACCTGGGCACGAAATGGTGGAACTCAGTTCCCAAGGTCATAAGAAGCATCACTAACTATCTCCAGTTCAGAAAAGAACTAAAAACCGATCTGTTCAAGAAATTTCTTGGCTAATCATACTGCTAATTACTGTTTATACTGCTCGAAATTGTATGACAACAATGTAGTCTCTCCTGACTGTTAAATGTAAGCCACATTGAACCAAAACTTGTTTTTGGATAATTGTGGGATATAAGAATGAATAAGTAAATAAATAAAGCAGTAATGATAGTTCCTGTACTGTGTTTGGGCTGAAAGCTAGACTGACACAGATGAAGAATAGAAGTTTTTTCGACATAGTTGAAAAGCTGATGGTAAACTACTTTTTCAATTAATTTGGACAGACAACATAAATTAGAAATTGGGCAATAATGAAGTGGGTTTAAGGGATCTAGAGATTGTTTCTTTAATATAGGCATGACCCAAGCAGTTTTCCAAAGTGCTGGAACTGCACCATTGGATAGTCTGTGAGAAATGATGATTAGGGCTAGGGCCTGTAGGCCTTGGCGTGAAGATATTAACTGCACTGAGGGCACAGGATTGAGGGAACATGTGAAATGCATTGAGGAGAGAGTGGTAATGAGAACAGTAGTAGAGGGAAATGGAAAATGTGGACAAGGAGGCCATGAGCAAGGAGGCTAACATGGAATTTTGATCATTGCACTTTTGGTTGAGGGAGTCAGAGTTGATAAAGCTTTTATATGGGAATCAATTTTAGATAAAGGAAGTGCTCATGTATCTGGATGTGATATGCTAGCTACAGAGTAAGAACTCGGATGAGTTGTATTTTGCTTAATGAAACGAAAAAGCATTTTTGCAGGGTTGGGAGAAGAATTAAGTCGTTTACTAAGAAATTTTCATTTTGCCAATTTGAGACAGCATTAAAAATTTTGAGTTCCATTCTGAGTGCCAAGAGAGTAGTGCTCTTGCGTGATTTATACCAAAGGTGCTGAGGTCATCAAAGCCAGCTCTTTTGCAAACGCAAGCCTGGGTGATACCAGGGCACAGTATAGCAGGATGAGTGAGATAAATTATGAACAGGGGCAAAATAATTCAAACCCTGTTGTAAGGCTTCGTTCCAAACCTGGGCTCGAGAATCGAGGGGAAAGGTGAAAAAATGTAAATAATGGATCAAACTGATCAGGATCAAGTATTTGGACTACTAGAACTAATGGCTAATGCTAGTAGTTCTATTGGAAACATAGATAGACCTAGCCATGTGGCTTTTTATCAGGCTATAATGGTAGTATTTACTTCTAGCAGCTGGGTCTGTCTGACAGGCAACAAGTACTGCAATAACTAGAAGTGGTGGTAGAATGAAAGGTGCTCACATACCTGGATCCATCTGGAAAGCTATGCTGGGCATCTTAAGGCAATGACCACACCAGTATTGCTACTATTTAGATTAGTATAGAACTTTGTGGTTAGATATGGGAAAGATAGTATGCTGGAAGGCACTGATGGAATCTTGTGTGCTCATCTGCCTAAGATGGCAGAATGTCAAAGACGAAGACAACCTAATCCAGAATAATCTTGCAAGCAGTCACATATTGGATGGCAGCTGGAATATACAATTAAAGTGTGGACAGAAAGTCATCAAAGATGATCTCCTATTGCAAAATGGATTACAAATTTGCATTGTGATCACATGTCTCGCCACGGAGGGCGTTCCATATGGGGGTTTCCCCAGACGGCGCTTACCTTGCCCTAAATGCGAGGCACAAGGAGCTCTCCTGGGTCACATGTTTTGGACCTGCTCGAAGATCCATGGTTCTGGAAACTTATTGTGAAAGCTACATCAAGAATCTGGGGCACGACCTGGAAGTGTGGCCCTTTATTGCTATTTGGTCGAGCGACATTGATCCACCCAGTTCCAGCAGGCCTTAAGGGCTTCACCCGGAGAGCGACGCTGATAGCTAAAAAGCTTATCCTCAAGGAGTGTATTACAAATAAAGTTCCAACAGTACAGCAGTGGCACAGCTATATGATCGATTTACATGAAATTTGAGAGGAGAGTGGCGGACTTACAAGCAGGACTCGAGCTATACAGAGAAGGACTTCTACCGAATATGGACCCCATTTTGGCAAACAATACCCCCAGGTGGGTAGAGAGCATATCTTAAACATGTGATAAAGTGAAAGATGAGCCCCGAATAACTGGCTAGAATAATTAAAAGGGGGGGGGGGGGTTGAATAGGGTTAGTTGGGAAATAGAGGGGAGGAAGGGGAGGGTTCAGGGAAACATGTTGTTTTGAATTATAATGATTGAGTTATAGACAGAGATAGTAGGATGTGAGAGAAGAAATAAACAAATGTTGCGCCAGCAAGAAAGAGACTGAAACGCATGCATAGACCAGTACGGGGTAAAGCAGAATTACGCTAGATGCAAGTTGATGTACACAAGGGAAAAGAAATATGCATCCCAAAATGTACGTACAATGATGATATTGAGATTGTAACCAATAAACAAATTTAAAAATAAAAAAAGTAAAGCGTGGACAGAATAACTGGGCAGCTTGGGTAGGTGAGTTAGTCTTTATCTGTCATCATCTGGTACGTTAATGTAATCTTTGGGATGTGCTCTTTCAATGGGAGGCTCCTACTGGATTCTCCCTTCTTTCCAGGCAAGATCAGGGCTCTGTGTGCTGGAGGCTTTATGGGGGCACCTCTAGAACTTGGTACCTCCTTTTAGCCACCTTGAGGTTGTCTGGTAGGTGCCTGTTCTGTAATGGAACCTAGGTTCCATTATAGAGTACAAGCATAACCTGGTAGTGATGCACCTAACATTTAGGGATCCGCACTTACACAAGCTGTAGAACTGGTATAAGTGTGGGCACCTAAATGTAGCAGAGATGTGTTTAACTTACAATATGTTGTAAGCTGCTTGTGAAAGTGGAAGCCCCATCTATTTCCCACTCTTGCTTTGCCCTGTGTACAGCCCCCTTGTAAATATGCCCTAAATGAATTAAGCAGGTATTTGCCAAATAGCACTTAGGTGCCCTGCTAGCACTTTCATGGGTATATGTGCAAACATGGGCATAAGTGCTAGTATTCCAAACATTTATACATGTAAACCTGGACCCCTAGCTTACAGAATTACCCTTCATGTGACTAATATAGTTCAAGGTTAGGTTTCTTTTGGATTTCACCACTCTAAATTGCACTGTTTCTTATGGAAGCTGAACTCTACGTGGTGCCATGAGTCATTGTTTGCGACTACCCAGGGCTTCCCACATTTGATAAGTCCCCTTCTCTCCACCCTTCCCCACTTTTTCATCTAACCAGCCATTACTGTAGCAGTCCTTGGACGGGGGCTACGCATTGTGGCTCCTTCTGGAACCTGGTGTGTGCATAGTCACTCTGCTCAATAGGTTTTGCCTTTGTGTGATTAGAGTTCTGCTCTTCGAATGTTATGAATGCTGCTCCCTCAGCATCCATGGGGCATGGGGAGCAAATCTAAGCCTGGGAATCTTGTGCTTATTTTAGATATAAAGATGATATACTATAAGTAGTTTGTATTTTCAAATGCTCTTTTACTTAATGCTTAAGCTTCATATCTTCTACTGCATTGCTGATTTGCTGTGATGGTTGTTAACTTTTTAAAATTGTTGACGCAAGGCTTTTGTTGGAGGACTACACTGTAAGTCTGCAAGTTATGTACTTTACCATCAGTGGTCTCCTTCCAACAATGTAACTTACACAGATTCTGTATTAATCAGCTTTGTGCAACCTGAAAAGCCACAGTAAAAACCACAGGGGTGCACACTAACATAGGGTTACCATATGTCCAGATTTCCATAGACATGTTCTCCTTTTCAGGGGACTGTTGGGGGTCCGGATGTTTTTTTCCAGCGAACGTTTACTGCACCTTGATGAATCCTCCACCCCCCCCCCCCCCCCCCCTCAAGTGGCCTTTTTAGTGAGTCTAATCCTGAAACGGAAATAAGTTAGCATTTCATTTCCTTCTAGTTTCCTCCTCCTGGTCTAGAAGAAGTAAAATATATGTAATTGCAAATGAAAGTTAGAGGGGTAGGATGCTGCAGTTTGTATTCTGTCAATCACAATCCATTCTAGATAGATAATACATTTATTCCATAAAACAGTATGAAATACAACAAAATAATCAACCATCAGCTAACAATAAGACACTCCTGTACCGGAATGTAACTCACTTTGAACTACAGTTGAAAAAGACACGAGCCAAATCAACAAAATTATGATTCTCTAATTTCACAAAATAAAAATTATTTACATAATATTAAGTGCTGAGGAATTAAACGGGAACTATTTTCTCATAGGATAGCATGTATTCTTCTATTCCGCATATACCAAAACTGGTTCAGTGTGGTTCACAATTCCGAGAATAAATCGGGCATAACTAGTGAATTGCAACAAACACTTACAAAGAATAATAACCTTATTTAATACATCAAACATAATCACAGAAACTACTACTACTACTACTATTTAGCATTTCTATAGCGCTACAAGGCGTACGCAGCGCTGCACAAACATAGAAGAAAGACAGTCCCTGTTCAAAGAGCTTACAATCTAATAGACAAAAAATAAAGTAATCAAATCAATTAATATGTACAGGAAGGAGGAGAGGAGGGTAGGTGGAGGCGAGTGGTTACAAGTGGTTACGAGTCAAAAGCAATGTTAAAGAGGTGGGCTTTCAGTCTAGATTTAAAGGTGGCCAAGGACAGGGCAAGACGTAGGGGCTCAGGAAGTTTATTCCAGGCATAGGGTGCAGCGAGACAGAAGGCGCGAAGTCTGGAGTTGGCAGTAGTAGAGAAGGGAACAGATAAGAAGGATTTATCCATGGAGTGGAGTGCACGGGAAGGGGTGTAGGGAAGGACGAGTGTGGAGAGATACTGTGGTGCAGCAGAGTGAGTACATTTATAGGTTAGTAGAAGAGGTTTGAACAGGATGCGAAAACGGATAGGGAGACAGTGAAGCGACTTGAGGAGAGGGGTAGTATGAGTAAAGCGACCCTGGCGGAAGACGAGACAGGCAGCAGAGTTTTGAACCAACTGGAGGGGGGAGAGGTGACTAAGTGGGAGGCCAGCAAGAAGCAGATTGCAGTAGTCTAAACGAGAGGTGACAAGGGTGTGGATGAGGGTTTTGGTAGAGTGCTCGGAAAGAAAGGGGCGGATTTTACGGATGTTGTAAAGAAAGAAACGACAGGTCTTGGCGATCTGCTGGATATGAACAGAGAAGGATAGAGAAGAGTCAAAGATGACCCCAAGGTTTCAAGCTGAGGAGACAGGGAGAATGAGAGAGCCATCAACAGAAATAGAAAACGGGGGGAGTGGGGAAGTGGGTTTGGGTGGAAAAATGAGAAGCTCGGTTTTGGTCATGTTTAATTTCAGGTGGCGTTGAGACATCCAGACAGCAATGTCAGACAAGCACGCTGAAACTTTGGTTTGGATGTAAGGTGAGATATCAGGGGTAGAAAGGTAGATTTGGGAGTCATCAGCATACAGATGGTAGGAAAAGCCATGGGATGAGATTAATGAACCAAGTGAAGAAGTGTAGATAGAAAAGAGGAGGGGACCAAGAACAGAACCCTGAGGTACACCGACAGGCAGAGGGATAGAAGTAGAAGAAGATCCACCAGAGTGAACACTGAAGGTGCGGAGGGAGAGGTAGGAAGAGAGCCAGGAAAGGACAGAGCCCTGGAATCCAAGTGAGGACAGGGTATCGAGGAGTATGCTGTGATCGACAGTGTCAAAAGCAGCGGAAAGATCAAAAAGAATGAGGATGGGATAGAGACCTCTGGATTTAGCCAGTAATAGATCATTGGAGACTTTAGTAAGCGCAGTTTCGGTTGAGTGGAGAGGGCGAAAACCAGATTGTAGTGGGTCAAGAATAACATGTGAGGAGAGAAAATCAAGGCAGCGGTGGTGAACAAGCACGCTCAAGTAATTTGGAGAGAAAAGGGAGGAGGGAGATGGGTCGGTAATTAGAGGGACAAGTAGGGTTGATTGAAGGCTTCTTAAGGAGAGGTGTGACCACAGCATGTTTAAAGGCAGTAGGGACAGTTGCAGTGGAAAATGAGAGGTTGAGAATGTGACAGATAAAAGGAATAAGAGCAGGTGAGATGGCATTAAGAAGGTGGGTGGGAATGGGATCAGAGGAACAGGTGGTACATTTTAAGGAAGAAAGGAGAAGTGTAGTTTCCTTTATAGTAACTTCAGGAAAGGAGGAAAAGGAATGAGGGGAAGGAAAGAGAGGGGAACGGACTAGTGGAGGGAGAGGTGGTGAGGTAGAGAATTCAAGGTTTATCTTTTGAACCTTGTCGTGAAAGAATTCAGCAAGGGTCTGAGGAGATAATGAAGGGGGAGTTGGGGGAGGGGGCACCTTGATGAGAGAGTTCAATGTGGTGAAGAGAAGTCGAGGGTTAGAGCTAAGAGTCTAAGAGCTAAGAGGGTCAGTTGGATATAATCTGTTTGGCGCGTAAAAGAGCAGATTGGAAGGAGGTCAGCATGAACTTAAAGTGTAAGAAATCAGCAAGGGCCCGAGATTTTCACCAGAGGCGTTCGGCGGAGCGGGTACAGGAATGTAGGTAGCGGATATTAGAAGTCAGCCAAGGTTGGGGTTTTGTACGCCTTATAGGGTGGGTCATCAAAGGTGCAAGAGTGTCTAAGGCAGAGGATAGAGTATTATTGTAAGAAGAAACAGCCTCGTTGACAGACGTGGATGGTGCCACAGTAGAGAGGAGGTTTGAAACATGGGAGGATAGAGATGAAGGGTCAATATCGTGAAGATTCCTAGATAGATAAGATAGGACGGGACTGGGAGGGAGGAGATTTAAGTGTGGAAGTTATAAGATGGTGATCAGAGAGGGGAAGATCAGAGGCAAGGAAACTAGAGGGTGAACAGTTGGAGGAGAAGATGAGATCAAGACAGTGACCATTTTGATGAGTGGGGGAGGTGGAGCATAGTTGGAGATTAAAGGAGGATGTTAAAGCGAGTAACTTGGAAATATAAGAGTTGGAAGGATCATTAGCAGGAATATTAAAGTCACCAAGGATGAGAGAGGGGGAGGAAGGATCATGGAAGAAGGCAAGCCAGGCATCAAACTCAATGAGAAAGGATGAAAGGGACTTATCAGGGGGATGATAAATGACTGCTATTTTAAGAGGCAGAGGAGAGAAAAGGCGGATAGAGTGGACTTCAAAGGCGGAAAAACAGGGAGATTGAGGTGGAAGAAGGGATTGAAATCTGGAGCAGGTAGAGAGAAGTAGTCCAACACCGCCCCCGCGACCAGCAGGGCAAGGAGTATGTGAAAAAAGATAACTGCCATGGCAGAGGGCTGCGACTGAAGCAGAGTCATCAGGGCAGAGCCAGGTTTCTGTTATGGCGAGCTGATGGAGGTGACGCGAGATAAAGAGGTCCTGGATATAGGGGAGTTTGTTACAGATAGAGCGGGCATTCCATAAGGCGCAAGAGAAGGGCAGAGAAGAGGAGGGGAGTAGAGGAATAGAGATGAGGTTAGAAAGGTCGCGGTGAGATCTGTAGAGTTGGGATAATAGTTGGTGAGGAGGGCCAGGATTGGGATTGATGTCACCGGCTGAGAGTAAGAGAAGAAGTAAAAGAGAGCGGAGGAGAGTAGGAGAGGTGTGGCCACGAAGTCGTCGAAGGCAAGAGGTATTTAGGTGGAATGGGGAAGGCAAAATGGAGGGAAGAAAGAGACGGAGATTAAAAGCCAAGAGGGAGGAAGAGGGTAGGAGAGAAGGTGAGGTGATGAAGTCGATGGATGGGCAGTGAGTTCCTGTAGCGGAGAGAGGTAGGGGGTGAGGGAAAAGATTAGGAAGGGACAGGGCTAGGAAGAGAATGTGAATAGGGGCCATAAACGACTGAGGTACTTTAGCAAGGATGACAAATGCCCGGAGTACCCTTCCAGAGTAGTGTTAGAGGTCTACTCTGAGACCTTGGCTTTTTGTGAGGTACACATGTACAAAGAGGAATTTCCCAGTATACAGGGACTTTGTGAAAAGTTATTCTAATGTAATAACTTTGCTAACTGCAAACTTTGTAAGCTCTGCTTTACCTTATATGGAACATATTCTAGTAACTGCATAAAAAATATAATACAATGAATAAAATACATACTCTATAGTATTCCTGCCAAAAGGGAAGGGCAGAGAGAGTTTCATGTTGTCCTTAGAAGCTAGCACTCAGCAGGCCTGCTTTGTATTTTCATTACACATAAAGACCCCAACAGATGTCAGTTGGAGTCCTGAATCTTTTTTCCACAAGGCTAAATTGATAATGAGCATCAAGAAAGCATGGTGTAATCCCAGAGAATCTTTAATTGTTTTATGTTTGGAATTTTCTGTATCCAGAGATGCCAACGGTGACCCATTCCAAAGCTGGAGATATTCCACCGCTATGCTAGAGGTTTTTACTTACGGACCCCAGCCATGTCTAAAACCAGCTTTAATCATTAAATAGAAAATAAAACTCCTTTTTCTACCTTTGTCATCTGGTCATTTTATTTTTCTAATCATGTTGGTCCCAGTCTCTGCTTTCTGCTTTCTTCTGACTTCTCTTAACTATGTTGCCAGGGTCTCTTTGACAATTTGGCATTTCTTCTTTCTCAGTGTCTATCATCCATCTTCTCCCTGTGTCACTATCCACCCTCAAGTATTTCCTCTGTGTTCCTGCTCCTATCCTTACACCATGTTGAGCATCCCTCTTCTCTGTGTCTGTGTTCTTGCCTGTCCATTATCACCCTTCTATGCCCCATCCCCCCTCATGTCTATCATCATCTGTTTGTGTCACTATCCCCCTCACCTGCCCGGCATCCTCCTCTGTGCCCTTATCCCTCCTCCACCTGTCTAGCATACCCCCTTTATGTCCTTATCCCTCCCCATGTCTAGCATCTCTCTTTTTCTTCCCTTCCTCCTGCCCTCGTCCCCTGGAATTCAGCAAATATTCCAATATATCTCCCTTCCCCCCCGCAGGTCCCACATTTATTTCCTCCCCCTTTCAGTATGGTATCTCTCACATCTCTCCTCCCCTCCCCATCCTGCATCTCCCACTCGCTTCCCTCCTACAGGTTGTGTACCTCTTATTTCTCTCTCTCTCTCCCCCCTCCCGGTTTGGCATTTTTTACCTGCTTCCCCCTCTCCCTCCCCCTCCCCCCAGTTCAACATCTGTCACTTGCTTCTCCCCAACCAAGCTCCTTTCAACTTGCCCCAATTCTTGCCGCAGCATTGAAAACAGTCTGCCTGTTTGGGGTCCGTGGGGCCTTCCCTCTGCCAGTCCCATATCCTTTCATTCTACTGCAGCGAGGTTCGAGGGTAAGTTTAAAGGCCCCGGGCGGGGGGGGGGGGGGGGGGGCGGTGAGTGATAGATGCCAAACAGTGGGGGATGAGGGAAGCAGGTCAGATTTGTGAAACCCAGGGGTGGGAGCTGGAGAGGAGCCAATGCTGGAGGGAAAGGTGCTTTGGCTTGTAGGAAATGGCAGCAAATGTATGTGGCTTGTCTTGTCTGTATACTACCTTTCAAAGAGATATATATCGAGTTGGTTTGCAATAATAAGAGATGGTTGGAAAATTAATTAACAGTGAGGTCTGTCTGGCAGGCTGCAAGCATAGGCGCCGACTCCGTGGGTGCTGTGGGTGCTCGAGCACCCCCAATTTTCACCCACCGGAAGTTTGTTCCCTCCCTCCCTTCGAGTTCCAGGCCCCCTTCCTCCGAATTTTAAAAGTCATCTATTTTACTTCGTCAGGGTTAGGGCGGCAGCAGTGGTAAAAAGCATGCAGGCTCGGCACTTAGTTCCGTTTTCCCTTCTCTCCCTCTCAGCTCGTCCCGCCCTTGCGGAAACAGGAAATGAGGGCGGGACCAGAGCTGAGAGAAGGGAAAACGAAACTAAGCGCCGAGCCGAGCCTGCATGCTTTTTACCGCTGCTGTCGCCGCCCTAACCCCAACGAGGTAAGATAGATGACTTTAAGATTTGGAGGGAGGGGGCATGGAACTCGGAGGAAGGCAGGGACGACGACCCTGGAACTGGGTGGGAGGGGGGACCCTGGAACTGCGAGGGAGCGAGGGAGGGGGGAGGGAAAGGAGAGAGAGAGGGGAGGGAGGGGGCCTGGAACTCTAAGGGAGGGACGGAGGGGGGCCTGGGACTAGGGAGGGGGGACGGGGCAGGGGAGGGGGACAGGGTAGAGGGAGGGGGGATGAGGGGGAGGGAGGGGGAACGGGGGGGAGAGGAAGGGGGTCAAGAGGGAGGGAGAGGGGGGAATGTACCACTGTTAAAAAAAACATTCAGCACCCCCAATCATTTTGAAAAGTTGACTCCTATGGCTGCAAGTACAATACCAACTAAAACTAGAAGTGCATATGCTGTGGTAGGCAAGTCTCTCTCCAAGCTATTTGCATCTTATGTTGCGTGGGTCGATGCAGTGGGGAGACTTTTTTAAAGGCCCATGATGCTGACCTGGTATTGGTGTCAGTTTGCATTATTGCGGGAACTTGTGATTGAAAGGAGAGGGAGAAATGGTAGATGTAAACTAAATGTGGATCTTTCAAGCTCAGTTAAACAGAAATGGTGGAGAACAGTGAAAGAAGGTAACAGAAACTGCTTTGGTCATATTGTATGGCTGCCAGCTTCAAATACCTTGGCAATGTGCATAGCACTAAATGAGCAGTCTGGATAGAACAATTGGTGGTTTTTGGCCATTATCTATTATTTTATTGTTGTTCGTTATGATGTCATTACTGTTAAGCCTTGGTTTTATAAGAATGACTTTGTAATAGCATGCTGTTAGGGGAAAATGTTCAGAGGGAAGTGCATCTGCTTCTTAAAGTTATCAAAGGTGCTACTAGATGCTAACATTAGGGAGGAGAGAGAGAGAGCTATCGACAGCAGTATCAAAGTGATAGCACACTTGCTTTATCCAGTGAAAGCAGTAATTGATTAATTGCTTCTGGTAATTACAGCATCAGCCTTCCAGAGACACAGATCTGATACTGTAAGTGAGTGACTTGGAAGCCTCTGGCCTTTTGGGATTCCACTGACTGAGAGAGGAGTGGCAGCTGTTGTAGGCACAGAATTCTGGATCTGCATTGTAGGGGAGGAATTCATTATTTTCTAGCTAATGTGCATTTCTGGCTGCACGTGCTGTGTAATACAGGGGACGATTTCTACTCTGATTAAAGGTGAGTAGAGAAAGACACCTGAAATGAAATAACGGTTTATCTTATCAGTAAGAAGTTTAAAACTTTATTCTCACAAGATTTCTGCTCTACTGTGTCCAGTGAATTTTGCTTTTAGATTTGATCTACAGCAGTGTACTTCAGCCCCAAACAGATGGGCTAGTGCAAATTCTGATCTTAAACACCACCTATAATTCTAATACAGAATTGCCCCCAACCCTCACCTACAGCTCTGTCAGTGCATCTGCACATCTGCCTTGCAGCATCCCCTGTTTTGGTGGTGTGAGTAGTCTATGAATGGACGCTCGCTATACAGAGGCCACAAATGTGACCGGTACATTGTGCATGGAGCTGGAAGGCTGTTGGAAATTGTAAAGCATGTCTTTTGGTTTGGTTCATTTTTGAATCAGCCATTTAGTGTGTAGGAGTGTGGATAACAAATTATTTCATTCATTTGCATTAAAGTTAATGGGGCAAGCAATTTTGTACAATAACAGTGGAGGAATTGCCTAATGGTTAGAGCAGAGGATTGTGCATGGTTCAGCTGTCACTACAGGTATATCCCACTAATCACGGACAGATTTAAGCAGTATTAAAAACACACACAAGAAATATTAAAGTAAAATCTAAATGAACAGTTAAAAACAAATATATAAAACACAGAAATAATGAAACCAGTTAAAAACTACAATCAAAACTCTATAAATCCTCACTCAGGGCCAGATGCACTAAACAATCATTAGAGCCCTTCCCTTACCGAGTCCCTTAGCAAATCGGTAAGGAATGGGCATGCAATAAGGAAAGGGAATGCAAATGAGCTGCTCGTCGTAGCTCACTTGCATTCTCTATTCTATCGTTAAACAGTCGGCCAATCGGCTGGTCGAGCATGCACAGAGCAGCCAAGCGTTATGCTGGCTGCTCTGCGCATAAGTACATAAGTAATGCCACACTGGGAAAAGACCAAGGGTCCATCGAGCCCAGCATCCTGTCCACGACAGCAGCCAATCCAGGCCAAGGGCACCTGGCAAGCTTCCCAAACGTACAAACATTCTATACATGTTATTCCTGGAATTGTGGATTTTTCCCATGTCCATTTAGTAGTGGTTTATGGACTTGTCCTTTAGGAAACCGTCTAACCCCTTTTTAAACTCTGCCAAGCTAACCGCCTTCACCACATTCTCCGGCAACGAATTCTAGTGTTTAATTATGCATTGGGTGATGAAAAATTTTCTCCAATTTGTTTTAAATTTACTACACTGTAGTTTTATCGCATACCCCTAGTCCTAGTATTTTTGGAAAGCGTGAACAGACCCTTCACATCCACCTATTCCACTCCACTCATTTTTTTATATACCTCTATCATGTCTCCCCTCAGCCGTCTCTTCTCCAAGCTGAAAAGCCCTAGCCTCCTTAGTCTTTCTTCATAGGGAAGTCGTCCCATCCCCGCTATCATTTCGTTGCCCTTCGCTGCACCTTTTCCAATTCTACTATATCTTTCTTAAGATGCGGCGACCAGAATTGAACACAATACTCAAGGTGCGGTCGCACCATGGAGCGATACAACAGCATTATAACATCCTCACACCTGTTTTCCATACCTTTCCTAATAATACCCAACATTCTATTCGCTTTCCTAGCCGCAGCAGCACACTGAGCAGAAGGTTTCAGTGTATTATCGACGATGACACCCAGATCTCTTTCTTGGTCTGTAACTCCTAACGTGGAACCTTGCATGACGTAGCTATAATTCGGATTCTTTTTTCCCACATGCATCACCTTGCACTTGCTCACATTAAACGTCATCTGCCATTTAGCCACCCAGTCTCCCAGTCTCGTAAGGTCCTTCTGTAATTTTTCACAATCCTGTCGCGAGTTAACGACTTTGAATAACTTTGTGTTATCAGCAAATTTAATTACCTCGCTAGTTACTCCCATCTCTAAATCATTTATAAATATATTAAAAAGCAGCGGTCCTAGCACAGACCCCTGAGGAACCCCACTAACTACCCTTCTTCATTGTGAATACTGCCCATTTAACCAGTGGCGTTCCTAGGGGGGCTGATACCCGGGGCAGATTGCCGATGCGCCCCGCAAAAGACCCCCCCCCCGGGTGCACGCTGCTGGGGGGGGGGGGGGGGGGGTGTGCCGCGCGCCTGTCCTTCGTTCGTTCCATGCTTCTTCTCTGCCCCGGAACAGGAAGTAACCTGTTCTGGGGCAGAGGGAACATGCAAGGAACGGAGGACAGGCGCGCGTGGCACCCCCCCAGCGGCATGCACCCGGGGCGGACCGTACCCCCCCTAGGAACGCCACTGCATTTAACCCCACTCTCTGTTTCCTATCCTTCAACCAGTTTTTAATCCACAATAGGACATTTCCTCCTATCCCATGACCCTCCAATTTCCTCTGTAGCCTTTCCTGAGGTACCTTGTCAAACGCCTTTTGAAAATCCAGATACACAATATCAACCGGCTCCACTTTGTCCACATGTTTGTTTACTCCAAAGAATTGAAGTAAATTGTTCAGGCAAGATTTCCCCACACAAAAGCCGTGTTGACTTGGTCTCAGTAATCCATGTCCTTGGATGTGATCTGTAATTTTGGTTTTGATAATAGCCTCTACCATTTTCCCTGGCACCGATGTCAGACTCACCGGTCTATAATTTCCCAGATCTCCCCTGGAACCTTTTTAAAAAATTGGCGTTACATTGGCCACCCTCCAATCTTCTGGTACCACGCTTGATTTTAAGGATAAATTGCATATCACTAACAGTAGCTTCGCAAGCTCATTTTTCAGTTCTATCAGTACTCTAGGATGAATACCATCCAGTCTCTATGTTTGTGCAGCACTGTGTACGCCTTGTAGCGCTATAGAAATGCTAAATAGTAGTAGTAGTAGCAGTCCAGGAGATTTGCTACTCTTCAGTTCCTGAACTGCCCCATTATGTCCTCCAGGTTTACCGTGAAGTCAGTAAGTTTCTCTGACTCGTCCGCTTGAAATACCATTTCCAACTCCGGTATCCCACCCAAATCTTCCTCGGTGAAGACCGAAGCAAAGAATTCATTCAATCTCTCCGCTCGGCTAAACGCACTGTGATTGGCTCAGAGACTTCCAGGTCTCTCAGCTGAGTGAAGCACTGCCAAAAAAGACGTTTTATTATTGCGGGGGGAATGACGGCCAAAATGTTTGCCTCTTTGCCAAATGAGCCCAGTATAAGAGGCTTGTGGAGGCTGAGCCTCCCTAGCCCCAAGCATGACCTTCCTCACTTCCCTCCCGCTGCTATCCCCACCTCTGTTGCTGTTTTTTCAGACCAGCAGCAGCAGTGGCAAAAAAAAAAAAAATTAGTTGCAGGGCTGCAGTGGCTGTTTGTCCACCCCCCCCCCCCCCCAATGGTGTGACATTCCTGTTCCTGGGCAGAGGCGGCAGCCATGCACATTGAGGTTGCGGCCCCGTAACTGCTTTATGTTATGTGCTGCTGGCCCCAGAAGCAGCAGCAGTGACTGTGGTGTTGGGAGGTGAGGAGAACAGATGTGGAGGGTGGACATGGGGAAGGGAGGGGAGAGAAAATAAACTGGATGGAAGGGGGAGAGAGATAAAGAGGGGAAATGCTGGATGGAAGAGGGGGAGAGGATAGAGTTAGTGAAAGACTGGAAAACTGACGACTAGGTAGTAAGAATGAATTAAATCTGGACAGAGAGGCAGAAAAATAAAGAGAAAATGGAAAATGGACAGGAAACTCTGGCAAGAGTTAAGAGAAGATGGGAGGAAAGCAGAAACCAGACTGTGATCAGCATAATTAGAAAAATAAAATCGCCAAAGTAGTGTAGTAGCCATGTTGATAAAGGTTAATAAATATAAATAAAACATAAATTGGAAAACAAAGTGATACCTTTTTATTGGACTAATTTTAATATATTTTTGACTACCTTTCAGAGATCCAAACCTCCTTCCTCGGGACAGGACAGGATACCATAACTTCAGGATATTGTCCTGACCTGCAGAAAGAGGTTTTTGTCTTTGAAAGCTTATTGAAAAATGTATTAAGTTAGTTCATTAAGACAGTATCCACTCTTTTTTTCCATTTTTATTTATATTTTTCTGGTGTTGCACTGTATAAAAAGTCTGGTTTCTTGGAGGGTCACTTAATTTGTGTGTACATATTTCTATTTTTAGTTTGTGATTATTTATTCTATACTGGTTAAAGATCTTTCTGTGTTCTGCATGTGTGAAAGAGGTATGGTTTTCTATTAGCATTGACTATCTGTGCAGTATCAGTCTGTACTAATTTGGCTTGTTTAGTTTTCCAATAGTTATATTAATGTTGTAGTGCCCACTGCAGTGTATATGGTGCAGCCTTTTTCTAGCTATGCCCTTGTTGTGTGACTTTGTATTTCCTTGTATTTATTTTTAGCACTTGATATACCGCAAGAGATTCCTGAGGCGACTATGTGGTTTATAGTTTCTATTACAGGCAGTGGCGTTCCTAGGGGGAGGTGCAGCGCCTCCCCCCCTGATGCAGCGCGGACCCCCCCCCCCCCCCCCCCGCGAAAGAGCCCCCCCCTGGGTGCATGCCGCTGGGGGGAGGGGTGCCGCAGCGCGCGCCTGCTGCGAGTTTACTAACTTTGCTCATTCGCTGCAGCTCCCTCTGCCCCGGAACAGGAAGTAACCTGTTCCGGGGCAGAGGGAGCTGTAGCGAACGAGAGAAGTTAGCGAACTCTCACAGCAGGCGCGCGCTGCGGCACCCTCCAGCAGCGTGCACCCGGGGCGGACCGCCCCCCCCCCCCCCTTGGTACGCCACTGATTACAGGTACCTTGCACTGTGCCTATTGGGCTCACAAACTATGTTATATATTGTACCTGGGTGTCACGATTGTGGTCGTGACCCCTCTCAGACTCACCTTATTTCCGGCGGTCAGCTTCTGAGCTGGCTTCTGTCTGTTCTTCCTGAGTTAGTTCTGTCTCTGTCTCTGTGTGCTGGCTGCTTCCAGCATGGTTCTGATTACTCCACTATACTGCACCTGTGTGTGTGTTAAGCCTCTCTGTGCTTCAGTATGCTTTCTGCCTATGTCTTGGTTTGTGTTCCTTTTGCCCTCTGGTGGCCAGAACCGGTGGCTGCCATAGACTTTCCAGACTTTCTTTCTGGTCCGGTCCAGATATTCCAGCCCTCCAGACTTGGTTTGAAGTTTGGCAACTAGCCTCACCTGTAGCTGCCTCATGATTCCTGCAGCTGAGTTTCAGCTGCTGCTGGGTTTATTACCACCTGGAACCTTCTGAATTTGCCTTTGCATCGTCTAAGGTCCCTGGTTTGTTGGTGCTTTGTTGCACTTCTGCCTAGTCTGGTTTCTTGTTTAGTTCCTTGTCTGTTTCTAGTTATCTGTGTGTAGTTTAGCTTAGGTTTAGTTGCTTATTTCCCTAGTCTTGTTTCTGGTCTGTATTCCTTGTCTAGTTTCTGTTTGTCTGTGACTCTTGCTTAGTGGCTGATCTGCAGCTTTCAGTCCTGTCTCTTGTCTGTCAGTATTTGTACCCTGTTTCAGTGGCTGCGTGGCAGCTTTCAGTTCCTGTCCTTTAGCTTGTCCATTTCCTGCTTTGTGTAGTATTGTCTGTCTGTGAGTCCTAGCCCAGTTCCCTGCCTTGCTGCCCATGTATATTCCTTTCCCCTCTGACCCTCAGTCCCTGTTCAGCCTAGTTGGAATCCAGTGCCTGCCCTGTCCGGTAAGTCCTGCCGGCCGCCTGCACCCAGGGGCTCAACTCCTGGGGAAGGGCGGTCAAGCGCAGGAGAAGTCTAGCTGTTTCTGTCAGAGTTCTGCCTTTTCTCTGGTGTGGGGTGGTTTTGCCTGCCACTGCTGCTCCACGGCAGTGGCCCAAGGGCTCATGAACCTATTTTCTGCCTTGAAAACTTGACACTGGGGCAATGGAGGGCTAAGTGACTTGCCCAGGGTCACGCAAAGCTGCAGAGGGAATTGAACCTGGAAATTATTACTATTTTGGTAATGGTAGAATTGCTCATATGGTTCTGGTAGGGTTTTGCATTACTTCACAATATGCTTGATATTGGATTTTGGATTTAGATCACACCTTTCTCAGTAGTGGCTCAAGGCAAATTAGATTTAGGAACAGTAGATATTATGTCCCTGGAGAGCATACAGTCTGTTTGCACCTGAAGCAGTAGAGGGTTAAGTGTCTTGTCCAAGATCGGAAGGAGCAGCAGTTAAATTTGAGCCCTGGCTTCCCTGGTTCCCAGCCTGGTGCACTAATTATTAGGTATGGCTAATACAGATAATAATATATTCCAAACGTGTTTGATAACTGAACAGTAAATTACAGGCTAGCAGAGCTGAAGCTTGGTGGCCATTTGTCAACTTACCAAAAACATTAATAGTTAAATCTCTTTATGGCTGTCATTAACTACAGAATTTCTGTTACAGTGCTGCTGAACACCAAGATGCTGAATTGGGGAGCTAGAGTGTTAAAGTACCTACATATATTTGAAGAGTATGTCAAATATTTAATATGTTCTATTGCTTTGGTGTGCATTATTTTGATTGCTTTTTGTATATAACTGCCTGGAGTGTATTCTGTATGCATAATACCATCAATAATAGAGGTACAAGGGGTACAACTGATACAATAAAAGGGTACATTCCTGCTGTGTTCAAATTCGCTCCTACTGTCCCTTTAGAAGGTGTCCCCTCCTAAGGATTTCATCTTGCTCCACTTCACCTTAGGCCCCCACCCCCCAATAAACTAAACTAAACTGTATTTCTATACTGCTTTAACCTAAATAAGATCTATTTGGTTTTCACAAAAGTAGCAAGATTAGATATACTTGGGAAAAGTACATATAAGTTAATCACGCCTATTAAAAATGGTCTTAACATTCAAAACTCATTGTGAAATATACATTAATTGTATTATTAAGACTTTCCTGATAACTTTAAAATACCACTCTAGCTTTATAAAAAAATTAACAAAGCAGAGCATTAGTCAGCAGTACAGAAACTTCTCAAATAACCATGTTTTCAACACCTTTCTAAATTGTAAAAGACCATTAGATAGTCTAAGAATAACAGGAAACTTGTTCCAGAATTTAACCACTTTGAAAGAAAATGAGGATAGAAAAATTCTTTTATACTTCACTGACCTAGAAGATGGAAGATGTTGAAACAAAAAATTTCATAGCTGCATGGTAGTAACCCAACAAGGAATAGTAATCAATGACAGCATTATACTCTGGGGAAAAACCGTATAATATTTTAAATATACCCTTGTTTGAATAGGCAGCCAATGAGCCTTAATCAGCAAGGGGGTAACTCAGTTAAATTTCTTAGCAGTGTAAACCAAATGTACTGCTACATTCCGTAGAGTTTGTACCTTCTTCAAAATTTATTGTGAACAATCTACCAACAGAATGTTACAGTAGTCTACTGGCTCAACATCAAAGCCTGAACAATCAATTTAAACTGTGGAGGATCAAAACAATGCCTAATTCTTCTTAATCTTTTAAAAGTGAAAAATACTTTTCTGGTTAACTGAACTACCTGCTTTTCAAAAGACAGCTTGGTAGCCAACACTATTCCCAAAATCTTTAACTCTGATTCAACTCAGAAACTAACCTTCTCTGTGATTATCGTTTGTTACAAAACAGCTTGTTATATATTGAAGGCGATAAAGAACTTTGTTTTATCTACATTCAATTTTAGTTTGAGTAATGACCCAATCTTCGATCAACTTGACACAAAATGCAACTGTAGACTCCAGATTTGATGTCCACCTGGTCCAGTGGAACAAGCAATGTGATGTCATTTGCATAGATGAAATTCTTCACTGCATAACTATTCAAAGTTTTACCAAGAGATGACATCATGATATTAAAGATAATAGGTGATAAGGGGGAACCCTGAAGGATGCCACATCTTGAAACCCATGAAGCAGACAGCTCATCTCTCATTCTGACTTGATAAGTTCTGAGTGTTAAAAAGCCCCTAAACCAATTTAAAACTGTGCCTGTTATGCCTATCCCATCTAATAACCATAACAGTAATTCATGATCGATTATATCAAATGCTGCTGAGTCACACAGTTTAGTCACCAACTGCCTATGCTCCTTGCTGTGGCTGGTGGGGATCCCCAAGGTACTTATATTTTGCGTTGGGAGGGGTGCAGGGAGGGGGTGGAGAAAGATGTTTATGCCCACCCACTTTGGGCCCAGGCCCATACAAAATTAGCCATCTGGCTACACCACTGTCCTTGAGTCTCTGAATATTCTTTGAATCAGTAAACAATTGGTTTGTGTTTACCCCTTCCGCTCCACTAATGATTTTATAGACCTTCCCCAGCCATCTGTTCTCTAAGCTGAAGAGCCCTACGTCTTTAGCATTTTCTCATATGAGAGTCATTCTATCCCCTTTATCATTTTAGTCAACCTTCTGGTTCCTTTCTAATTTCGTTATATCTCTTTTGGCAATCACATTTGTACAGAATGCTCAAAGAGCAGTCGCACCATGGAACGATACAAGGGTGTTAACGATATTCTTTGTTTTATTCTCTATTCTTTTCCTAACAATTCCCAACCGTCTGTTTGCCTTTTTGACCACTGCTACACACTGAACAGAAGATTTCAATGTATTGACCACATCTCACTAGACAAGGAAAAACTTTTGCTGTAGGAACTTGTCCAACTACCCTAAAAGCTTTTACCACATTCACTGGCAATGAATACCAGAGCTTAATTGTGTGATGAGTGAGATAAAAGCTGTGTGATTGGTTTCAAAATAAGTTGCTGCAGTAGCAATAATGTTGCTGTGTTTTTGCAAATCATAATTAGGTTTATATTTTGTAGTTTCTGGATGGTATATTAAAATATGTAGTATGGAACATAGCCTGGATTGGTGATTTTGAGAAGCTATAAATTTGGGAGCCTAAGGAAAAGGACTGAGGAAAGAGGAGTGACTAGAGCTGCACAGTGGGGTAGGGTTGAGTAACTTTCTCTGTTGAGTTCGGGGGGAGGGGGGTTAACCCTGAATGTATGGAAAACATTGGACCTTTGTCAAGGGGAAACCGGTTCTGGTGCTGTTGATTTCCTTATTTCCCCAACATAAGTTTGCAACACATTTCCTTCTCAGACGAGTAACAGACAATTTATTAGTATTCGCTTTTCCTCAACAAAATACAGCCTGAGCTTCCACCGGTGAGTTACCCTTACAGTATTCCAGGCAGAATTTTAATACAATACAATTGTAGGCTCTCTTCTGGTCTTGACTGTGGCCAGTCCGCCACATGCTGGCCCTTAAGATCCCATCCTTTTTACTCTTAAATCATGGGGTTTTAGGGCTAACCGCAACCCTCTTGTCAGGGTCAGGATCTCAACCAATAGTCCTGTGGTGCACAAAGAACTTTGCCTCTAAGAAAAGAGCTCCAAGATTATTAATTTCAGCACTGGTGATTACTCTAGTAGTCCTTGATACTGACCCTCCTCACACTCAGGGTGTGTTCAGGTGCACCTTCTGGCCAACCTTTTTTGCTTAAACAAAATATGAGCTCTGCTACTTCCTCAGCATTCCAGCTCTTCCCATCTTGCAAAACATACTTGGTTAGCAGGCTTTTGGCAATATGCAAATTATTTTGAGTTGGTTGACAGCACTGTCGGTGGTTGGGGGTAATCGATGATTATAATATAGCCACTAAAGCTGAGGCTTTAAAGAAGCACAAAAAAGAAGTGCCTGTGTGACAGTATGAGACATCCCTTTATCAAACAATAAATAAGTGTGAGCTGCTCTACCGGCAGTTTGTTGTGTATGGTTCAAGTTAAAAGAGGTGGAGGGTTGCCATTTTTTTGTTATATTTTTTTTGAATATGCAAATTAGGCAGTCCTCATGGTCTAGCCCGGGCTTAGCTTCCACCAACCATCTGTGTGTGTGTGTGTGTGTATTGGGGGGGGGGGGGGATAATTCTTCTTAAATATATTCCTCTTCTGCATACCTCTGTTGAACTGAGCCCTTTCTCTAGGGACTAGACACACAGCTTCCACTCCTTGGACAGGGATAATACTTCACTTTACAATCCTGTCCTCCACCCCCGGCTGTTAGTCGTAGTCCCAAATGACATCCTAGGGAGGGCTCTTAAAGGTCTCCAGGCACTGAAATCCTCCCTCTACATAACACCCTACCTATAGGGACGCTGGTGTCCACCCCTTCCTTAAAAGGACAACGAACCCCCCCTCCCTTCCACGTCTGCAAATTCTTAAAGTGGAAATGTCATTCCATTCACCTGTTCTAGGTTTGGCCTAGGACAGAAGTATGCAGGGCTCCCTTCTATGACCACTCTGAGATAGGACACCACTGTTGCCTATCACAACCTTTAAAGCTGACTTATTAATTTATAGGTCACATTTCCCAAAATGGTTTCAAAGCTGTTCACTACATAAGCAGAAATGCATAATATAATTGTGGTAATTTATTTATTTTATTTGTGACATTTATATCCCACATTATCCCAAACAAGTTTGAGTTCATTGTGGCTTACAATAAACAGTATAGGATGCATAAGAAAGTAATTTGTTGTAAGAATCCAGTTTTACAATACAGTATCATAAACATACTGGGATAACTATGGAAGTTTAACATTTAGAAAATCTATTATGAATGAGAAATTGTACATGAAGCAACGAGAAAGGTAATGGTAAATAGAGTAATTACCAATTCAGGTAATAATTAGTTGTTTGAGATATGGTTGTTCTTTGTGAGGGTTTGTTTGAATAGGAACGATTTGAGGATTTTGCGGAATCTAGTATATTCCTGTATACTTCTTATTTTGGGTGGTAAGGAGTTCCACCATTTGGTTCCTAGGTAAGTGAAGTCTGCAGAGTGGACAGTTTTGTAGATCACTTTTTTTGCAATTTGGGAGGTGTAGTCTTAGTTTCTTGCCTCATATTTAGTGTTTCTTCGAGGTAAGTTTATTAATGGTACCATATAGTCTGGAGCTGGGTCATTTAGGATTTGAAAGATAAAGTTACATAATTTGAAGGTGATTCTTGCTTTGATGGGAAGCCAGTGTAATTTGATTAATAAAGAGGAGGCACTTTCAAAACAAGAGATTTTGTATATGAACCTGGCTGCAGTGTTTTCAGCTGTTTGGAGTTTTTTCAATAGGTACTTCTTATAGCCAGCATATATGGCATTACAATAGTTGAATTAGGATATAATCTTAATGATTGTACCAATAGTCTGAATATTTCTGATGAGAAATAGGGTCTAATCCTTTTTAGTTTCCAAAGAGACCTGATAGATTTTGTGATTACTGAAGAGTAGAGAGATGTGATATCCGTTGTAGTCTACTTTTAAAGGTAATCAGTAGAAATAAAACATGGAAAAGAAAATAAGATGATACATTTTTTTATTGGACATAACTTAATACATTTTTTGATTAGCTTTCGAAGGTAGCCCTTCTTCGTCAGGTTGGAAATAAGCAAATGTTGGCAGATGACAGTATATATAGTTTTGGGATCTGTTCTTCTAGTTTAAATATTTATCCCCAGTAATATATATAGTATATATAAGTGAACATCAAAGCAGTTCAGTAGCTGTCTGACAGGAATAAGGGTGGGTTAGGTGAGAAACAAGGAGAGCTGGGTGGATAAGGGACAGGGAGATATGCATGGAGATAAGAGGGTGACAAAGCAGTACAATTTTATGGTTTATAATGGGCTAGAAAACCCAAATCTTTAAGTCCTGTCTGGTTGGTGTCAAAATATTTAATCATTCTGACTTCAAAGGTCTTAGGTTCCTGTATTGTTTGAAAGTTCTCTTTCAGGATTCTTACCATAAAATCACTGGTACAGTGTTCTGGCTTTGTAAAGTGCAGCCCCACAGAGGTGACATCCTGGTTGGTACTAGCATTTTTCATATGGTGTCTATGTAAATTAAATTTCTTCTTTAGCATTTGACTTGTTTCTCCAATGTTGCACCCTTCAATGCATTTTTTACACTGAATGATATATACCACATTGGAAGATGAGCATGTGAAAGATTCCTTAATGTTGAATATTTTTCATTTGTGAATGACCGTGGGGTCCTGTGAAATGTTTTGGCATAGTTTGCAGCTGGATATATTGCAAGGATGTGTGACATTCTCTTCTTTTTGAGTCTGTGTTGGGAGCTTACTTCTAATTAGCTTGTGTTTTAAGTTGGGTGGCTGTCGGAAGGCCAGGGATAGGAATATCTCTTTCAGTAATTCACCCTCCTGGAGTAGAGGCTGTAGATCTTTTATGATTTTTCTTAATTTTCTAGCTCTGGGTTGAATGTCACTATAAGGGGGATTCTGTCTGTGGCTTTCTTTTCCTTGTACTGTAGCAGATTTTCCCTGTGTGTTTTGAGAGAGGAGGCAATATTCTTGGAGATTATTTTGGGGTTGTAGCCTTTCTGTTCGAAGGATGCAGTCAGGATTTCGAGGTGTCTGTCTCTGGCCCCTGGGTCAGAGCAGATATGGTGATACCTTGTGGCTTGGCTGTAAATAATGGATCTTTTTGTATGTGAAGGATGGAAGCTGGAGTTGTGAAGGTAGCTGCATTTGTCTGTGGGTTTCTTGTATATGGATGTTTGTATATAGCCTTCGCTGATTGAGACTGTGGTGTCCAAAAAATTGACTTTTTCTGGGGAGTAGTAAATTTTGAATCTGATTGTAGGATTGTATGTATTGAAGGAACTGTAAAATTGTTTCAGAGTTTTTTCCCCCTCAGTCCAAATCATAAAAATGTCATTGATGTACCGGTAGTATTTTAGGGGTTTGGTCTAGTATGTATTCAGAAATGTCTCTTCCAGCTCAGCCATAAAAAGGTTGGCATATTGGGGTGCTGTCCTAGTGCCCATGATTTGTAGATAGATATCATTGTTAAAGCGGAAATAGTTGTGAGTTAGAATACATTTGATTAATTTTGTAATAGTTTCTGGTGAGTATTGATGGTCCAGTGTGGATGTTTTTAGGAGCTTCTCACATGCAGCTATGCCATCCGCATGAGGAATGTTGCTGTCTAGTGATTCTACATTCATCGTGACCAGAAGGATACCCGGTGGTAATTGCTTGATATTTTTCAATTTATTCAGAAAGTCTGTGGTGTCTTGTATGAAGCTGTTTGTCTTGTGCACGAGAGGTTTCAGAATCACCTCTATAAGAATCACCTCTTGGTGGAGGATTCATCTCTTCCAGGTATAAGCAGTACTGGATAGTCTACGAACTGCTGGGTTAACAGCAAATACCAAAAAGTGCTTCTTGGGAGGACAAGAAGTCTAGTACCTGGCATACTCGGTTGGGAAAGGACAAGTGAGAATCCAGATCCGGAAGATAGAGGCGATCACCCAGGTGCCAGTACTCCAAACAAAGAAACAAGTACTCCAAACGAAGAAACAAGTACGATCCTTCCTCAGGCTCATTGGTTATTACCGCAGGTTTATTCCAGGGTTTGCTGAGAAAGCGGAACCGCTAACCCGCCTCTTGCAGAAGACAGCTCCAGAGAAGATACATTGGACTGAAGAGTTGGATGTTGCTTTCCAAACTCTGAAGAGGGCTATTTGTTCAGAGCTGATGTTGGTCAGCCCAGATTTTAGTCAGCCCTTCATCATGCAGACTGATGCGTCAGAGGTAGGACTCGGCCCATTCTGACCCAGGAAGTAGATGGAGAAGACCACCCGGTGGCATACATTAGCTGGAAGCTGTTCACTAGAGGGCAAAATCATGCAGCAACTGAGAAGGAAACTCTAGCTGTCAAGTGGGCCTTTGAGCATTCCAATACTATCTGCTGTGCTGAAACTTCCTGCTGGTCACCGACCATCGACCCCTTCAGTGGATGGCTTGACATAAGGATTTGAACCCCTGGATAATGCACTGGTCCCTTAGTCTCCAGCCCTTTAGGTATCAGGTGACACATCGGATGGGCTGAAAGCATTCTAATGCGGACTTTTGTCCTGGGAGGTGGATCCTGATATGGCAGGCGCTCAACCAGGTACGGTTGAGTTGAGGGGAGGATATGTGAGAGGATTTATAGAACCCTGCCCCTCACCTTTAAGAATAGTTCCATAGATATCCTGAACCAGCTTAAGATTCGTAGATCTGCCCAAGAGGAAGTGAACCGGGAGGAGAGGTGGAGCCAGAACCAGGAAGTAAATAAGACGAGGCCTGACTGAGGTTAAAGAAGGCCCAGGGAAGGAAGACTAGATGCCTAGCAGATGCTGCTGCAGTTCCTGTGTACTAATTCTGACCTGGCTGAGGTAAGCCAATTTTACTGCTTCAAGAAACCAGTCCTTCTGCACTTCAATTTGTACTGTATTATTGAAGCCTTGCCATGTTAAACTGTCTGTGTGGGAGACCTGTAGCACAAAATAAATTCCAAAGGCACGATTTTCAAAACATGCAGCTAAGTGTAACGTCTGCAAGTACTTTTTACCTGCAGACATATCAGATTTTAAATAGAAAAATTACTCTTTGAAAATTAACTAGGGAAAAATGTGCACACAGATTGCACTTGCTATTTGTATAGATAATTTTTTCCATGTAAATTTATACACATTTTGTAAAAATGCAAAAATGTGCATGTAAGTCTATCTGCCCTTATCTCATCCCCAAGAACACCTCTCTGATATTTGTGTACAGCTGTGCGTATATGAGTCATCACACTTGGATGGGCAGTTCTCAAAGTCTGCAGTCCTTTGAATAAACCCAGTTTTATGTACAAAACTTGCGTTGAAATTTGCTCTTGTAATGGTTTAAGTTGCACGAGAGCATAGGAGGGCAAATGAAATATCTGTCCACTTAACTATGGTATTGGTTTATTTACATTTGATGATTGCCCAACCTGCAAACTCAGGGTGATTAATCAGTTATTACTACTTGGATCATACCCTTGTAACCCACGTCTCAATGCAGAGCCTGGCCTCTGGTCCAGCACAAAAGTAGCTCTTGTTTATGTACCTTTCAGGTTTGGTATTGAGCAGGGTTGGACTACCTTCTTCAAACAACTTGGGAAACTTGTTTCTTTTGGCCTGCTTCCCCTCCCTTCCCTATCTCACTTTCAGCCTCCCTCCATTTCTCCCATTCTGTGGGTTTTTCCCCTTCCTTAGCCCTTGTTACCACTCCTGGACCCTTGGCCTTTCTCTTACTTCTCCTTGATCCTTCCACCGACTTCCTGTAGTCAGTCCCCATCACCTCCCCCATCGCATCCCTCAACATATTTGACATTGTTATCCTGATTTGGTTCTAGATGTGGGGTCTTCTGCTGCTTTCCCTCATTGTTCCTTATTACTGTTCTGAGTCTTCTCTTTTCTACCTTTTCTTACTCTTTATCTCCTATAGCATCTACAGTGAAAATAATGCTTTATCTTGTTGGTGAAATGTTGCTTGGAAGAGCATGATGTGCTTATATCTCCTCCACTGCTCTCCCACTGCCTATTGGATGATAAATGATAATGAATATAAACATATGAAGCTGGAGAGAAGGGAGATTTGAATAGCAGCCCCTGACATACAATTTTTTTTTTGGTTGTTTTCTGTAGCACTGCTTTAGTGATAGTAAAATGTTGTGCTGGTGAGATCTGTGGGAGCTCTTCTGGAGACCCAGGGGGAAACTAGAGAATTCCCATATCCCAATGCAGTAGGTGTTAATAAGAATGAAAATTTATCTTTTTAATTTCTTATATTATAGTGCCATCTTGTGGCCAATTTTTCTCATTTTTGGTAAGAGGCTGACGTTTTTTTTTATGTCCTTTCTTATTTGTACGTATATCATGGTAATACTCAGAACATGGTCTTTTTATATCTTAACACAGCAGCCTTTATATACAAAAGCAGTTTTCTGTAGGGAGAAGATGAGAAAAATATTTCTGTAAAAAATGAGAGCCTCATGTTTTTTTATACCAGCTTCAGAAGTAGTTTGCTGCATGACCATACGAACTTAAGCATTGCCATAGTGGGGCAGACCAAAGGTCCATCAAGTCCAGTGTCCTGTTTCCAACAATGGCCAATCCAGGTCACAGGCAAGATCCCAAAAGAGTAAAAACAGATTTTATGCTGCTTTATCCTAGAAATAAGCAGAGGATTTCCCCAAGTCCATCTTAATAATGATTTACGGACTTTTCTTTTAGGAAATTATCCAAACCTTTTTTAAACCTTTCTAAGCTAACATCTTTTACCACATTCTCTGGCAGCGAATTTCAGAATTTAATTATACATTGAATGAAGAAATATTTTTTCTGGCTCAAGGGATTGTGGTGCCCTCAGCTAACTTACTTCAGCACCCTCCCTTTCTCACTGACATTGGCAGCGCCCCCTTTCACCCTGATTGGTTCCCTGTGGTTTAGTATCTCTCTCTTTCTCTCTCTCTCCCCCTCCCCCTTCTGCCTGCCTGTCTCACCCACTCCCTGCAGTGTGTGGTATTTCTCCTTCTCTCCCCCCCCCCCAAGGGTCCTGACTGTAAACTTTGTGGGTTGCCAACTACATTCTATCTGGTCGGTCATAACCTCCTCCTGTGTAGGCTACAAGATAAAAGTATCACTGGGAAAGTCTTAGACTGGTTTTGCTACTAACACTGTCCTTTAGCAAAAAACCCATTTAGAACCAAACACCCTTCAATGTAGTGACCCTCAAGGCTCCATGTTTGGAGGAATAGCCTAGTGGTTAGTGCAGTGGACTTTGATCCTGGGGAACTGGGTTTGATTCCCATTGCAGCTCCTTGTGACTGTGGGCAAAGTCACTTAACCCTCCTTTGCACAGGTACAAAATAAGTACCTGTATACTTTTCCCAAGGTACACTTGTCTCTAGATTGTACACCTGTCTTTTAGATTGTAAGCTCCTTGAGCAGGGACTGTCCTTCTATGTTTGAATTGTACAGCGCTGCGTAACCCTGGTAGCGCTTTAGAAATGTTAAATAGTAGTAGTAGTAGTACTGTATATATGTAAACCACTTTGAATGTAGTTGCAAAATACCACAGAAAGGCGGTATATCAAGTCCCATTTCCCTTTCCCCCTTATATGTTTCAATATTTTTATGGCTCCACCTCTATCTCTCATTCAGTCCTTTAACCTCTTATGTATGTGCTGGTGACATCCAGGCACTTGGGACTCTTAACTGTGATTGTCCACAAGATATCTCCACACAACAGTAAACTCAATAAAGTAGCAGACTAGCTTTGATGTCATAGACTGAAACTGAACCCTGCCAAATCCAGACCTCTCCTCCTCTCATGGAAAGGTCTCTCCACCCTCATCACTCATATCTGACTTGTATTTTCTATCATCCTCATAGAGACATAAAAATCCTAAGAGTGTTGCAAGATCATACCTTAAGCTTTCAAATTCATATTTCTAATATAGTTCTGCATTGCTTCTACAAGCTTAGGATGATATACTTCATGAGAAGCAAAAAAAAAAAAGGGGGTGAAAGAGAAGTGTTCCAGGATACCAGTCTGAAAGAAGGGAAATCCACAGCTTCTCCAACAATGTAACAAAAGAATGTACAGTTTTGACATACCAAATGCTGAAATTGTATTTGCAATGGAATGTCTCGGACCTCTACTCTGAGGAAATATTGAAACTGGCCATGTTGGCAGAGGCTCTGTTTTTGAAAAGCTAAGTAGCTGAGATTTTCTTATATTAAAATGCAGATTATTTAAAAGAGCCTTAAAACATGGATCAATGAAGAAAGGGCAGTGCTGCACAAGAAATTTTGTGATATGCAGTACATTTCCCAAGGTATCTGAAGATCTGTTTTATAAATATATATAAAAAAAGAAAAGTCTAAAACTAAATGCAAAACATTTGAGAGTGGTGACAAGTTAAAGTATTTAGTTGGCTGGGATTTTTGTTGTTGTTATGAATCATTAATCCCTGCATATTGAGTTTTTGTCCTATACAGTGCTTTTTTTGTGCCGGTACACACCAGTACGGCATACCGGCACCTTGTTTTGCAGGGCTGGATCACCTGCCCACCCTCAGCTTCCTGATAGCCCCCCTTTCCTTTCTGATGCTGCCCTAAGTTTAAATCTTTCATTTTGCCTCAAATTGTGGCAGCAGCAGCGGTGGCAGCAACAGGCTCGCCTCCAGCCTTCCCTTCTCTCACAGTGTCCCGCCCTTGCGAAAACAGGAAATACATCAGAAGAAGGCGGGACACTGAGAGGGAAAGCTGGAGGTGAGCCTGCTGCCACCGCCGCCGCCGTGACTTGAGGTAAAATAAAAGATGTAAACGCAGGGCGGCGGCAGGAACAGAAAGGACAGCTGTTGGGGAACTGAGGGCGGGCAGGTGGGGCTGGGGTTGAATCTGGAACTCGGGGGCTGAGAAGGGGGGAGGTGGAGGTTGGGGCGAGTCACTGGACATGGATGGGAGGGGAGGATAGGGGACAAAGGAGAATCACTGGACATGGAAGGGAGGGCAGAGTAGAATCACTGGACATGGATGGGAGGGGGAGGGCAGGGGAGAGAGGAGAAATCGCTGGACATGGATGCTTAGGGGAGGGCAGAGGAGAATCGCTGGACATAGATGGGAGAAGAGGGCAGAGGAGAGAGGAGAATTGCTGGACAGGGATGGAAGGGGAGGATAGGAGCAAAGGAGAATCGCTGGACATGGATGGGAGGGGAGGGCAGAGGAGAATCACTGTACATGGATGGGGGGAGGACGGGGAGAGTTGCTGGACATGGATGGATGCAGGGGAGGGCAGGAGAAATGCTGGACATGGATGGAGTAGAGGGAAGACAGGAAGGAGAAGCACATGGATGGAGGGGAGAGAGGAGAAATGCTGGACATGGATGGAGTGGAGGGCAGGGAAGAGAAGAAATGTTAGGGGGAAGGAAAGACAGGAAGGAGATGCACACAGATGGAGGGGAAGGGATAGGAGAAATGCTGGACATGGATGGAGGGGAGGGAAGACAGAGGAGGAGATGCACATGGATTTAGGAGAGAGAGAGGAGAAATTCTGGACATGGATGGAAGGGAGGGAAGACAGAGGAAGGAGATGCACATGGATGGATGGGGAGAGAGTTGAAATGCTGGACATGGATGGAGGGGATAGAAGAGAGGAAGTGAGACGAACATGGATAGAGTGGAGGGGAAGAGGAGAAATGCTGGACATGGATGGAGGGTAGGAAAGACAGAGGAGAGATGTACATGGGTTTAGGGAAGGGAGGAGAAATTCTGGACACGGATGGAGGGGAAGAGAGAGTTGAAATGCTGGACATGGATGGAGGGGAGGGAAGAGAGAGGAAGTGAGATGAACATGGATGGAGGGGAGAGGAAAAAAGCTGGACATGGATGGATGAGAGGGAAGAGAGAAATAGGAGATGCATATGGATAGATGGAGGGGAGGGATGAAAGAGGAAACAGATGCATGCTGACAAAGATGAGGGAAAGGGAAAAGAGGCAGCTTTTACCTATGGATGTAAGGCAAGAAATGAAGCAGAAAGGAAGAAAGTAAGCCCTGGAAACGGAGTTAAGGGAACAGATAGAGAGCAGCAGAATCAGAGACTGGGACCAACATGATCAGAAAAACAAAGTCGCCAGACAACAAAGGTAGAAAAAATCATTTTATTTTCATTTTAGTGTTTGGAATATGTCCAATTTGAGAATTTACATCTGCTATCTTATTTTGCACTGGGTATACTGGAGCTGTAACAGCTTTCAGAAATTATTTATAATGAAAAAAAAATCACAAGTTTTTTTTTTCTCCTATACTGGTATAGTATTTTCAATGATGTCTGTTTATATGCGCCATAGCTGGTATAAGGGGTGTGGCTACTGTGGGTGCGGCTATCATAGGGACAGATCCATAGATGGTGACCCCACCCATAATGAGTACTGGTACCTTTTTTCCTACAAAAAAAGCACTGGTCCTATTTACAGGAAGGAGTGTTGGCATTACAGATTGTGATCATGCCACAATCCTCAGCCTGAACCAGATCTGCTCAAGATGAAAATGAAGAATAGAGGTTGACATCAGTGAGAAGCTATGGGGTGCCATAGAAGGTGGTCAGGAAAGAAAAGAGGAGCAACAGAAGGCAGTTTTACAATCCCTTACTGCTTGCCACCTGGATTATATCAGTCCTGAGATATGATAGAAGTGTATAAAATAATGAGTGGAATGGATCGGGTGGATGTGAAGCGACTGTTCACGCTATCCAAAAATACTAGGACTAGAGGGCATGAGTTGAAGCTACAGTGTGGTAAATTTAAAACGAATCGGAGAAAATTTTTCTTCACCCAACGTGTAATTAGACTCTGGAATTCATTGCCGGAGAACGTGGTACGGGCGGTTAGCTTGACGGAGTTTAAAAAGGGGTTAGATAGATTCCTAAAGGACAAGTCCATAGACCGCTATTAAATGGACTGGAAAAATTCCTCATTTTTAGGTATAACTTGTCTGGAATGTTTTTACGTTTGGGGAGCGTGCCAGGTGCCCTTGACCTGGATTGGCCACTGTCGGTGACAGGATGCTGGGCTAGATGGACCTTTGGTCTTTCCCAGTATGGCACTACTTATGTACTTATGTACTTATGATCTATCATGCATATTTTTGAGGATCAAATTTAAATTACGGATTTCAGGGAGATGGGCCTTGACGGGTTCAGAGGAAAGAAGGAAGTTAGCATACACAGCCCTTCATCCCCGTGCACACAGTTATGGAACACAGAGGTAACACAGAAAGACAGTATATCAAATCTCATCCCCTTTCATAGTGTTCTCTGCTTCAAACCCAATGCCCTTCTCTCCCATTCACACTGCCAGTGCCTGCACAACTCTCCACTCTCTCCTTCAAGACAACATTTTCTCCCTCCAGTCCCCAGTCCAAATCCTGTTCAGCCCACTGCCAATCTCTGAATCTCACTTACTTTTCTCTCCTCTGGTCTTCCTTTCTCCCTCCAATCACTGTTCTGCCATCCCCAGCTAAGGCCACTTTTTCTCCCTTCCATTCTCCTCCTCAGGTCTCTAGTCCCTGATCCGCTCACCCTCAGGTTTCTCCTCTCTCTGTTAATTCCTAGTGCCCATTTCCCCTCACCCTCAAACCTTGGTTCCTTTTTTCTCTCCTGCCATCACATCTTTCTTCCCCACCCCTTCACAATTCCCTTTACCTCTTTACCAATCACCTGCCAACCCAAAGGTCCATCAGGTCTTTTTCTCCTCAAGCCCCAGCCATCTCCATTCTCCCTTTACTGCCTACCTCTTCTTTCTAATATCCCATCACAATCTCAAGTCGCCTACCAGCACTCCAGCAGCAGCAGCCTTCTTCACTCAATCAGTAGAGAAGATGTCAGCGACGATGGCTCACCTCACCACCTCCAGCTTTTCCCGCTCAGTGATTCCTGCCCTCACGGTCCGGAATCAGGAAATACATCAGAACTTCAGAAGGCGGGATATTGAGTGGGAAGCTGGAGCCTGGAGGTGAGCCGTCTGTCGTAGTCGTCGTCGGGGGCGGGGCCGTCACTGCCTGGGCTGGGCCTGGCTCGCTAGCATCGCTGCAGTTAGTCGCCCGGGGTCTGTGGAGGCGGGGACTCTCGGGAGCTAATGGCGGGCCCAAGCTGGGGGGTGGGCACCATGCCGGTGATGATGATTATGTGGTCGTCGAGGCGAGCAGCGGAGGTCGGAGCAGAGGCATGAGCGAGGCAGAGTTGAGGCGCACTGCGCGGGGCCCTATACAGTCGCCTTGGTCGCCTCTGCTTAAGACCGGCCCTGTAGTTAAGAGCGTAGCACAAAGACTGGTTTGGTTTCTGTGGTTGATAAGTGTTGAAGGTTTTTATATCACTATATTGCAGTTTTACTAATTTTACTGGATATTTCAGCAGTGTTTGGTACAATGTACTACTTGATTTTGTTGGAATATTAATTTTAAGCTGGTTTAATTTGTTTTTGGGCAGTGTCAGAAGGTGATTATGGGAGAGAAATCATAGTATAGTAACATAGTAAATGACGGCCAATAAAGACCTGAATGGTCCATCTAGTCTGCCCAACAAGATAAACTCATTTTACATGGTATGTGGTACTTTATATGTATACCTTTGATTTGTCCCTGCCTTTCTCAGGGCACAGACCGTACCTGTACTAAAAGTTCTGAAGCTAACGTCAAAGCCCCTTAAAATTTACACTCCAGCCCATCCATATCTACTCAGCCATGATCAGGGTGTATACTGTAGAAGTTCTGCCCAGCACTGGTTTTACTCTCCAATTACCGGTGTTGCCACCCAATCTTCACTAAGATTCCATAGATCCATTTCTTCTAAACAAGATTCCTTTGTGTTTATCCCACGCATGTTTGAATTCCATTACCATTTTCATCTCAACCATCTCCCGCAGGAGGGCATTCCACGTACCTACCACCCTTTCCGAGAAAAAATACTTCCTGGCATTACTCCTGAGTTTGCCCCCCTTCAACCTCAATTCATGTCCTCTAGTTCTATCACTTATCTTTAGGTGGTCAGTTTGCTGTCAACGATAGGACTAGTGCCGTTGCTGCAGGCTCCTTCACCCTCGTGCAGTAGTGTAATTAAAATTAAAGTTCCGTCGTTATTCCCGACGTGGGGCCACGTTTCTCCATCATGGTGTTCTCAAGGGAATGTATTTCTCAACTGTCGATAAAGCTGAAAATACGTGGTTTTTGATATACTTTCATGTTAAACTTAAAACGTACTCTGTTGTCCAATTTTAAACAATCACAACATTGTTAACAATTTTAAACTATTTTGTTAAAATGTATCTTGAGGCTTACTGGGAGTGGTCGCGATTCAATCACATCCCAGCTATCACAAACCCTGCGCCAACTGATGGCGCACATTTTATACGTAAGCCCCCAGTTGACAACAGTAATTGGACTATCATGTGTGATAAATGTTATAATTATATTGTTAACGATTCTATTTCCTTGAAGTCCTTTTGGTTGTACCGTATCCCATAGATATATGAATCTTTGTTCTTGTTGCGTCAATAAAGCTGTTATGTCACCCCCCCCCCCCACCGTAATCGGGTGTGAGTAAGAACTACATATTTTAGATCTGATTCCCACTGACCTTCTGCATGCCAGTGTGCTACTAATGGGGTATCTGTTTTATTTAGCCTGATGTTGTTGCTTAGATGTTCTCTTATTCATTGTTTGACCTTACGCTTTGTCTGCCCTATATACCATTTCGAGCATGGGCAGCAGATGGCATAAATAACTTGTGCTGTGTTACAGTCCATTTTCGATCTTAATTCAAATCGTTTGCCAGTAGCTGGATTAATGACAAAATTAGTCTCCATCGCATAAGTACAGTAAATGCAGTTGTGACAGCTACTGTGACCCCCTTCTCCTATTATATGGGCTGAAACCAATAGGCAAAGCTTGCTACCATTTTCGCACTCCCAAAATAGTAAACACTATTGAAACAGTACTACTACTACTACTACTATTTATCATTTGCAAAAGATTATTAGAAATAAGGGACTGCCTATGCGTGGTCCATCTGTAAAAAGTCAAAAGCTGTTCCAGTTGGATAGGCAGTGCCTTAAATGAAGAACAAAACTTTTTTGTCTTTTTTCACTTATTTTACAACTTTTGAATTTATTTGAAAGCTTCCCATATGTAGTTATAAATATCATGAAATAAAACTGCTCAAAAAATTATTGTACCTTGTACAGCAGCTGTAAACTGTTTCCTGATAGGTTCATCTTAACTGTTGTTGTAATCTGCCTTGGGGAGCCTGGTGTTATAAAGATGGAATAGACTGAAATTAAATGGAAGTAAAATTGAACTCTCACTGGGGCACCCTGTCTCCCATTCATCCAAACTTCTTTGGTTTCATCTGTCTGTCTGCCTCTCTCTCTTTCCACCCTACCCCCTCCTGGTCACTCAGAAACCTCTCCAGGCTACTTTCTTCTGCAATCCGCAGTGGTCTGGAGGAACCGATTCCTGACCCTACCTCTCCTTCGCTCACTCTCTCGCCCCCCTGTCCCTATGGCTTCCTGCAAAATTAAAATGAAACTGTGTGATTGCGACTGCAGCGGCATCAACCTAAAGGAACCCAGAACTTCTTGGCCCTGCCTCTCGCTCACTCTCCTCTGCCCCGTCCCCCGCAAAATGTAAAAAATGAAACCATGCACGGGACTAAGGGAGGTCCTGTGTGTGCAGCTGCCAGCATCCCTCCTCCTGAAACAGGATGTTACATCATGAGGGAGGAGGGAAGACAGCAGCTTGCGCAGGACCTCCCTGGGCCCCACACATGGTTTCATTTTTGACATTTTGCAGGGTATGGGGGCAGGGGAGTCTGAGAGTGAGCAAGAGGCAGGGCTAGGAAGTTTGGGGTTTCTTTAGGCTACCGCCACTGCAGTCGCATTCACAGTCAGTCACTGCCAGAAGGGCAGCGTGTTTGGGGGGCATTGCCCCCCCAAACTATGCCCATGTCTAATGACTTCCATTTGCTCATCCACTTTGAACTCACTGTGGAGTTGTTTTTTTTTTTTTAACTTCTAAGGAGCTATAAGAACATGTGTTGCTGTACTGGGACAGACCAAAGGTCCATCAAGCCCAGTATCCTGTTTCCAGCAGTGGCCAATCCAGGTCACAAATACCTGGCAAGATCTCAGAACAATAAAACAGATTTTATGTTGCTTAACCTAGGAATAAGCAGTGGATTTTCCCAAGTCTTTCCTAATAATGTCTTATGGACTTTTCTTTTAGGGAATTAGCCATACCTTTTTTTAAAACCCTGCTAAGCCAACTACTTTTACCACATTCTCTGGCAACGAATTCCAGAGTTTAATTACTCGTTGAGTGAAGAAATATTTTCTCCGATTTGTTTTAAATTTCCTACTTATTAGCTTCATTATGTGCACCCTAGTCCTAGTATTATTGGAAAGAGTAAACAAGCAATTCACCTCTACCCCTTCCACTCCTCTCAGTATTTTACAAACCTCTACTGTATTTCCCCTCAGCCGTCTCTTCTCCAAGCTGAAGAGCCCTAGCCACTTTAGCCTTTCCCCATAAGGAAGTCGTCCCATTTCCTTTATCATGTTTGTCGCTCTTCTCTGTACCTTTCCTAATTCTGCTATATATTTTTTGAGATGCGGTGACCAGAATTGCACACAGTATTCGAGGTGCGGTCGCACCATAGAGGGATACAAAGGCATTATACTGTTTTGGGATCTTGCCAGGTTCTTGTAACCTGGACTGGCCACTGTTGGAAACAGGATGCTGGGCTTGATGGACCTTTGGTCTATTCCAGTATGGCAATACTTATGTAATGGAATGGAGAACAAAAATGAGAATTTTATAGTACATTTTATGTAGCTTATCCTAGAAATAAGCAGGGATTTCCCCCCAAGTCCATTTTAATAATGACTTATGGACTTTTCTTTTAGGAAGCTAGCCAATTTTTAAAACTGCTTTTACTACATTCTCTGGCAACGAATTCCAGAGTTTAATTACATGTTGAGTGAAGAAATATTTTCTCCAATTCATTTTAAATTTACTACTTTGTAGCTTCATTTCGTGACCCCTAGTCATAGTATTTTTGGAAAGAGTAAACAAGCGATTCACATCTACTCGTTCCACTCCACTCATTTTATAGACCTCCATCATATCTCCCCTCAGCTGTCTCTTCTCCAAGATGAAGAGCCCTAGCTGCTTTAGTCTTTCCTCATAGGGAAGTCGTCCCATCCTCTTTATCATTTTCGTCGTCTTCCTCTGTACCTTTTCTAATTCCACTATATGTTTTTTTGATGTGCGGTGACCAGAATTGCACACAGTATTCGAGGTGCGGTTGCACCATGAAGCAATACAAATGCATTATAACATCCTCATTTTAGTTTTCCATTCCTTTCCTAATAATACTTAACATTCTGTTTGCTTTCTTAGCCGCTGCTGCTGCACACTGAGAAGAAGGTTTCAACGTATCATCAACGATGACGCTTAGATCTCCTTCCTGGTCGGTGACTCCTAATGTAGAAACTTGAGGCAAGATTCCCCTTGACTAAATCCATGTTGGGCTTTGTCTCATTAATCCATGGTTATATATATCACTCTAAGTTCTTTATAATAGTCTTTACTATTTTTCACCAACGTCAGGCTCACAAGTCTATAATTTCCCGAATCACCACTGGAACCCTTTTTAAAAACTGGCGTTACATTGGCCACCCTCCAATCTTACGGTGCCATTGTTGATTTTAAAGATAAATTACACATTACTAAGAATAGCTCTGCAAGTTAGTTTTTCAAATATGTCAGTACTCAGCCATGTGTACCATCTGGTCCAGGCAATTTGCTACTCTTCAGTTTATCAAATTGTCTCTTTACATCTTCCAGGTTTACAGAGATTTGTTTGTTTCTCTGACTCAGCAGCACTGAATACCATTTTTGGTACTGGTATTTCTCCCACATTTTCCTCATTGAAGACCGAAGCAAAGAATTAATTTAATCTCTCTGCTATGGCTTTGTCTTCCCAAAGTGCCCCCTTTACTCCTTGGTCATCTAGTGGCCCAACTGATTCTCTTGCCGGCTTCTTGCTTCCAATAGCTAAAAAAAGTTTTTACTATTTGTGTTTACTTCCAATGCAATCTTCTTTTCAAAGGTTGTCTTTGCCTTCCTTATCAGCGCTTTGCATTTGACTTGCCAATCCTTATGCTGTTTCCTATTTTTATTCCTATTCCTTCTTCTGCTTTCTTTAGGATTTTTTTTTAGCTCTAATAGTTTCCTTCACCTAATTTTTTAACCATTTCTGATGCCGTTTGGCCTTCCTTCTTCCTTTTTTAATTTATAGAATATATCTGGTCTGGGCTTTCAGGATGATATTTTTGAACATCCACGCCTGATGTAAATTTTTGACCTTTGCAGCTGCTCCTCTACATTTTATTTTGACCATTCTTCTCATTTTATCATTGTCTCCTTTTTGAAAGTTAAATTCTAACGTATTGGATTTCCTGTGTATACTTACACCAGAGCTTATATCAAATCTGATCATGTTATAATCACTGCTATCAAGCGGCCCCATCACCATTACCTCCTGCACCGGATCATGCGCTCCACTAAGGACTAGGTCTAGGACTGTATCTAACTGGCATGTGATTTACTTTAGCCGGAAACCGTAGTAAAACCAGCATTTTATGGATTAGCTCCTCTATGTCTTGAAGATGTAATGGCTTTTTTTGGTTGAGTTGTCCATTTCTCTGTAGGGATCTAAAAATTTACCAAAACTGATGCTGAAACAGCATGTTAGATTGGTCATGGCAACCTTTTATAAGCTCTGTTTGCTTAGGTACTACAGTATTTACTTCCAGAGGACTTTCATATTTTGGTGCCTAGGTTTGGTACTTTGTGGAATACACTCCTGCAGTTTTCTCTTTCTGGATATAGATACTAGGGCTGTAGCGAATATTTGGTTCAATTCAGCCCCAAATACATTGTTCGTATTCAGCTGAATAGTGATTTAAATTCAAATACGAATAATCTGGGGCTCTACTGTCCTAAATCCTACTGAAATAAACACTTGATCTCTGATTTAACGTTGCTTCTTTTATTATTTGTTATGTTAAATCTCAATGCCCATTATTTGTATTCAGCCGAATAATATTTTTCTTTATTCATATTTGGCCGAATAGTAGATATTCGGTGTAGCATTAATAGACACTTCACAATCTAATCCAGCCACTTTAGGTGGTCCAAAATTCTGCTGCACATTTGATTGGCTGTGACTTAGGGAACATGTTATACTACTGTACATCTTCCAGCATTAAGCTGGCTGGCAATAAGACAGAAAATTGTTTTGAAGATGTGTTCTTTGATTTTTAAATTTTTACATACTGAGGGATAGATTATTGCCCTAGGCAACTGTGGTCCCTTCTTTTGGGGCTGGTAGACTGGCTATCACATGCAATTCTGCATTCTTGGTGGCTCACTCTCTGCTGTGGAATGTGTTTATTGAGGCCATTAGATGTCTTGGTTCTCAGGATGCATCTTAAGGCAGAGTTTTATCATTAGGGAGATGAGATTAGAGGCATCAGCTGGGTGATTTTAGCGTTGCTATGACAGTTATTAGAAAATATGTTAAAGTGGAAGTGGCAGGCAAAGAACCAAAGAAGTCAGGGTTCAAATACTGTGTCTTCCACTGACCTTTCCTTGATCATATGCAGATTCTCAAGACCCCAAACTAGCTGGCTGTGCCATGCCTTCTCTTTATGCAGATTGTAGAGTCGCCATCCTAAGGGAGCGAGGTAAGCAAATAAACAGTTCACGTAGGGGGGGGGGGCAGACAGGGAAGGAAAATGTTACGGGTGCCAAGGTACCTGTTGCTTCCCCCATTGATGCTTATGACTAGCTCTGGAAAATTTCTAGTCTAGTGACATCCAAAAAATTTTCAGATAATCCTGATGGAACATAATAAATATTATTTAAGGGAAGAATAGTGAAGTCAGAGAATTTCATTATCTCCTTCTGATATCTGTGAAGAACATAGGCGGTCGGTGCCTCAGCTGTTTGGGGAGGCTAAATTGGGCGGGGCCAGGCCTGAGTCCTTAATTGCCCTAAAGCATACAGAAAGGTCAGCAATATAGTGGCAGATAATACCCACAGCCAGTTTGCCTCTCTCTCATGCACATATCTTCCCCTTCTGCTCCCCCCTTCACAGAGCTTGTTGATTTTGCCTCATGAGATTGGGAGCTTCAAGGTCAACAGGGTCTTCATGAACCTCAAATATGTTTCAGAGCTCCATGGCTGCACAGTGCAGTTGGGAGGCACTAGTGGGGGGGGGGGGGGGGGGGGAGAGGAAACTGCTGGACATGGGGTAGTGAAGGGAAAAGGGAAAGAATATACTGGACCAGAGTGTAGAGATCACACTTTGATATTATGACAAATAAAGTTTTGATGCCACCTCAGTAAGGCCAACACAATTCCTCCACTGTAAAACATTGTACACAAAAGTATAGCATGATAAGGTTCTTAGTGTGTTTTTGCACAACAGCATTGACTTCCTCAAAAAGCAACAACCTTATGCATGAAAAGGCAGCACTGTAAATATTATACCATGCCCTAAAACACCAATGCACCATCTAGTGAAAAAAAAATTAAACAAACAGGACTGCAACAAGATCTCTACACTCTACATGCTAGCAGAATGCCATACCTTGGTCACACACACAAAACACATAGAGACCCTTAACAAATGTGAAACAAGGGACTTTACATCCAAAAACTAAACTGGAAACCCCAGGAAGTCAGACTCTGCACACAGCACTAATAGAGAAATAGAAGCCCAAATGCAAAATAGAAGAGAGATGCATTTCTAAAAGCTGACATTTTCTAATTAATAAATTCAGAATAGAATACTTTTTTCTACCTTTGTTGTCAGAGTATTTTATTTTTCTATTTGCTTTGGTCTCAGTGTCTCTTTTATGTTTTTTTTTCAATAAACTTTATTAATAACAATGTATACACAGGCAGAATGCCAACTATTACTCCAGATCACACAACTTTAAATTCCAACTATTCTCCCCCACCCCCAAAAAAGAATATAGTCCAGTGAGCAGCTACATCTCCCAGAAATCACACACTCTTTAGTGTTAACCACGGCCTAACATTCGTCGATATGGAGTCCACACTATGTAAAAGGAACCCATACGATCATGTTTAATGGCTATTAACTTTGACATTAAATTAAGTCCAATTTTGCCATCAATTGATCTCTGCTGGACACATCAGGTTTTTTCCAAGCGGATGCCAGACACAGCCTTGCAGCAGTGACCACCATATGTATCAACCTGGTGATTCCCACGTCTTCTGAGGGAGAAGAACCATTAATCAGAAAAACAAGTATGGAAGGCAAGCATGTTATCCCCAACAAAGGTTGTAGAAACTGCGCCACCATCTACCAGTATTTCTGGACTTTAGGACAAGTCCACCAGATATGCTGAAAAGTCCCCCCCGAATCCACAATCTCTCCAGCAGAGTCCAGAGCAAAAAATCCTTTTCAATCATGCTGGGTTATAGTACCACTGAAAGAGCATCTTAAAACCATGCTCTATATAATTTGATGCAGTTGTAACTTTAGTAAGCTTTGTGTAAATCAGCTACCACTGCAAAGCAGATAGAGGTATTCCCAAAAGCACTTCCCAACAATGTTCATACTTTTGAGTAATAGATTTGCTATACAACAAAGCTTTATATAACCTAGATATCAATCCCTTCCCCACCCCAAGTTTAAAGAGGTTCAATACAGCCTGGTCCCCTTGCCACCAGTTCGGCAGTACTTTTTTGTAAATAAAATCCCGTAGTTGACAATATGAAAAATGATCAGCATCAGGCAGTCTGCTTTTCTGTTTTTCCCCTGTCTTTTCAGGGCTCCTGTCCATTAGACATTTTTTCTCTCTCCATATCTTCCATCCATCTTCCCTCTGTGTCCCTGTCCCTCCCTCCATGTTTAGCATCTGCCCTCTTAGCGTCCCTATCCTCCTCTATATTAATCATTTCTCCTCTGTGTCCCTAGGTTGACCTGTCCTGCATTTCCACCCTGTGTCCATATCCCTTCCCATGATCAGCATTGCTCCTCTGTGTCCCTATCATTCCTGTGTCCAACTTTGCCCTGTTTGTCCCTATTGCATATCTGGCCAGCATTACCCCTCTGTGTCCCTGTCCCTATGCTCCCTCCATGCTCAGCATCTCTTCTCTGTCACCCTGTCCCCTTCCTTCCACCTGTGGGGCCAGTATCTCTCCTCCCTGTCCCCTTCCTCCCACCCGTGGAACCAGTATCTCTCCTCCTTGTCCCCTTCCCCCCCACCAGTCCAATGTTTTCCCCCTCTCTTCCAGTCCCTCTCTCTCCCTCTCCTCCACCTCCCCTTCCAGTGTCTTCCCCCCTCTTTCTCTCCTCCAGTCAGTCTCACTTAGTTTCTCTCTCTCTCCCCACCTCCCCTCTCTTCCTTTCCTCTAGTCCAGTCACTCTGTCTCTCTCTTTCACTTCCCCTTCTCTCCATCTCTCCTCCAGTGTTTCTTCCTCTCCTGCAGTCTAGTCAGTCTCAGAATCTCTCTTTCTCTCGCCCTCCTTCCTACAGATCCATTGTCTCTCCTCTTTCCTTGCCCCTCCCCATTCCAGTGTCTCCCCTCTTGGGTCTAGTGTCTTCCCCTCCTCCAGTCCAGCAGACTCTTCCTGGTCCAGTATCTCTCTCTCCCTCCTGTATCCAGCAACTTTTCCCATCTGCTCCCATCCCCCCAGGTCCAGCAGAGCAGTACCTACTGCATCTCACTCTCCCTGGGTCCAGCACCTCATTCTTCCACCATTACTTCTAGTCCAGTGTATCTTTCATTCTCCGAGGACAAGCAGGCTGCTTGTTCTCACGACTGGGTGACGTCCGCGGCAGCCCCCACCAACCGGAAAAAAGCTTCGCGGGACGGTCGGCACGCAGGGCACGCCCACCGCGCATGCGCGGCCGTCTTCCCGCCCGTGCGCGACCGCTCCCGCCAGTTCCTTTTTTTCCGCGACTGGAGAGAGTTGTGCTTTTGCCACTCTCTCTGTTTTCAGCCGCCGGATTTTTCGACCGCGTTTACGCGGATCGTCGCTTCGCTTCGGATTACCGTTCGGTTTTCCCTTTTCTTGTTTGTTAAAAAAAAAAAAACAAAAACAAATCTGCGCGTGTGGAGCACGCGCTCCCCTTTTCCCTCGCTTCTAGCGGGGACGCCTCGTTGCGGCCTAGTGGTCGCTCGGTCGTTTATTTTTTCGTGGTGTGATTTTAGCCACCATTGACGACTTTGACTTCGCCGATGCGATTTTTTCCGTCGATGTCCTCGAAGGTCCCGAGTGGATTTAAAAAGTGTGGTCGCTGCGGCCGGCCGATCTCGCAGACCGACACCCACGCTTGGTGCCTCCAGTGCCTCGGGCCGGAGCACAATCTCAAGTCGTGTGCTTTGTGTCTCGGTCTCCGGAAACGGACTCAGGTTGCGAGGCAAGTTCTGCGGGACCGTCTTTTTGGAACTTGCGCCGGCCCCTCGACGTCGACCTCGACGGCATCGGTATCGAAGGCCGGTTCTTCGGTACCGGTATCGATGCCCGAGACATCGGCACCGATGGCAGCGACCCCAGGAGAACAGGTCCTGTCGGCCCGCCGGTGAGAGTGGGGTTGAGAGGCCGCGCGGGCAGTCGGCCCCGGTCACTCCCTCAGCTCGTGAGCCACGGGACCGAACCCTGTCTGACCCGGTACCTCGAGACCGAGGGGGATCGACCTCCTCCTCCTCCATGCCCTCCGGCGCCGGTGACGTGCATCGAAAAAAGGACAAGAAGCGTCGTCACCGGGCGCCCTCGGTGCATCCCGAAGAGGAGTCGACGCCGAAGCGTCATCGTCGAGAGGAGAGGTCCCCGTCGGTTGTGGAGGTACCGACGCGTCGGGGTTCCGGCACCTCGGTGCCGTCTCCTGGCTCCCAGCAGCTTCCGGCACCGACACCCTTACCGGCCCCACCGCCTTTCCCGGCAGCGGGCCTGGACGAGTGCCTCAGAGCCATCCTTCCGGGGATCCTGGAAGGGCTGATGCGCCAGGCTGTGCCGGCGCCGGGGGTGCTTGCCGATGACTGTGGCGCCGGCGAGCTCTAGCCCGGCGCCGGGGCTGTCGACACCGCCGCCGCTTGCGGTGCCGGTCTCGACTGCCACGCAGGTGGAGTCCCCGTCGACGTCGATGGAGGGAGCTCCGTCCCCGCCGGCGCGGGAGTCCACCGCTCGACGACACCGAGACCTCGGTGCCTCGACGTCGAGCCGGGCCCGGTACAGGACTCAGCTACATGAGCTAATGTCCGATACCGAGGATGAGGACTCGTGGGGGGAAGAGGAGGACCCTAGATATTTCTCCTCAGAGGAGTCTACGGGCCTTCCCTCGGACCCCACGCCTTCACCGGAGAGGAAGCTCTCACCTCCTGAGAGTCTCTCCTTTGCCTCCTTTGTGCGGGATATGTCTATCAGCATTCCCTTCCCCGTGGTCTCTGTGGAAGAGCCGAGGGCCGAGATGCTCGAGGTCCTCGACTATCCATCACCACCTAGAGAGTCCTCCACGGTGCCGCTGCACAATGTCCTGAAGGAGACGCTGCTCCGGAACTGGGTGCGACCATTAACTAACCCCACCATTCCCAAGAAAGCAGAGTCCCAGTACAGGATCCACTCTGACCCAGAGCTCATGCGGCCCCAATTGCCCCATGACTCAGCGGTCGTGGATTCTGCTCTCAAGAGGGCACGGAGTTCGAGGGATACCGCCTCGGCGCCCCCGGGGCGGGAGTCTCGCACTCTGGACTCGTTTGGGAGGAAGGCCTACCAATCCTCCATGCTCGTGACCCGCATCCAGTCATACCTGCTCTATATGAGCATTCACATGCGGACCTATGTGCAACAACTGGCGGACCTGGTCGAGAAGCTCCCGCCGGAGCAGTCCAGGCCTTATCAGGAGGTGGTCAGGCAGCTGAAGGCGTGCAGAAAGTTCCTGTCCAGGGGTATTTTTGACACCTGTGACGTGGCATCTCGTGCTGCGGCCCAAGGTATAGTGATGCGCAGGCTCTCATGGCTGCGTGCCTCTGACCTGGACAACCGCACCCAGCAGAGACTGGCTGACGTCCCTTGCCGGGGGGATAACATTTTTGGTGAGAAGGTCGAGCAGATGGTGGACCAACTGCATCAGCGGGAAACCGCTCTCGACAAGCTCTCCCACCGGGCGCCTTCAGCATCCACCTCAGCAGGTGGACGTTTTTCCCGGGCCCGGCAGGCAGCACCCTATTCTTTTGCAAAGCGTAGGTACAACCAGCCGGCCCGAAGGCCTCGTCAGGCACAGGGACAGCCCCAGCGCGCTCGTTCCCGTCAACAGCGTGCGCCTAAGCAGCCCCCTGCGCCTCCACAGCAAAAGCCAGGGACGGGCTTTTGACTGGATCCACGGGAACATAGCCGCCCTCAAAGTGTCCGTACCGGACGATCTGCCGGTCGGGGGGAGGTTAAAATTTTTTCACCAAAGGTGGCCTCTCATAACCTCCGACCAGTGGGTTCTCCAAATAGTGCGGTGCTGATACGCCCTGAATTTGGCCTCCCTGCCTCCAAATTGTCCTCCGGGAGCTCAATCCTTCAGCTCCCATCACAAGCAGGTACTTGCAGAGGAACTCTCCGCCCTTCTCAGCGCCAATGCGGTCGAGCCCGTACCACCCGGGCAGGAAGGGTAGGGATTCTATTCCAGGTACTTCCTTGTGGAAAAGAAAACAGGGGGGATGCGTCCCATCCTAGACCTGAGAGGCCTGAACAAATTCCTGGTCAAAGAAAAGTTCAGGATGCTTTCCTTGGGCACCCTTCTGCCAATGATTCAGAAAAACGATTGGCTATGTTCCCTGGATTTAAAGGATGCATATACTCACATCCCGATGCTGCCAGCTCACAGACAGTATCTCAGATTCCGCCTGGGCGCACGGCACTTTCAGTATTGTGTGCTGCCCTTTGGGCTCGCCTCCGCCCCACGAGTGTTTACAAAGTGCCTCGTGGTGGTGGCGGCGTACCTACGCAGGCTGGGAGTGCACGTGTTCCCATATCTCGACGATTGGCTGGTCAAGAACACCTCGGAGGCAGGAGCCCTCCGGTCCATGCAGTGCACTATTCAACTTCTGGAGCTGCTGGGGTTTGTGATAAATTACCCAAAGTCCCATCTCCAGCCATCCCAGTCTCTGGAATTCATAGGAGCGCTGCTGAATACCCAGACGGCTCAGGCCTACCTTCCCGAAGCGCGGGCCACCAATCTCCTGGCCCTGGCTTCGCAGACCAGAGCGTCTCAGCAGGTCACAGCTCGGCAGATGTTGAGACTTCTGGGTCATATGGCCTCCACAGTTCATGTGACTCCCATGGCTCGTCTTCACATGAGATCTGCTCAATGGACCCTAGCTTCCCAGTGGTTCCAAGCCACCGGGAATCTAGAAGATGTCATCCGCCTCTCCACCAGTTGCCGCACTTCACTGCTCTGGTGGACCATCCGGACCAATTTGACCCTGGGACGTCCATTCCAAATTCCGCAGCCTTCGAAAGTGCTGACGACGGATGCATCTCGCCTGGGGTGGGGAGCTCACGTCGATGGGCTTCACACCCAGGGTCTGTGGTCCCTCCAGGAAAAGGATCTACAGATCAACCTCCTGGAGCTCCGAGCGATCTGGAACGCACTGAAGGCTTTCAGAGATCGGCTGTCCTACCAAATTATCCAAATTCGGACAGACAATCAGGTTGCAATGTATTACGTCAACAAGCAGGGGGGCACCGGATCTCGCCCCCTGTGTCAGGAAGCCGTCGGGATGTGGCGTTGGGCGTGCCGGTTCGGCATGCTCCTCCAAGCCACATACCTGGCAGGCGTAAACAACAGTCTGGCCGACAGACTGAGCAGAGTCATGCAACCGCACGAGTGGTCGCTCCATTCCAGAGTGGTACGCAAGATCTTCCGAGAGTGGGGCACCCCCTCGGTGGATCTTTTCGCCTCTCAGACCAACCACAAGCTGCCTCTGTTCTGTTCCAGACTTCAGACACACGGCAGGCTAGCGTCAGATGCCTTTCTCCTTCATTGGGGGACCGGCCTCATGTATGCTTATCCTCCCATACCTTTGGTGGGGAAGACCTTACTGAAGCTCAAGCAAGACCGCGGCACCATGATTCTGATAGCGCCCTTTTGGCCCCGTCAGATCTGGTTCCCTCTTCTTCTGGAGTTGTCCTCAGAAGAACCGTGGAGATTGGAGTGTTTTCCGACTCTCATTTCGCAGAACGACGGAGCGTTGCTGCACCCCAACCTTCAATCCCTGGCTCTCACGGCCTGGATGTTGAGGGCGTAGACTTCGCTGTGTTGGGTCTGTCTGAGGGTGTCTCCCGGGTCTTGCTTGCCTCTAGGAAGGATTCCACTAAAAAGAGTTACTTTTTCAAGTGGAGGAGGTTTGTCGTTTGGTGTGAGAGCAAGGCCCTAGAACCTCGCTCTTGCCCTGCACAGAACCTGCTTGAATACCTTCTGCACTTATCAGAGTCTGGCCTCAAGACCAACTCAGTAAGGAATCACCTTAGTGCGATTAGTGCTTACCATTATCGTGTGGAAGGTAAAGCCATCTCTGGAGAGCCTTTAGTCGTTCGATTCATGAGAGGCTTGCTTTTGTCAAAGCCCCCTATCAAGCCTCCTACTGTGTCATGGGATCTCAACGTCGTCCTCACCCAGCTGATGAAACCTCCTTTTGAGCCACTGAATACCTGCCATCTGAAGTACTTGACCTGGAAGGTCATTTTCTTGGTGGCAGTTACTTCAGCTCGTAGGGTCAGTGAGCGTCAAGCCCTAGTAGCTCATGCTCCATATACCAAATTTCATCACAACAGAGTAGTGCTCCGCACCCACCCAAAGTTCCTGCCGAAGGTGGTGTCGGAGTTCCATCTTAACCAGTCAATTGTCTTGCCAACATTCTTCCCCAGGCCGCATACCCGCCCTGCTGAACGTCAGTTGCACACATTGGACTGCAAGAGAGCATTGGCCTTCTATCTGGAGCGGACACAGCCCAACAGACAGTCCGCCCAATTGTTTATTTCTTTCGACCCTAACAGGCTAGGGGTCGCTGTCGGGAAACGCACCATCTCCAATTGGCTAGCAGATTGCATTTCCTTCACTTACGCCCAGGCTGGGCTGACTCTTGAGGGTCATGTCACGGCTCATAGTGTCAGAGCCATGGCAGCGTCGGTGGCCCACTTGAAGTCAGCCACTATTGAAGAGATCTGCAAGGCTGCGACGTGGTCATCTGTCCACACATTCACATCTCATTACTGCCTCCAGCAGGATACCCGACGCGACAGTCGGTTCGGGCAGTCGGTGCTGCAGAATCTGTTTGGGGTGTAAATCCAACTCCACCCTCCAGGACCCGAATTTATTCTGGTCAGGCTGCACTCTCAGTTAGTTGTTCTTCGTAGGTCAATTCCTGTTGTACCCTCGCCGTTGCGAGGTTCAATTGACCTGGGTTATTGTTTTGAGTGAGCCTGAGAGCTAGGGATACCCCAGTCGTGAGAACAAGCAGCCTGCTTGTCCTCGGAGAAAGGGTATGATACATACCTGTAGCAGTTGTTCTCCGAGGACAGCAGGCTGATTGTTCTCACCTACCCTCCCTCCTCCCCTTTGGAGTTGTGTGTTTCATCTTTTGCTAGTTATTCAACTGGCGGGAGCGGTCGCGCACGGGCGGGAAGACGGCCGCGCATGCGCGGTGGGCGTGCCCTGCGTGCCGACCGTCCCGCGAAGCTTTTTTCCGGTTGGTGGGGGCTGCCGCGGACGTCACCCAGTCGTGAGAACAATCAGCCTGCTGTCCTCGGAGAACAACTGCTACAGGTATGTATCATACCCTTTTCCCCCTCCCCATTGCAGTGCCTGTCCCTCTCCTTTGTTTCTCCTCCCCCCTGTTGTAGCATCTATCCTTCTCCCTTGTTTCTCTCCCCTCCATTGCAGCATCTATCTCTCTCCATTTCTTCCCCTCCCTCATTGCAGCATCTATCTCTCTCCGTTTCTTCCCCTCCCCCATTGCAGCATCTATCTCTCTCCGTTTCTTCCCCTCCCCCATTGCAGCATCTATCCCTCTCCATTTCTTCCTCTCCTCCATTGCAGCATCTATCCCTCGTGCTCCCTCCCTGCAGTTCCTCCAATTTGATTAGATCGACGCTGGTAGCGCAGCAGCATAGTAACTAAAACTGTTCACTTTGGGGCTTCAGCCTGACAGCCTTCCTTATGATGCATCCTGCCCTTGCAGAAGCAGGAAGTTGCATCAGAGGTGGCGGGATGCATCACAAGAAGTGCTGGCAGTCCGAAGCCACGAAGCAAGCTGGATTAGTTAGTATGATGGCAGTATGATTCCAGCGGCGATCTAAATCAAATTAGAGGGAGTGAGAGGGATAGATGCTGCATCGGGAGTGGGGGGATGAGAGAGAGTGACACTGGACCAGAAGTAATGAAGTACTGGTACTTTGGGTGCTTGTGGCTGGGGAGGCTTAGCCTCCCCAAGCCTCTTATACCAGGCACCTATGGTAAAGAAAATCTGTGGAGGAAATAGTACAAGAAGAAAATTCAACTCTTGAATATGTAAATGCCTCGCAACATTCTCAGTTTTCCTGGGTATAACAGTTTTGTCCGATACCAAAGTAGTCTGGATACCTTTTAAGTCATTCAACTCCTGTTCCAAACCTTCTATCTTGCTAGATATCACCTGGGTCAAGTTTTCTTCAGTCAGACACTTAATTCAAAGAGCGATCAGACCTCATGAATAGGGTCCACCACCTACCATATGTCTCCATAGAGATCTCAGTTGGTCAGACCAATGGAGGCAACATCGGTAGATGGAAGCAGTCCTTCCAATCCATTCGCCACCCCAGCACCTTCCTCACCACCTCGTTCTATCAGTTATTTATTTATGCCCATTTATACCCCACCTTTTTCACATGTATGCAGACTCAAAGTGGCTTACAATGTACTGATAAGGCTATCGCCAGACCAGTTGTTATACAATTACAATTACATGAAATAGGGTAGAAGGAACAGCGTAAGAAGAAAAAGGAAAAGGGTAAGAGAGACTAAAAAAAGTCTATGGACATGTTATTAGTTCTTCTGGGGGCCTACCAGGCAGAGAAGCCACATACAACATCCACAAAGCCTCTGTTACAGCCACAGTAGCTTCTTGGATTATTTTTCCTCTTGCAGCAGTAAAAGACCTGTTTTCTACTCCTTGTGGCTGAGCTCCTTCCAAGTGATGGGGAGCAGGCAGTGGATTGGGTGTATTTGTGCTCAGCAACATCTTAACAGCCCAAAGGGGAGCTGATCTCTGGTCCACCACCCACAGTGAGTAAGCTCTATGCCAAGTTAATGCCGACAAAGCCCTGAATGGAGCGGTGACAGCAGCCGGAATAGGAGTTGAGGTCAGAGGGGAAATTGAGACCCTACTCTTGATTTTTAAGTTAAAAACCATGGCAAAAATTCAGATACTCTTGGAGCTCCCAAACAGCATATCAGTCAATTAGCCATCTTGTATGCTCCCTCTCCCTCCAAATATATACTTTTCAGGATTATATTTTACTTTGCGTTATCAAGGAAATTTTAAGTAATAGAAACGTGTCAGATTGCAAGACACTGGACCAAAGCCTGCCATGAGTGGGAAAGCGCGGGGTACAAATGTAACAAAAAAAAAGGCAAAAGAAACCATTGCTGTTTCTTCTGAGTCTGTCTTGAAATATCCTGATACATCCAAATTTTGTGATTGCAAAGTAACTTTTTTTTTAAATGTATTAATTTGCCGTATGTTATATACATATCAAAAAGACAAATGCAAAAGGAAAAATATACAAAATCAATATAATATAAAGCAGTATTATAGTCATAAGTAAATAAGTATTGCCATACTGGGAAAGACCAAAGGTCCATCGAGCCCAGCATCCTGTTTCCAACAGTGGCCAGTCCAGGTCACAAATACCCGACAAGATCCCAAAAATGTACAAAACATTCTGCTTATCCCAGAAATAGTGGATTTTCCCCAAGTCCATTTAATAACGGTCTATGGACTTTTCCTTTAGGATAAGTACATAAGTATTGGCCAATATCAAAATACAAGAAAAATTCCCATGTTACTATAGGAAAAACATAAATCTCTTAAACCGTATAGCCCTGCACGTCAGATAATAAGGAAGAAGAAAGAAAAGAAATTCAAACTATAAAACTTTCTCCTTCTATACCAAAACATTTTGCAAATGAACAGGATCCAAAAAGACAATTGCTCCCCGATGCTATTAGGTACTTACAAGGAAACTTCAAAAAGAAAGTGGCCTCCAAGACCCTAGGTTTTATTTGAAGGAAGGCCTTATGTCACAATTGCGTAGGCCTGACAACATCGAGAAACACCAAAACTCTATATCCTAAAAAAAGATTATTCTTTGGAAAATAAGTCTTTAAAATTCACATTTTTCTGTGCCTCTGTTTGAAAAGAAATCAACATTGTAGCACACTTTGAAATACTTTCCTGTGACAACTCTAGGAATTTAGTTAAATTCATACTATCTGGAAAATCTATAATATCATATACCCCTTTCTTATTCACCATCCTGGAACCCTTTGGTAAATAATAAATCTTATTGACAATCACATTATCCAAAGTTATACCAAGAATATCTTTCAAATGCATTTTAAAAAGTTCCATTGGCTATAGAAAATAGGTCACTGGAAAATTCAAAAACTTCAAATTACAAGCCCTTTGATAGATCGTCCAGACTTTGTCTGAAGATGAAGAATTAAACTATCCCTGGAGCTTGCTGCAACAGCAGATTGAGATACAGAGACTTCTCTAATCGCCTTTCTGAAGCAGATATCCTGCTTTCCTGATCCAAGAAATTGGCAGTAACATCTTCAGTAAATTTACTAAAAGATAAATTATCCTGCAATAACAATTCTGTTAATTGTAATCATGAAATCTTTCATTGTAATCTCTTGTAGCTATAAAGATGAAGAGGAAGATGATGATACCAAGACAATGGGAAATGGAATTTTAACGTTAAGTGAAAGCTTTTCCCCCTCAGTTAAAGACAATTAGAGGTAGGGGCTCCATCTGAGATTATTCTCAGAGCGCTAATTGCACTCTTTGAGATAGGTGTGAAAACCTTCTCCCTTAATAAGTTAGGTTGTGGGGGCAGGGTTTGACTCCCCGATGAAAGAGAAGCCTTTGGGCTAGAAACAGTACTTATATATGTAGTTAGTATTGATGCTGCTATTGACAATTATTGTATACTGAAAATATGGTCACATTATCTTCAAACTGGGAAAACTTCAAAAATTACAACCCATTAAATATAGTTCTCAAAGAATAAATTATGTACATTTTTAGTAGACCATCAGAAGGTGGATATATTCAAAGAATATTCACCTAAATAGTGTGCTTCAGTCAACACCAGCATTCTTTATCTGTCCATATTTTTAACTTCATTTGTAAGTATGTTGTCATCAATCTTCTACATTCCATAAAATTTTTTATTAAAAAATAAATTTCCACTTATGTTGTGCATAGTCTCTGGTTTCTAATTCATAGATTTGCTATAAAGTCTCGAAGTCACACAAGCGAGTCAGTCTGACATAGCGCTATATTTTGCTTCCAGCTGCATCAGGGAAATTGACTCTACAAATATACAAATCAGCATCTCCAAAATAGTTTCTTCATATTTAATCAACAGCAAAGTCCACCATACTCGCTAATTTATTACATTCCAATGGTACTCTGCTCTCAAACTATTCCATGATGTTCAATATGGCAATGATGTCTGACGTGGCCATTTGAACCCACTTGGTGCTTAAGAGCTAGTTTCCATGTACAGTTGCTAGGGATCAGCTCTCTATATAAGGACAAATTGCCTTTTTACCTGCCGCATACACTAAACTGCTGTTGTGTCCATGCTTATTTTTCTTTTTTCTCCCCTGCTCCCCCCCTAAATAAACACCATGGTCAAACCAAGAATTGATTAAGACTTTTCCAGTCAGGAGTTCTTGTGTTGGGAACTTTTGTCAGCCCTCCTAGGAACCAGTGGATCAGCTTGGACTTTGCTGGCCTTTGCAGACAGGAGAGTTAAGCATGTTATGCTGCTGAGCTGCAAAGCTGGTATCTTAAAAACATTTTATACAAAAATATTTCCTCTTAAGTCTAGCTTTGTCTAGATTGGTAATGATAATAAATGTGCCTTTAATGGATATTGGTGCAGTGTCCTCATAAAGATAACTGAATGTGCTACTGTTTGCATGTGTGGGGGTGTGTGCGAATGTTTGATATTTCCAGAAACCACAGTACACAATAGCAGTGCCCTGCCAACACTGAAAGGTTGCATGGGCTATAAAACAGCTGCAGATTTATCTCTGTCACATCCCCACATACAGAAAGGGAGTCAGAACAAGGTTGTTCAAGCCAAATTAATCATCCCTGATGCTGGCGATTTATGGCCCCATACATAAAACAAAATGGAATTTGTGATTTATTTATTTACTCTAATAAATGCAAAGGAAGGGGGGGGGGGGGGAGCAGAGTATTATTTAGAAGGGACTAGCAATCAGCAATGAAGATTCAATTTGTTCTTGTCCTGCAAACAGCAGACAAATCTCTGGAAAACCCTTCTGTACAATAAAGCTTTATTTTTCTTTTTTAATCTTGCCTTGCTGTTCCAGTATTGAAAGTCACACACACAGGTGTCCAAGACCATCCTCAGACCTACCCTGCAGCACCTCCTACTATCTCTGGTTAGACATGCCCCTCCCCCACAGCTCCTGTTCTGAAGAGCCCTGCTATTCCAGTACTGAAACATCCACACTGCTGTCAGTGGACATGGCTATTGCCTATTTAATAATGTACCTATTGGTTGAAATTGGGTCTCCTGAGACTGAGGGCTGATGGTTTGGGGAGAAGGGGACGTGATGTTACTTGGGCTGTTGATTTTATGTTTTTAGCTTGCATACATGACTTTTTAGGTATTGCGATTTTTATCTTGTGCACTGCTTTGGATGGTCCTTATTTATTGATCAGGGTAGAAAATCTATAAGTATTTTTTAATACGTTAATATTTCATATTTTTACATGGAGTTTCTCATTCCTAGTTGTGGTAAATTTGGATACTGTTCAGTTGAATGGTACTATTATGTCAAATCCTAAAATAACGTGTGTGCAAAAATCAGAATCAAAGTAATTCACACTGAGAAAATGAGTCACTTGCTACAGCTCTGCCATCCTGCCAGCTACTGAGCTCTGTGGCCTGCTTCTGTGATCCAGCAATATTTTAAGATCCAAACAAGCTCATTTTCAAAGCACTTAGCCTCCCAAAGTTCCATAGAAATCTATGGAACTTAGCCTCCCAAAGTGCTTTGAAAATATGCCTCATAGTGTATTTAAGTTTTCAGTACCTGATTGATTGAAGTATGTTTGCAACTGTTCCCTTAAATACTATTGTGAGGGATAAGAAACATTAAATTATTTAGGTATTAGGAAATAAATCATGTATTTAGAATACTGATGAATTCTATTTATAAGTGGGGAGAAAACAGCAAATGACTGAGTTTGCATTCTCACATTGTTTTAAAATTGTGTGCGAGACCATAATCTCTTTATATATGTATCCCGTAACCTCTTGTTTTCATTCAATCTTCAGAAATTAAAATCATTTCATTTTAGGGCGAGGGTGATGATTTTGTTTGGCCACTAAGTAATGTTGGGTAAGTGAGTGGAATGAGAGAGCACTGACCTTGCAGGTGGGAATCAGAGGAATTTTCTTTAATTCATTCTGTCTCATGTCTGTCTCCTTTGCAAACTGTAAGCTTTATATTGCAAAAGCAGTGCTGGGGTAAAATGGTGCCATGGGGTAGGGATGGAGGTAGAAATCCTCTGACAAACCTTGGCAGGTGAGGAGGCATGCTTTCCATATGAAGATGCAGCCGTGTGGGAGCTTAAATCTCACTTCTACTGCCAGTATGGTGTCTTGGTGCTCCAGGTAGATGTGTATCCTGTCCTAAAGCCCTTCTTATGTGTAGCTATAGAGCACTGTATATATCTTCCTCTTCTATATGTCTGTGCCGCTGTGTACACTTTAGAAACATTTAATTGCAGTTGCACTAAAGGAATAATAATAGAACTAGTAGACTATAATTTAACCTTTGTCACCTGGTTTCTAAAGTCTCCAGTATGAGTTCCTTCTCTGTTAAGCTTTTTTCCTCTCTCATCCACTTCTTCTTGCCTATCCCTCCCACCTTGTATCTTCATTCTCCCTCTAAGTGCCCCTTCTTTCACCGTACTGTTCTCATAATGCATATCCCAGTGCCACCTTGGAAATCAAGTCTAAATCCAGTTATTATTTAGGAAGAAGTTAGACTTTGGTTATTTCAGCAACTGTTGCAGTTGTTATATTATAATTGTATTCATGGGAGATATTAATTTGAGTAGAGGATAGAGAATGTTTTGTTTTAGTGTTTTATGGATGGTTATACACACAAAGAACTTTTTGTAGTTAATTCAGCTGAATAATTGCTGATTGGATGGATTGTGGAATTGTCTGACTGATTGCCTGAATGCTTTCACTTACTATGATTAGATGTTGATTAGTTGACTGAAGGAATATATTCTGAATTAATGGACTGAAGGAATGGATGCAAATTCCAGAGGAGGAGAAGGGAGAGAGAGAGGCTGTAGAGTTCTCTCCAGTATCCCCCCCCCCCCCCCCCCGATGCAGCATCTTTTTCCTCCATCAATCCCATTGTTCAGCATCTCTCCCTCCCTTCCACCCCCAGACCCAACAGTTCTCCTCTCTCTTCCTTCCGTCCCTCCCTCTCCAGGCTCAACTTCTTTCTCTTTCTTCCAGACTGACCTCCCATCCAGTATCTCTTCCTCCCTCTCCACCACCCCAAGGTCTACCATCTCTTCCTACCTCCCTCCTCACCACCCCTGCATCCACAATCTCTCCCTTTCTCTTCCCAACTTCTCTCCCTCCCTCCCTCCCCACCAGCTACCCCCAGATCCACCATCTCTCCTTCTCTCCCCACCACCCCTGAGAACACCACCTCTCCCTTTCTCTTTGCAATTGCCCTCCCATCCAGTATCTCTCTCCCCCTTCCTCTGTACCAACCGCCCGGTCCAACTTCTCTCCTTTCTCTTCCCTCTCTCCATCTAATTCTCCACCGTCTCACTCCTTCTTCTCTGTTTCTGGGCCCATTATTTCTTCCCCCACCCATGGTCTGGCATTCCCCCCACCTCCCCCTCCGGTTTGGTGTCTTCTTCATCTTCCTGGTAAATGCATTATTCATCGCAGAGGGTTGTTGGTGCGGCAGTGATTTCTGGAGAATAGTTTAGTACCACCAATTTGCTGCAATGACCTTGTCAACATAGGACATGCATAACCTGTCAGGCGTATTATATATGTACAAATGTTTACACTAGGGCTACTAGTTATTACTATATTTGTACTCTGCCTGACAGACCCAGCTGTTAGTTAACTCTAACATCATAGGTCTGTCTTTCATCTTTTCCTCTTAGTTTAGCTAGTCCCCATCTTCTCTCTCAGCCCTCTTGAATTGACTATCTACTTAGCAGAGGCAATAAGAGTGAAGTAAGGAACTAAAGATGAAGGGCCCACATAAGAGCATCCTCCTGGATGAATAGAGTTAATGAGGAAGGCTGTAGGTATGGGATATATAGTAGTGTTAGCGTTGATTACCTCAGAATAAATGAGCTTAAAGTATTAAACTCACTGTCATCCTAAGAAAAGTTTCCCGAACTTGACCCAATTATTTGCCAAAAGTGGTAATGCCTTTTCCACATAAATGAGGAAATAAGCACTTCTTACTTGATACCTAAACTTCACAAGAATCCATGCAAGAAACTCCTCCACAGTCTGAACTATAAATGAGCTCTGCATAGATTTTCTGATACATCCTGTTCTAATTTGTCCTCAATTGATTTGAATTCCAGTCGCAAACCAAATTTTAGTAAATTGGCTGGCATCATGCATCCATTTCTGTTCTCAATAAGCTGGTGCTCCTCTAAAGTGAAATCTCATCAAATCAGCAGCTACTGTAGTTTTTTTTGTCTTCATTGGACCCATTTGTAAAGCATGTACCTGATTATTGCTTCATATATTTACAATTGCATGATTGCTTGGACCTAGAGCGTTGTTGGTTGAGCTGTGCTGGGAGAGCAGTTTTGTGCTGGTGATGGCACCTATATGTGCCTGATCAATCCTGCTATCTATGGAAAAATCTGTTACAGGTGAGCAACAGTGTTTTACCACAGGCTGCTTTTAAAAAATGCAGTTTCTAAAGGCTTGCCCAGTGGTAAATGTCTGCCATACAGGAATTCAGGTTTTTTGTTGTTGTTAATTACTCAGCTAACTATAAAGCAGTATCCACAAGACTGGGTGAGATGAATTGAGAGAAGGGCAACCTATATTGAGAAAAGCAGCAAGAAATATATGTATACCTAATTGGTGAACTGGCCAAAATTAAAATTAGTGCTAGGAAGTATATAAATAAAGCAGCACATGGGGTAGAAAATAGAAGTTCATACCAGTCCCCTCATTTAAAGGGGGAAATTAAAGCATACCCCAAAAGAAAGTACTAGCAAGAAGAGTAAGTACTGTTAGCGAGCCATGCTCCAGCAGAGACACTCTGCTATTCCAGGCTTATTTCTGAAGAGAAGGTTGCTGTGTGCATATAAAATTATCCTTTATGGTGCCTCTGACTTTATTCTCTTAAGGTTTATGAAAGGGGACTAGGAAGCACAGTCTGACTGTGGGCTGACAGCAGTAGACATTAAAAAGAAAAGAAAAGTACTGCACTGCTACATGCAATAAAGGCCCCAGGTTGATGACTGGGTAGAAAATCATCACTCGTTGATAGTAAACCCAGTAATACATTTGACTAAAGTTCGCTTTTTTTTTTTTGTTTTTCTCTGGACCATCTGACATTACTTTAATCAAATACCTTTCATACTCTGATTCTTTGTTTATGACATGTCTCGACTATTGTAATATTGTTTATGCTGGTCTTCCTCGATCAACAGTAAAGAAACTTCAAACAAAATACTACTGTTCATCATCTTTGTGATCTTCAAGTAGCTACGCTCACTTTTAAAGCTTTTTGTCTTGGCACCCCTGATTATTTATCATGTCTCACAATTCCATACTCTCCTGTCAGGCTTCTTCGCTCATTCAGTGATCATCTCCTGGTTCTTCCTGGTCCCAAGTTTGCTCAACTTGAATCAACTAGTCACTCTGTTTTTTTCTTGCTTCTTTTGGTTGGAACAGGCTTCCCCTCTTTCTCTATGGCAATCTCTCTTTGAAAAAGTTCAAAAGTGAATTAAAAACCTGGCAATTTTTTTAAAGCTTATGGGGAGGGTATTTGATTAGGGTCCCCAGCAACAGTTAGTCTCTCTTTTTTACATTGTTGATGTTTCCCTGCTCTTCAGTCTGTCCCACCTTTTTATTGTTGTATGATTGGTTTTACTGTCCTATCAAAAAATTATAGTTCCTTTTCTTCTTTTTTTTTTAATTGTGTTTTTAATGAGCTTGTACACTGCTCTGCTCACCAGAGTGGTATAGTAAATTTAACAAAACTATAAACTTAAAATTTGCTGTACTAAGCAGTATATAGAGGGGGTCCTTTTACTAAGGTGCGCTGAAAAATGGTTTGTGGTACTGTAGGCGTGGGTTTTGGGCGTGCGCTGATCCATTTTTCAGCGTGCCTGTAAAAAAAGCCGTTTTAAAAGTTTTGCTAAAAATGGACGTGTGATTAAATCAAATTTGCCACACATCCGTTTTGGGTGTGCAACCTGCACGCCAGCAATTGACCTAGCGGTTAAGTCTCATGTGGTAACCGGTTGGTAATAACCTACGCGCGTCAAATGCCACTTGGCGTGCGTCCGAAAAAAATATATTTTTCAGCCGCTCGTATTGGACGTTCGCCAAAAATGAAATTACTGCAAGAGCCACGCGGTAACCGGGTGATAACTCCATTTTGGCATACATTGGGCACGTGTAGACGCTTACGCGGCTTAGTAATAGGGCCCCTAAGTAATTAAATCAGATCAAATCAAATGTGTTTATAATATGCATTCCAATGTGCTGATCTCCCTCTGTTATTTCATATTATGTGTATATGAATCTGTGGGACAATTACAAAGTTTTTAAATGATGTGTGGTATCTTTTACCTTAAGGATTTTGTTAACTCTCTATTGAATCTGAAATGAAAAAAAAGTGTCTGGGAATGAGAGACCTCCATTAGTCTTCACACACTCTCATGGTATAATTTTAAGTTCTGTTTAGCTGGTGATCATTGTAGGCAAAATTGACACAAGATCATATCAGAGTTATATGATGGAAGTTTATAAAGTCATGAATGGTGTGGAATGGTTAAATAGGGAATGGCTTTTTAACCACAAAGAACACAGGCACTCCAGAAAATCGATGACCTGAAGATTTTAAACATCATAGAATTTTTCTTTCTCATGCAGCAAATAAGATGTGGAATCTGTTGTTGGAGGATGTTGTCAAGGTGACTAACATAGCAGGGTCCAAAAGAGGTTTGGACAAGTTCCTGGAGTGAAAGTCTATAAAAAATTATTAGCCAGGTAGGCTAGGGAGAGTCATTGCTCATCTCTGGAAATGAGCTATGAGAAATGGATCTACATTTTAGGATCTTGGATCTATGAAGGACTTGTGACCATGACTGGGCTGTTTTGGAAATAGGATGCCAGGCTTGATGGATCCTGGTTTGACTCAGCATGACTTTTCTTATGTTTTTGGTGAGTGGTATTGGTATAATGGCATTTTTAGGCAACTTGTGCTAATGCCTCTGTGTCTGTGCATATCAGGAGACAGCGTAGGTGGCAGGATTCTCAAATTGAGATTCAGCTCCATCAATGCAGCATCTATGAATGGATGATCTCAGCTCTGGTTGAGCTCCTGGCAGTGATAAAGTCCTTGAGATAACAAGACTGAGCAGAGTTAAGTGACCTTAGCTGACATGAACAAAACTGCCTGGGGATGAAAAGACAAGCAATCCTCCCCAAAATCTGTGAGGAGCACAAACAAAAGGTGGGAATGACTAAGATGATGAAATAGGAAGTTCTATTAAGTCTTTATTGCAGGCATCCACAAAATATAGCACAAATTAAAAGCTGTAGACCCAAACACTGAACCATGGACTCTAAATGGTCTGTGTTTCAGCCTCAGCCTTTATCAGGAGTCCTTAACAGGAATGAAAAAACATGTAAATAAATACAAAACTAACAATATCTGTGACCTCTTTTTTTTTTTTTTTGTATACACAAGTTTGAGCATCACCTCTGACACGGGACCTGTGCAGAGGTGATGCTCAAATTTTCAATCTTCAGTGTATACAAAAAAAAAAAGAGGTTACAGATATTATTACAGAGTAACTGATGAATTATTGTGTGGTTTACATTTATCTGGATTTTATGGTATTCAGTTTCCTAAAGTTTTAACACATTTGCATTTTTAATGTGATTTTGCTCACACTTTTTTCAGTAGTAACTCAAGGTGAGTTTAATTCAGGTATGCTAGACATTTCCCTGTCCTCGGAAGGCTTACAGTCTAAGTTCAAGAACAGGGTCCATTTTGCCAGAGGTATGAGATGAAGTACAGGAGATATGTAAATATACATGAAAATGGAGTGGATCTGGGAAGGGGAAAACATTCTTAAAATAATATTTAATATAAAACAGAATCGATCCCCAAAAGGTCTTGTCAGCTGCCCTCTTTCACCGAGGGTCTAAGCCTGTGATGGCGAATCTATGGCACGCGTGCCAGAGAGGGCACGCAGAGCCCTCGCCTCAGCCAGAGTCGCCTCCGAGTTCCAGGGTCCCCCCTCCCCTCTCCCTCCTTCCCTCCGAGTTCCAGAGTCGTCATCCCTCCCTCCGAATTTTAAAAGTCATTTCTTGACTTACCTCGTTGGAGACGGGTTACGACGGCAGCCGGCAGCAGCGCTAAAATGTGTGCAGGCTCGGCCCTTCTCTCTTTCTGAGCTCTGGTCCCGCCCTCATTTCCTGGTGGTCTAGTGGCGTATTCAGGGTAGGAGTGATTCCCAGTAATTCCTGCCCACATGTCTCTGCTGTCAAAATGGCTGCCACGATCTCCAGATTCAGTTTCAACTGAAACTGAAAAAGTGGTTTTTGTTGCCATCTAACCATAGATCAGAGCTTGGCAGTAGATAATAGACCTGGTGGTAGGTGGAAACAGTAAGCATGCATATATTTGGCAGTTAGTAGATTTCTGATATAAAATGGTTCTTTTGTGTCCCTAGTGTAGTTGCACAATAGTATAAAAAAAGTGAACCGTCTAGACTGTTCTTGGCTGAGGTTCTTAGATTCCTGATGAAATATAGCTGAGGAAGGGCAGGCTCTTCTGTAGAAGTTGAGGAAACATTGTTTTAAGTCAGTTACGAAAATATTTACATATTGTGGAACAATGTAGGTATCCATGGCAGCGTCATTGACTTGCAAATAGGCATACCCTTGAAATCTGAAATAGTTGTGTGAGAGGTTAAAGTGGTAGAATTTGTTGGCCAGGTGAGTAGTAGTAGTAGCAGCAGCAGCAGCAGCATCTGAGGTGATATTCTGGTTGCTTGTGGTCCATATTGGGGGGGGGGGGGGGTAACGTGAACTTGTCAGGATGGTGTTGCCAGGTGGCCAAGAAAGTGGAGTTTCATCAGGAAACAAGCTAAAGATTAATTCATGTAGGAAGGCTTTTCTACTATGATGGTGGTTCCTATAAATAGTGAAGTTTCAAAAATCCCTCTGTTCAGGTATTTTGCGTAACAAGTAGAAGGTGCAAGGAGTGTGTCCAGGTAAGTCTGTTCAGGCATATATGTAGGGAATCATTTTAGGAGGTTGTGTAATCCTTATTGTATTCTGAAGACAGGAGCTTCTATAATATGGTAGTTGATAATTGTCCTGCTGCTTCTTGTGCATATTCTTGTCTATTCATGACAAACTATGGGATCCTCTGTGTATATCCTACACCTTTTTGTATTCTATCACTGTTTTCATCCTTGTCACCTTCCACTGAAGAGAATTTCAGGCTTCCACCACCTCCTCTGAGAAAAAGTATTTCCTGATGTTGCTCTTCAGTGTCCCTCCATGCAGCTTCGTTTCATGTCCTCTAGTTCTATAGCTTTCCCATTTGTTCATTGATCTTTCAAGTATTTAAATGCATGCATCTTAGTTCCCCCTATCCTCCTCTCCTCTGGGGTATACTGAGCATATTCAGCTCTCATGTAACATCTCAAACTCCGTACTACTGTCAGAAAAGGTATCAAAGGGCTACTTGATAGCAGCTGAAGGTCAAAACTAGGGTGCAACTGAACAACCCACTCACAAATTTCAGTTTTGCTAAGATTTAGGGCCAATTTATTTTGAGCCATCCATGTCTGATTCCTTATATATTGTCTTAATTTATCATGGACTGCTGGCATATCAGAAAGCACAGGGAAGATGTGTATGTCATCAGCATACCTACAATAGTTCAACCCTAGTGACTGCAAGACTTTGCCCAAAGGTTGCAAATAGATGTTAAATAACAGACAAGCAGACAAACCCTTCAATAGATTCATAAATATCTCCCAGATTAGTGATTTAGCAGGTTGAGAGGTGAGCAGCATTATATAGAGATGAATATTTTGTGGCACAGAATTTGAATTATTTTTACTGCTTTCCATTACAGAAAGATATTTTAGAACCTTTGTACAAATAGAAATAGGGCATGAAAGAAAACTGCCTTAAAGAACAACATTATGCATGAGTAGGGGCAGAGTAGATCCATTCATTGCTTGTCAATCACTATTACAAACCTGACAGACTGTGAGATTGAGAAAAGTAATGCTTGATTTTCCCACAGTGAAGGAATAAATCTTCACTTGCTTGCTTCAGAGTTAACCTTTTCCTTTCTCTTGGCAACCCAGGTTTGAATAGTGGAGGAAATGGAGAAGCAAATCTTCAGTGGACCTGATAGCCTTTCTTCTTAAATAATGACAAAATATCAAAACAGTGTTCACTGAATATTGCATGATATAGAGATAAGAGTAAAACAAGTGGTAAGTCACACCTAGAATTTTTAAGCTACTTAAAAATACACATTTTAAACTTTCTAAAAGCCATGCAATCAGTTTTTTGAACTTGGAAACAGTAAAGGCCTCTTTTACTAAACCACGCTAGCTTCATTTGCTGTGCTGGAATTGCTAGTGTAGCTTTGTAAAAGAAGCCCTAAGTAATTCTGTATTTTTGTTTTCCATGTTTATATTCTCTTCTGCTTTCATTTATATAACCTTTATTTTTTATTTTTTTGTACAGTTTTTTTTAGGCCTTCCTTTTTTCTACAACTTATGTGTTGTAATTTAAAATACATGATCCCTTATCCTCTGCAGGTAGGCACAGCTTACCCATGGAGGATTAACAGTCTATCCTGTGAAGAACACGAGAAAGAGAGGGATGGCAGCTAAGTGTCTTCTTACATATGCAGCCAGAATGTGCAAGGTGTTAAAGCACAGAAAATGAATATTGAATTTATGTTGAGCTGCTACTGGCAACCAGTGCAACTTGTGAGGGCTGGGGTGACATATTCACTGTAGCTCAAACCACTCAAAACCCTGGGAGCTATGGGTGCTGTGTTCTATACCAAGTGCAGCCTGAGTTTTTCTTTGAGAAACCTATATATGTAGTATTATAAGAGTCTAATCTTGATGTTATTAAGGCGTGAACAACAAGTGTCAAATGTTCAAAAGACAAGTATACTTTATTTAAAATATTTATAACCTGCTCAATCCACAATGTTCTAGGTGGCTTGCAGTTAAAACATACATAAACCATCACAAAACAAACAAAAATACAGATCAAATTAACATTTCAAAATAAACATCAATCCTCCTGGCTCCTTCCATAAGAGAACTACTCACTGTACTCCCCTAAATTAGTGAAATCATACAGCCATCTAACTAAAAGCTTTTAGTCCCTGTATGCTTCATGAAGTAATATGTTCTTTAAGTCATGTGCTGTAGGGCAAAGCACCTGTTCACCAGAGGAGCAATCTATAGACAGAAGGTAAGCCCTGAATCTGCTTTCAAACCTACATTTTGCATAAAATATAATGATATGCCTAGATCTCAAATATTTCAGATGTAGGATGTATGTTCTTTCTTAACTGTAAAACTTCTAATTTGTTCTATTATTTCTTAACTACATTTTTTCAGTCTTAAAATTGTTTATTAAGATTAATAAAAATCCAATTACAAACACATTATAAAATCAAACCATCAAATAATCAAACATATAAACGGCGAGTGACCGAACTCACTCGCAAATGCGCAGTAAAGACCCTCTCTGTCCCGCCCCCGCGTCAATACGTGATGACGGGGGCGAGACAGAGAGGGTCTGTACTGCGCAAGGGGAGGGATGAAACCGCCATCACTACCGCTTCCCCCCCCCAAGGTCGCCGCCGCCACCCACTCTCCACCCGGCCTGGCCATTCGCTCCGCTATAGAAACAGCTCGGGAATGGAGCACACAGCTCAGCTGAGCTGCCGTCGGCCTTCCTTCCCTGCCTGTGTCCCGCCCTCGCCCACGAGGGCGGGACACAGGCAGAGAAGAAGGACGGCAGCTCAGCTGAGCTGTGTGCTGCGTTCCCGCACTGTTTCAATAGCAAAGCGAGGGCCCGGCCCGGGTGGAGGGGTGGCGGCGACTCCGGGGGGGGGGGGGGGCGCGTAGCGGTGACCTCGGAGGGGCAGCGGCGAGCTCGGCGGCGGGGGGGCCTTTCAACCCCCCCCCCCTGTCCTATACTAGCCCGTTTTTACAGGCTCAACGGCTAGTAACATAATAAAATAAAACAAAGCACCAAATAACATAAAGAGACGATTACATTGGAAGCACAATCATATCTTTCAAATTAACAAATATTACTATTTTATATATTGGTCCAATGGTTGCCAAATATGTTGAATTTCTTGAAGCTTCTTCTTTTAAGCACTGTTTCTCATAATGGTATATCATTCAGACTAAATTCACCAAAACTGAACATTAACAAGTTAAAAATTTTTCCAGTTAATTATAATCTGGTGAATTACAATCTAATATGATTCGCACCTCCAACGTTCTGAAGCTGACGCGGGAGTGTGGCCACAGAGGCACATTCTTCCACATTTGGTGGTCATGTGGGAAAATATAAGAATACTGGAAAGAGATATTGCAGCTGGTTGATAAAGTTCTACAAAGAAAATACCCATGGAAGGCAGAACATTGCCTACTGCATTTTAAACCAGCTGCGATACCCGGCTGGCAACATAGACTGGCGACTCAATACTTTGTGGCGGCAAGACTTGGACTGGCTCGTGCATGGAAGCAGGTGCAACCACCAACACTACAAATAGCAACTGGGAAAGTTGAACACCTTTATCAAATGTCAAAGTTAACAGCTATGCGAAGAGGGTCCATGCGGGTTTTCAATAAAATATGGACACTTTATGAACAGTATAAAGAGCAGCCAAACACAGCACCGGGGTAGGGAGGGAAGGTTAAAGTTGGAGTTAAATAAGCTTGATGTAGAAGAAATATGTTATTGAGCAGCCAAATGTTGGTTATTTTGTATTTGAGAAATCTTTAATAAAATATATATAAAAAAAAAAAAAGAAAAGGTGATACACATACTCATAAGTGAACCAAAAAGAAATTTACATATTATACCAATAACTCCACTATCTGTCAATTTTTAAAAGCCCCAGTGGATTGTGCTGGGCTGAAAATTTGTCTGACTGTCCTGGCATTACCCATATGGTGATGGAATGAGGGAAGTAGAAAAGAATTATCCATATAGCACTATATTCAGCTGTGTGGCATTTAAATTAATAAGCTAATGGCTGCCACTGATGATCTGATCCATTATTATTAAAATAATTATATTAGGGTCAAATGCAACTATGAATAAGAGCAAATAAAGAAAACAGATACATAAAACCAAGAGGTGATAACCTAGACTCAGTACTGCTGCAGCCTTAATGGACAGAGAACTTGCCATCTGTTGCACAGTCTGATTACACACAAAAAGGGGCTGAATTAGTGTTGGTATGATATGTGTGAGTAGTCTTAATTCTCTCTTATTAAAAGAGTACAATATGAATATCAAGCTTAAACGTCAATCATTTACTCAGTTCATGCTTGCATAGATATAAGTAGAGCATAATGCCTTTGAGCTTCTGAAAGCTTACATTAGGAAATTTAAATATCAGTCTGCAAATTTGTAGGGGGTTGTGATTAGTGAGATGAAACGGTGTTTATGGAGTAGGTGCAAAGAAAGAAGGGCATTTAAAATAAAAAAAAAATGGAAGTTGATGTTAAATTCACGAAACCAAGGGAGACTCGTGATATGCACTGGAACTAAGTACTAACAGTTTTTCCACTGGCTGAAAAATGTCTTGCCACTCCAGTTTTGCATACCTCCCTGCTAAGGCCATTTCCTACACTCCTACCATCCCAGGACAACTGACACATTCACCAGATGCTCTGCCATTCACTTTCAGTCCTGGCTCCCTCCACCCCCTTTGGCAGACTGGTAGGCAGCTGTAGCAAGGCTGGATTGTACATCACCATCTTCTGCAATGTGGGGGCAGTTTTGTGACATCCAGATTGCTTGGCCCAATATGATGGGAAATATTTCTGTTACCTCTCTGCCACTTCCAGATTGAAATTTGATTCTTTTATTGTTCTGGGAGACTTCAATCCTGTGTACCTTTGAGGGCAGACTAACTTGATTTGTGACCCCCCACCCAAACCAACTCATCAAGGCAGTTATATTATGGATCTAAGGCTGCTTTAGAAGGTGGGGATTCAAAGATTAGTGGGGAGAAGGGTAGGTAAGTTTCCTTTGGTCAGATCATTATTTGGCCCCTTTTCTTGTACTTATGAATAAATCTGATTTGTGGTCTTTAGTTCAGGGTACTTGTAAATTGATATGAGGGAATTTTAACCCTCAGTGTTTCTAGCGCATTGTATTGGTGCCTAATAGTATGGAGGAGTCTGATTCTATTAATGCTTTGGTTAATGTTTGGTATGGTTTCTTTACCAAGGCTCTAGATGTTATTGCTCTTATCCCATAATAAAACAACTAAGTTGCTTCTTCCATGGTATGCTATGAATTTGAGGCAGTTAAAAAGGGGATCAGGCAATTAGAGCAATGCTGGGGAAGAAACACATTTAACTGTTGATAAAGATGTCTGGATGAAAGAAGCCAATAGACACTTGGGGCCTATATTCAATGCTACTCAGCTGCCATATTTGGTTGTGTGAATACCAAGCCTATCTTTGGCTGGTTCAAACTTAACCGGCCAAAAATAACTGGATACTCAATGTCGGTTACCGGAAACAGCCCAGCATTGAATATCTGGGCTCAGCGCTGACCACGGGAGTTAGCCAGGCTAACTCCTGCGGTCTGAATATCAGGCCCATTTTGCCCATATATTCAATGCTGGTACTCAGACAAGGTCTAACGTAGCCAGTGGTGGCCAACATTTATGCCACAGATGTACTGTCCTATTGCCTTCTAATATTTCCATTCTGATATTTTGTGTTACTTACAACTGATTGCATGAGAACACACAATGCCCTACGAATATGGCAGATAGAAATTTCTTGCTGGGACAGACATAGGCGGTTCCATCCTTTGTAATGAAATAGTGGTATATTTTTATTCCCATATCCTCCCATCAGTTTAAAAGGGAATAGAATGCATGTTTGTCTCTACCTATTCCTGAATATTTCAGTTGTGCTTGACAGAGGCTTGCACCATAAGTGAACAAACAGCAGCCAGAATGATATTTCTAACCTTGCAAAAGCAGCACCACAACTTACAAAAATAAATGAATTTGTATTTCATGTACATTACAACCATTTTTCATTTGGTTAAAAGTTATGAAAACATAATTTTATTTTATGCTAAAGATGTAATTTTTGTTTTGTTAATAACTTCTTTCAAAATTTGTAGACACAGCAATGATAACATTAAGAACATTGTTATATGGTAGAAGGTTGCAGATTATTCATAAGTATGGTAATGTCCTTCTCAAACTACTGGTTAATTAAATGCCAGAAAGAGTGATAAGCATAATCTTCCATTGTTAAGGACTGTAATAAGTTTTATTCTTTTTACCAGCATATCAGTTTTGCCTCTAGTCATGCATATCAGTTATTTTGTATTTATTTTATTTTAATAATGATTTTGCCTTCTTTCTGCCTTAACTGTAGCTATTTCAAAGGATCTGTTTTACACCTTCAAATATTGTATTTTAGCAGTGCAGTGGTTACTCTTTAGCCAGTAAATTGTGTATATGTGATAGAGGGACATTATATCTCTAGATGTATTGGTGTAAAAAGAGTAGAGACAGCTACATTGACTTGACTATCCGTTATACTCAAGCATTATTGGTTCCCTGGTTCTGTAATTATGTTTGTTTATTTTATTTATTTATTTGTTGCATTTGTATCCCACATTTTCCCACCTATTTGCAGGCTCATTGTGGCTTACATTTGCCGTAATGGCTGTTGCCATTTCCGGGTAATAGAATTACAAATTGTATTGCATTAAGGTACATACGTACATGGTAACATACATGGAACGTAACATATATGGAACAGATCATGGTATATATATATATATATATATATATATATATATATACATCATGTGCATACATACATGGTAGAGAAGAATACATTATGGTATTGCATGAAGGTTCCTGAGTAATAAATTGGATTATAACCTACGTTAGGTCATCGACTGTAGAGAGACCCTATTTGACATAAGGTTTACGGTGGTAGTGCTTGTCATGTGATAAGATTTCGGTTTTGTGTAGATCGTGTATAGTGTTATTTAGTATTTAAGATGGATGTTTATGGTATGCCTTCTTGAAAAGATCTGTTTTCATTAGCCTTCGGAAGATTTTGTGGATCTTTGTGTACTATGTTAGAAGCTTGACGGAGTTTAAAAAGGGGTTAGATAGATTCCTAAAGGACAAGTCCATAGACCGCTATTAAATGGACTTGGAAAAATTCCGCATTTTTAGGTATAACTTGTCTGGAATGTTTTTACGTTTGGGGAGCGTGCCAGGTGCCCTTGACCTGGATTGGCCACTGTCGGTGACAGGATGCTGGGCTAGATGGACCTTTGGTCTTTCCCAGTATGGCACTACTTATGTACTTATGTACTTATATGGAATGTTGCCACGATTTGGGTTTCTGCCAGGTACTTGTGACCTGGCTTGGCCACTGTTTGGAAAACAGGATACTGGGCTAGATGGACCATTGGTCTGACCCAGTATGGCTACTCTTATGTTCTTATTTGAGACAGACATGGAAAGCAACTGCTTGCCCTGGGATTTGTAGTATGGAATGTTTCTACTCTGAGATTCTGAATGGAATCTTGTCCCCTCTAAGATTCCAGAATCTTGCTATTCTTTGGGGTTCTACATGGAATGTTGCTACTCTTTGAGATTCTGCATGAAATCTTGTCACCCTTTAGGATTCCAGAATCTTGCTATTCTTTGGGGTTCTACATGGAATCTTGTTACTCTTTAGTGTTCCAGAATCTTGCTGTTCTTTGGGGTTCTATATGGAATCTTGTCACGATTTGAGTTTCTGCCAGGTACTTGTGACCTGGCTTGGCCACTGTTTGAAAACAGGATACTGGGCTAGATGGACCATTGGTCTGACCCAGTATGGCTACTCTTATGTTCTTATTTGAGACAGACATGGAAAGCAACTGCTTGCCCTGGGATTTGTAGTATAGAATGTTTCTACTCTGAGATTCTGAATGGAATCTTGTCCCCTCTAAGATTCCAGAATCTTGCTATTCTTTGGGGTTCTACATGGAATGTTGCTACTCTTTGAGATTCTGCATGAAATCTTGTCACCCTTTAGGATTCCAGAATCTTGCTATTCTTTGGGGTTCTACATGGAATCTTGTCACTCTTTAGTGTTCCAGAATCTTGCTGTTCTTTGGGGTTCTATATGGAATCTTGTCACGATTTGAGTTTCTGCCAGGTACTTGTGACCTGGCTTGGCCACTGTTTGAAAACAGGATACTGGGCTAGATGGACCATTGGTCTGACCCAGTATGGCTACTCTTATGTTCTTATTTGAGACAGACATGGAAAGCAACTGCTTGCCCTGGGATTTGTAGTATGGAATGTTTCTACTCTGAGATTCTGAATGGAATATTGTCCCCTCTAAGGTTCCAGAATCTTGCTATTCTTTGGGGTTCTACATGGAATGTTGCTACTCTTTGAGATTCTGCATGGAATCTTGTCACCCTTTAGGATTCCAGAATCTTGCTATTCTTTGGGGTTCTACATGGAATCTTGTCACTCTTTAGTGTTCCAGAATCTTGCTGTTCTTTGGGGTTCTATATGGAATGTTGCCACAATTTGGGTTTCTGCCAGGTACTTGTGACCTGGCTTGGCCACTGTTTGGGAAAACAGGATACTGGGCTAGATGGGCCATTGGTCTGACCCAGTATGGCTACTCTTATGTTCTTATGTTCTTATGTTCTTATGTTCTTATGTTCTTATGTACATTGCTATGAGATAAGTTTGGTCCACCGTACTGCTGTAATATTGTAGGAGAAACTACTAGTGCCTACAGCTGAGAGCTGTAGTCAGTATTATGGCAAAATGTTATGTATTTCATCAGTGCTTTCTTGAAAAGCTTCTGTGACAAGAAAAACATTGATGAAATGCTTCTTGAGCCAACCAAGATCTCCAACACAGCGAAAGACGATGCTATGCTGAAAGAGGATGACTGGACACAAGAAGTCTACGACATAGGTCCCTACTCTCTCCCTTCACGTTCAGACTTTTTCGATCCACAATTTGTCGATTGCCCATTAGAGGACCAGATTTCTATCTAGAACTCCTCTTTTCAGAAGGCATTAGATTATATAGCACCAGTAAAATATGTCTTGGTACAACTAAGGAAAAAAGAACCCTGGTATCACCAGGATCTATATTTGTATCGACAACAAGCACGCAAAGCTGAGAGTATTTGACGTAAATTTAAAACTACAGAATTTCTCACAAAGTGCTAACAGGTGCACCAGTACTGTTCAACTCAAATTAGATTAGCCAAGAAAAAAGAATTTTTGACTCAGATTTGTTCAGCATCAAACTCTAAGAAGCTTTTTTCTATTTTTAATAAACTGACCTCAATTCCAGCCTCTGCCAAATTGATAGAGCATCTTAATTCAGATATTTAGGCATCACACTTTAACAAAAATTAAAAATTTTCAATCTTCATTTTCAATGCAGACTTTTCCCTTGGATTTACCCTTATTTTCAGATTCATCTACTTTGTCAGCTTGTTGGAGTTCTTTTAATTTCCCATCCTTTACAATGTTGCAGCTTCATTCCACATACTGTCATTTAGATCCTGTTCCCTCAGATTGGATAAAGATCCCCTCTTTAGGATTTTTCCCTTTCTCTTTTCAGTGACAACTAAAAACCTAAATGAAGTCGTCCAGTATGTAAGCTACCTTTCCTGGCAAAGGTTCTTGAAATGAAAGTTTTCTCACAACTTCAAATGTATTTAGAAGACACCAATGCACTTCATCCACGTCAATCGGGTTTTTGGATCTGGATACAGTATTGAAATAGTTCTTACAGCCTGCCTGCTCCAGTACATCTGCTCCAGCGTGTTCCAATCCACCTGAGCCAGCTTCTCCCTGCTCGTTCCTGTTCATCTGCACCAGCTTGTTCCAGCCCACCTGCTAGCTTGTCAGCCATTAACTTACTTGCTTGCCTACTAGCTTACTAGCTTGCTAACTCATCAGCCATTGACTTACCTGCTCTCCAGTTTCTCCCTGCTGGTTCCTGTCCTTCTGCATCAGTATGCTCCAGCCCGCCTGCTAGCTTGTCAACCATTGACTTGCTTGCCTGCCTGCTAACTTGTCAGCCCTTGACTTACCTGCTCTCCAGCATCTCCCTGCTTGTTCCTGTCCATCAGCCCCATCAGCCCCAACCCGCCTGCTAGCTTGTCACCATTTATTTACCTGCCAACCTGCTAACTTGACAGCCATTGACTTACCTGCCCCCCTGCCTCTCCCTGCTCGTTCCTGTCCATCCGCACCAGCTTGCTCCACCCTGCCTGCAAGCTTGGCAGCCACTGCCTCACTTGCCTGCCTGCTAACTTGCCAGCCACTGACTTACCCACTCTCCAGTCCATCAATCCCTCCAATTCCAAGCCTCCGGCTCTTCGCTCTATCTATCTGCTTCTCACCTCAGTCACTACACTTACACCTGTCACACCGCAATCACTACCTATGGCCCCTGTCCACATCCTCTTCCTTGCCCTGTCCCTTCCTAATCTTTTTCCCCTCCCCTTACCGCCGTCCACTGCTGGAACTCATTGCCCACCTGTGTTCCCTCCCATCCTGCCCGCTACGGCAATACCCTATTCACCCCCATCCCTCACCACCTCACCATCTCTCTTGTCCCCCTCCTCCTTCCTAGCCCTTAATCTCCAACACCTCCTTCCTACCATTAACCCTTCACCATTCCTCCTAAGTGCACCCCGTCTTCGTCGCCTTCGTCGCCCGACCTCCCCCACCCTCCTCCGCACTCTCTTGCTCCTCCTCCTGCTATCCGCGGGAGACATTAATCCTAATCCAGGCCCCCCTCACCTATCCTCCTCCTATCCATGCAAACGATTCCGTGATGTCTCCAACCTCGTCTCTATTCCCCTCCTCCCCCCCTCTTCCCTCCCCTTCTCATGCGCCTTGTGGAATGCCCACTCGATCTGCAACAAACTGCCCTTCACCCACGATCTCTTCATCTCTCGTTCTCTCCAACTGCTCGCCCTAACTGAAACCTGGCTCTCCCCTGACGACTCTGCCTCAGTCGCGGCCCTTTGTCATGGAGGTTATCTCTTCTCCCACACTCCCCGCCCAGATGGCCGCGGTGGAGGCGTCGGCCTACTTCTCTCGCCCTCCTGTAGTTTCCAACCCCTCCTCCTACCGCAGTCTCACTGCTTCTCGTCCTTTGAAGCTCACTCCATCCGGCTATTCTACCCGTTACCACTCAGAGTTGCAGTCATCCACCGCCCCCCTGATAAGCCCCTCTCTTCATTCCTTACTGACTTCGACGCCTGGCTCACCGTCTTTCTTGATCCCGCATCTCCATCCCTCATTCTTGGTGATTTTAACATTCACGTTGACAACCCATCCAACTCCTACGCTTCTAAATTCCTCACTCTGATATCCTCCTTTAACCTCCGACTATGCTCTACCACCCCTACTCACCGTGATGGCCATTGTCTCGACCTCGTTCTCTTCTCTTCCTGCTCACCTTCCAATTTCTGCACCTCAGTCCTTCCTATTTCAGATCATCACCTAATCACCCTCACTCTTCATCACCCTCCCCCTCAACCTCGCCCAACTATAACCACTGCCTTCAGGAATCTCCAAGCTGTCGACCCCCCTACCCTATCCTCTCACATCTCCACTCTCTTCCCTTCCATCTCGTCTTCCGAATCTGTCGACATGGCTGTCTCTACCTACAATGAAATTCTCTCCACTGCTCTGGATACCCTAGCACCATCTGTCTCTCGCCCCACTAAGCGCATTAATCCTCAGCCCTGGTTAACCCCTTGCATCCGTTACCTTCGCTCCTGCACCCGCTCTGCTGAACGACTCTGGAGGAAATCTCGCACCCTGTCAGACTTCACCCATTTCAAATTCATGCTATCCTCCTTCCAGTCCTCCCTATTCCTTGCCAAACAGGAATATTATTCTCAATTAACCAATTCTCTTGGCTCCAACCCTCGTCGCCTCTTTGCCACCCTCAACTCCCTACTTAAAGTACCCTCCGCTCCCACCCCCCCTCTCTCTCTCTTCAAACACTAGCTGACTACTTCCGCGATAAAGTGCAGAAGATAAACCTTGAATTCACTTCCAAGCCTTCTCCTCCCTGTGACTTCTTAACCCACTCCCTCAACCAACCTAACCTGGCCTCCTTCTCCTCCTTCGCTGAGATCACCGAAGAGGAAACTGCTCGCCTTCTTTCTTCCTCTAAGTGCACCACCTGTTCCTCTGATCCCATTCCCACCAATCTGCTTACCAACATCTCTCCTACAGTTAACCCCTCAATCTGTCACATCCTCAACCTCTCTCTCTCCACTGCCACTGTCCCTGACACCTTCAAGCACGCTGTAGTCACACCACTTCTCAAAAAACCATCACTTGACCCCACCTGTCCCTCCAACTACCGCCCCATCTCTCTTCTACCCTTCCTCTCCAAATTTCTTGAACGTGCTGTCCACAGCTGCTGCCTTGACTTCCTCTCCTCTCAGGCCATCCTCGACCCGCTTCAATCCGGCTTTCGCCCACTACACTCAACAGAAACAGCACTCTCTAAAGTCTGCAATGACCTGTTCCTTGCCAAATCCAAAGGTCACTATTCCATCCTCATCCTCCTCGACCTATCTGCCGCTTTTGACACCGTCAACCATAATTTACTTCTTGACACACTGTCCTTATTTGGGTTCCAGGGCTCCGTCCTCTCCTGGTTCTCGTATCTTTCCCAACGCACCTTCAGAGTATTTTCTAATGGCTCTTCTTCCACCCCGTCCCGCTCTCTGTTGGGGTCCCTCAAGGATCTGTCCTTGGACCGCTTCTTTTCTCGATATACACCTCTTCCCTGGGCTCGTTGATCTCATCATCTACGCTGATGATACCCAGCTTTACCTCTCCACTCCTGACATCACAGTTGAAACCCAGGTCAAAGTTTCGGCCTGCCTTTCAGACATCGCTGCCTGGATGTCCAACCGGCATCTGAAACTGAACATGGCAAAGACTGAGCTCCTTGTCTTTCCACCCAAACCCTCTTCTCCTCTTCCCCCACTTTCTGTCTCTGTTGACAACGCCATCAACCTCCCCGTCTCTTCAGCCCGCAATCTTGGAGTCATTTTTGACTCCTCCCTCTCCTTCTCTGCCCATATCCAGCAGACAGCTAAGACCTGTCGCTTCTTCCTCTATAATATTAGCAAAATTCGCCCTTTCCTCTCTGAACAGACCACCCTAACCGTCGTCCATTCGCTCGTTACCTCTCGTCTTGACTGTTGCAACCTTCTCCTCGCTGGCCTCCCGCTTAGCCACCTATCCCCCCTTCAATCTGTCCAAAATTCCGCCGCACGTCTTATCTACCGCGTGAACCGATACTCTCATATCACCCCTCTCCTCAAGTCGCTTCACTGGCTCCCGATCCGCTACCGTATACAGTTCAAGCTTCTCCTATTGACCTTCAAGTGCACTCAATCTACAGCCCCCCATTACCTCTCTACCCTCCTCTCCCCATATGTTCCCACCCGTAACCTCTGCTCTCAGGACAAATCACTCTTTTCTGTGCCCTTCTCCACCACCGCTAACTCCAGACTCCGCCCCTTCTGCCTCGCATCACCTTATGCCTGGAACAGACTTCCTGAGCCCATACGCCGTGCGCCCTCCCTGCCCATTTTCAAGTCCTTACTCAAGGCCCATCTCTTCTCCCTTGCTTTTGGTGCCTAACCACCTTCCCTTTCCTGATACCTACACTGACTACATAGTTTTTACCTTTAGATTGTAAGCTCTCTTGAGCAGGGACTGTCCTTCCCCATGTTTAAACTTGTACAGCGCTGCGTAACCCTGGCAGCGCTATAGAAATGCTAAGTAGTAGTAGTAGTAGTTATTAAGTGAACTGCAGTCCCGTTTAGAAGGAGGTAAAATGGCATTGATTGTATCTTTGGACTTAGCAGCAGCATTTGACCTGATCAATCATTCACTTATTTTACAACGATTACACTCGTTAGGTATATCAGGTATAATTTATAAATGTTTTTTTATCTTTTCTAACTGACCATTCATTTACGGTTTCCCAGTCTTCCTCCACCTCTACTTCACATTTTCTAACATGCAGAGTGCCGCAGGGCTCCATCCTTTCTCCTTCTCTTTTTAATCTTTATGTAAGTCCATTAGCACTACTCATCCAGTCATTTCAAATCAGTTCATATTCTTATGCAGACAGTTTTCTATTGGTATATTACACAGATTCCTACTCTATTGATCTACAGCCACTGCAGGATAGCCTAAAAGAAGTTGCTCAATGGCTCCAACAACATAGTATGGTTCTTAACCCAGACAAGATGATAGCTTGTTGGATATCTGGCTCTTTTTCTTTGCTTGCTGTAAATCCAGTTCTTTTTGGGAAATAGATTGCCACTGTAACATCATTTTGATTCCTAGGGATTACTATCGATTCATCTCTCTCTTTTACCCCACAGATATCACATATTATGAAAACAGGTTTTCTTTTTCTTTTTTTCTTCATAGACTTAAATCTGTTAGAAACACAATAGATTAAACATCTCTTTGTTCAATGTGTCATGCTTATATTAGCACAAGGTATGATTACTGTAATATAGCCTGTTCTAGAATTACCAAGGCAAATTTGAAGTGTCTACAAAACACGGCAGAATATTGCTGCCCATATCATATGCTGAGCTTCCAGATATGATAGTATTTCTCTCCTCCTTCAGCATCTCCATTGGCTTCCAATTGAATTTAGAATAAAATTTAAGATTCTTACACTTTCACAAGCTTATACGCAGCCACCCTGTTGTATCTGGCCTCTTTAATTATTCCATATACTCAGACACGCACTCTTCATTCTTTAAATGATAATAAATTGGTTATCCCCCCTCCCTGTAAAGCCAGATGGGAATCTACAAGAAATTCAGCATTTTACTATCTGGTACCAGCTCTTTAGAACTCTCTTCCCCAATCAGTCCGCCTGGAGAGATCCTATACTTTATTTCACGTGAATCTAAAATCATATTTCTTTCAAGTAGCATTCAATACACTATGATTTTTGGCACTGTACACTGCTGCTGGTTTCTGTGATGGAAGTATTATGGAGTTCACATGTTATAGTACTTATTTATTTCTTTTTGTAGAATGTTTATTAATTATTGGTATAAATGATTAGCATATCTGATCTATCTAATTAGAGTGATTGGTTTTATTCTTTTGCTTGGCTGTGGATGTAAGCTGTCCTATAATTTTATGGAGTTCCTTTCATTATAGAATTTTAATACGTGGAGGGGCATTTTCGAAAGAAACGTCCAAGTTGTGATTTGGACGTTTATAAAACGTCCAAATCCGGGGGAGCGGGGAAAACCGTATTTTCAAAAAAAGATTGACGTCTATCTTTTATTTTGAAAATACCGTCAGGGATGTCCAAATCCAAGGACGTCCTTAAATTTTGACGTCCCTAGATTTTGGATGTCCTTTGATTTGGACGTCTCTGACTTTTGGCTATTTTCAAAAGCAAAGACGTCCAAATGCAAGCCATTTAGATGTGGGAGGAGCCAGCATTTCTAGTGCACTGGTCCCTCTGACATGCCAGGAACCAACCGGGCACCCTAGGGGGCACTGCAGTGGACTTCATAAAATGCTGCCAGGAACATAGCTCCTTTACCTTGTGTGCTGAGCCCCCCCCCACAACCCAATACACACAACTGTACACCACTACTATAGCCCTTACGGGCACCTAGATGTGGGTACAGTGGGTTTGTGGTGGGTTTTGGCGAGCTCACTGTTTCCTCCACAGATGTAATGGGTAGGTGGGGAATGGGCCTGGGTCTGCCTGTCTGAAGTGAACTGCAGTACCCACTAAAACTACTCCATGGACCTGAGTATGACATCTGTGGCTGACATAGAGGCATATTTTCAAAGCACTTTGGGAGGCTAAGTTCCATAGTTTTCTATGGAACTTTGGGAGGCTAAGTGCTTTGAAAATATGCCTCATAGAGGCTGGCACGAAATATTTTTAAAGATGTTTTTTGAGGGTGGGAGGGGGTTAGTGACCACTGGGGGAATAATGGGAGGTCATCCCCGATTCCCTCCGGTGGTCATCTGGTCTTTCGGGCACCTTTTTGTGCCTTATTCATAAAAACAATACGTCCGGGTGAAAACGTCCAAGTGTTCGATTATGGGTCAAAGACATCCAAGCGTTAGGCACGCCCAAGTCCGACCTTCGCTACACCTTCAACACGCCCCCTTGAAATTTGGACGTCCTTGCAACGGGCTGCAGTTGGAGACGTCCAAAATCAGGTTTCGATTATACTGATTTGGACGTCTCTTGGGAGAAGGACGTCCATCTTCTGATTTATGTTGAAAGGTGGACGTCCTCTTTCGAAAATGAGCCTGATAGTAAACCATTCTGATTTGCATTGCAACAAGACATGGTATAGGAAATTTAATAATAAACGACCTCCAAACTCTGCAAAATTGATATCTCTACTTCATCTTCTCTCAAACTAAAGAACCGGTATGCAGCCCTGGAAGTGGAGGAACTGAGAACATGCCAGCAACAGGAGGAACTGAAGCTCAAATCCTCCAGAGTTGGTGGATTAGAGACCACCAAGAAATGAATAATAGCGGTGGTTGGTAATTCTCTTCTGAGGGGTACATTGCCCTGCAATGACAGAAGGAAGTAAGCCCATTCTGACTGATTTGTGGCAGGGGCGTAGCCACGGGTGGGCCTGGGCCCACCCACTTTGGGCTCAGACCCACCCAGCAACGGTGCAGAGAGACGCCAAAGAGTTGGGATTCGGGAAGATCCGCTGCCGGCCTTCTTTCTTTCCCCTCCCTCCCTTTCGGGCAGCGCAGTCTAACACTACAGCAAAGCTGCACGCCCCGGGTCCGTCCTGCCATTACGCTGCTGCCCTCCGGCTTCTTGTCATCTTTGACTGTTCTTCTGCTGCTTATCTGCAGTGGATCTGCGCGCTGCCAGGGCTGTCTGTATGCTGCCTGCGACTGCTTCCTCTGCGCTGGCCCTGTCTCTTCCGAAAGAGTATCGGAGAAGGTGAGGCCAGCTGGAAGGAAGCAGTCGCAGCAGCATACAGACAGCCCTGGCAGTGCGCGGATCTGCTGCAGATAAGCAGCAGAAGAACAGACAAGGATGACAACGGAGGGCAGCAACAGCGTAGCAGCAGGACGGACCCGGTGCCCTGCAGCTTTGCTCAGCTGTAGAGTTTTTTTTTACTTTTATTTTATTTTATTTATTTATTCAATTTAATCAAATATTACAAGAAACATCTTGATTGGTAAAGCATCATTGTAGAGTTAGACAGCGGCGCTGCCCGAAGGGGGAGGGAGGGGAAAGAAGGCCTGCCAGCGTGCCAGTTTGTGGCTGGGGAAAGGGAGGGAAAAAACCTGCAGCACTTGCTGGCGGGTGGTTTGTGTGTGTGTGTGTGTGTGTGGTGGTGGTGGGGGGGGGGGGGTCGGGGAGAGACAGGAACGCTGTTGGGATGAGGGAGTGAGACAGGGTAGAGCTAGGTGGGGGGAGGGACAGAGAGATGCTGCAAGGGGAAAGACAAGGAGAATTGTTGGATATGGGTGGGATAGGCAGAGGGAGGGAAAGGGCATGAGAGAAAAAACATGTTGGACATGGAAGTGGAAGGGAGAGATAAGAGGGGAAATGTTGAACATGGCAGTGAGGGAAAGGAAGGATGGAGAGATGGTGGTGGGTGGGTGGGTGGGTAGAGAGAGATGTCAAACCAGGGGCTCAAGGCAGGGAGAGGGAGAAAAGTTGGACATGAAGGTGGAGAAGAGGAGAGGAAAGGAGAGATGCACAAGCGGGGGAGGGGAGAAAGAGGGAAGATGGATCCAGGGAGAGAAGGAAGACAATGGATGGTAGGGAAGAGAAAGGGAAAAATGCTGGACAGTGGGGGAGGGGAGAGAGATGGGACAGGAAGATGCTGGTGGTGGGAGGTAAAAGGGATAGGGAAATATCAGGCTACGAGGGTGAGGAGGGTAGAAAGAGGGAACAGATGCTGGGCTGGAAGGGTGGATGGAGGGAGACACTGGGAATGGTGGAAAGCATGGGGAAGAGGCCCAGGAAGCAGGCAAGGAAAAAAATGAGAGAATAGTGACCACAGGGGGTAGAAATATGGTAATGGCGTGTAGATCGAAGATGGAAGGGAATGGAAGACTGAGAAGGAGAGAGATGGGGAAAGGGAGAGCTAGTGGGTGAAAGGAGATGGAAATGTGATAGCTATCTGAAAAGTAAAAAGAAGGAAAAGATTTAGGATGAAATTTGAGTGTATAGAGGCAGAACAGAAAAAAAAAGAAAGGAAAGAGCTAAAATGGAAGGATCAATATTTCAGAGGTAGGTGTAGTGAGGAAATGAAATGACAGGAGAAAAAAGACAAATGGACAGCCGCTTGAAGAATTAGCAGAAGACAGACAGGAAAGTGGGAAAAAGAAATTGGAACCAACGTGATGGAAAAATAAAATGTCCAGACAATAAAGGTAGGAAAATCATTTTACTTTGAATGTTTTAAATGGAATATGTTAACTTTGGGAAATGTGCATAGTGGATGTCTTTTTATTGTGTTAAGTAGAAAAGGAAATGGGCTTTTGTTTTGTTTTGGGGTTTTTTTCTCCAGTGTTGCAGTACATGCTGAGGTTCCCAGTTCAATTTTGTCTATATATTTTTATTTCTAATTTGTGATCCCTTGTTCTGTAATTTGTGAGGGTCTGTCAGTGTGACTTTAATGGCAGATGAGGAGATTGGAAAGGAGAGGGAATTGGGGGAGGGGCTTTATTTTCTGCCCTGGTCACCAGCATGGCTAACGGCAGCCCTGACCCTTGCTGTAGCTAGTGGGGATTCCCAAGCCCTACTAGCTGGGGTCTCTTCTGAAGCTGGCCAGAGATGCCTTCCACTGAGCTTGGCAGATGGGGGCAGCATCCTGGAGCCACTGACAACTAAGCATGTATGGGGGGGGTGCTGGCATCAGTGGCTCGAGGAGTTGCTGCTGCTTACTGGGCTTGGTGGAGAGGAGTTCTGGCCATCTTTACTGGAGGCCTTCAGCTGACAGAGATTGGGGATCCTCATCTGCTAAAGTATTTATATTTTGAATTGGGAAGTGCTGGGGGAGAGAGAAAATTTTGTGCCCACCCACTTTGTGCTCAGGCCCACCCAAAATTGGCTGTCTAGCTACGCCACTGATATGGGGACAAACATGTTTTGCTTGATTCTTTGTAATGAGCTTACTGCCATTTGCCTCTGAAATATTGGGGATCCTGAAGGGGCTATGCAGAAATCCAAAATACATTATGATGGGACATACTTACTAGATTACAGATATGCACTTATTTTTGAGCATAAATGTATTTTTGAGCATAAATGGACTTAATTACTTCTGCCACTGCAGGGCAGTAGAGAGATGTCCATATGCTGACCAAACATGATGTCCTTAGAGGTGTGCTGTCTGCTTGAAGCCAACATTTGTGACATTAGAGTTTGCCGAGACTTATCAATCATGAATGATGCTACTAGATACTCCACGGAATGTATCATAAGAGACTTCATGGCTCTGGGAGATAAGGTGAAGCAGATAGGCACACAAATGTTATGCTTGTCAATCCTCCCTTTTGAGGGTAAAGACCAAAACAGAGAAGCTTGCATCCTGGAGATGAACACGTGGCTGCAAGGATGGTGCCATCAAGAGCATTTTGGCTTCCTGGACTATGGGATCATTTTCCAAAAGTTACTGAGCAAAGATGGTGTATGCAATTCAAACAAATGAGAAAGCATCTTCTTCAGCAGACTAGCAACCCACTGAAGAGGGCTTTAAACTAAAATCGTTGGAGATGGGTAAACAAAGCCCACAGATAATTAAAACCACTCAGGTAGATAAAACACTAAATACCTCTAGAGAAATGGGGAAAAGAGCAATATCTGGAAAGCTGTATATACTAATGACTGTAGTATAGGAAATAAGATTTTGGATCTAGAGAATGTGATGGAGGATACTGACTTGAATTTAGTGGTGTTCATAGAGAACCATGACTGGTATATAGTTATACTAGGCTATGGAGTGGAGGAGTAGCCTAATTGTTAGTACAGTGGCCCAAGAACCAGGGGAACCGGGTTTAATTCCCACTGCAGCTCCTTGTGACCCTGGGCAAATCACTAACCCTCCATTGCCCCAGGTACAAAATAAGTATATCAATTCACATCCCCTTTTCCTTTATAGTCTATACAGGAAGGATAGGGTTGGAAAAACGGGAAGAGGAGTAGTGTTATATTTTTAAAATAATATTAAATTGCAGGACTTTCTTGTAAAGAAGAAGCACTGTGGGTTACTGTGGAAAGAGGAAATGGAAAATCTATTGGCATTGTGATATACAGGCCACCTTCACAGGCATAAGAAGCAAACAGATTTAATTGAAGACATTTGCAGTACAGCTGTGAAAGGGGAAGTACTACTAGTAGATGATTTCAATATGCCAAACATTGATTGGGTCATTCGCATTGCAGGGTCATCTAGATTCTCTACAGCGGGAATTTTCAACTTAGTCCTTGGGACATACCCAGCCAGTTGGGGTTTTTAGGATATCCCTATTCAGTGCCCCAAGGACTGGGTTAAATACCTCTGCTCTGCAGGGAGATCTGTGCCAGCAGTTGGTAATGGAACCCTCATGGGATGGGGCCATACTGGACTTGGTGATGATCTATCATCTAGTGAACAACGGATGGTGTGGTTCAATATTACGACACATGTGGTGATGGTTTAATAATAAATGAAGGTTCTAGACTTAAAAAAAAAACGATCAAAATGGAGGAGTACCTCAAAGGAGTTGTTACCTGGATAGGAAAATCTGGAGGAAGTGCTATTTTAATGGCAACAACATTTTTCTTTGGAAAGTAAATAAAAACGAGGGAAAAAAAAAAGGCTGCTTTTGTTCTCAAAAGTAATAGCTGAAAGTTAAGGAAAAAGAGGTTAGATCTCATAAACTAAAACTAAATAGACGACACCCAGCGCATGCTCTCACTCTAGTTATTTGGCCACCCAGTCAAGAAAAGTAATCAGATTTATTTGGTACGATTTTCCTTTCGTAAAACCATGTTGCCTTAGATCTTGTAACCCATTTGATTCTAAAGAGTTCACTATCCTCAAACCTTATGTGCAACACTCAAAACACATACTGGTTCATATAACAAGGAAAACACTTTACCCATGCAGCTTGACCTATGCATTATAATATTAATCTCTCTGAATAAGCTATTCTGACAGAGAAACATGGATCCTTGTTGGGGTTTATATGGATTTTTTGAACCATTGCTATCTCGCCGGAGATTGTAATTTTACTGTATAAAATTGTACAAAAGAAAAAGGCTGCATGAACAGTTTGAGATATCAGCAATGTCCGATAGTAACACCATTGGAATTTGCAGCTCATGTGCAATGATAGGTCTTTCAATTGATAAAATTAATTTGGGCACTGAGTTTTCTGAGCACATATAAAACATTTTTTGAGGTGAATAAAGGTGAAGTAGCTTTATTGGATTTATATATGATACTACTACTACTACTCCTCATCATTTCTATAGCGCTACTGGACGTATGCAGCGCTTCACACAATATATGTTAAAGGGGTGTCTTATTATAATAGCAATTATAAACATATGCATCCATTTTTTTATAATTTTTTTCCACAGACCTATGTGATCTCTCTCCTCTCTATGCTTTTCTCGGGATGATGTTGGACCAGACAAGATAGGTGTCCGGGAGCATGCCTGACAAGGCTAAAAATCATTTTGTATTTTTTGACCAAAGTAATACTGTCAATGTTAGTAATGCTACTCCTAAGATGAATGATCAAGTCCCAAGGAGTCGGCTGATGCTTTTTTTTTTTTTTTTTTTTGTCTATAAGATTGTCAGCCTAAGCTGGTCCTAATTCATCCCACAAAGTTCCTTGCGTTGAATTAAGATCCCTGCACTGGATAGCCCTAGGTTGATACCAAGTGATCTAGATTGTGTTCTTCTGTGTTCCCAGTGTATGGATGAATGGCCACAAATCCAAACCTTCCTCTGATCACCGATGGCGCCTAAAATGCATAGCAGGAGGTGACAAGAAGAAAGGGGGAAAAGATTGTCAATGTTTCTCTGGATGCTTTGGGTCTAATGTAAAGTTTTTATTTATTGGATCACCATCTACTCTGGTCACCAGTCAGACCAGAGGCCAAGGTGGTAGTTGCAGCTTCTGTTCAGAAAATGTGTGTATGAAAAAAAGAATGAGGGAGGCCCATTCTGTCAAGAAACAGGTGTAGAACCCTGGCAGAATGGAAACATGATAATGGGGTCGTGTCCTCGTGAGTGAACAGTTGGGCTGGACCATGTGGTCTGTAAGCCATGTAAACCTGGAAGTTCTATACAGGCTAAATCACCTGTGGCCTGATTTAACTTTATACGGAAATCTTTTGACCATTGGTTAATTTTTGATTTTCATATGAAAATTTCCACGCTGTCATCATTGAAAATAACATTGTAGACCGCTAGTCCCTGGGGACTGCTAACACACCTGAAATTAGGCATCAACTTGCATACACGCAGGATGCCAAGAAAGACAAATGAGAACACATTTAAAAAGACAAACTCTGTAGTAATTGAAACGGATCTCATTCAACACTTGAAACATTTGCATAAGACATCCTAAAACCTTAGCTGTGGGAGGTACATTCCCCTGTAAGTGTCTGGTCACCTATGGGAATAAGTATGTTTTTTCAGAACCTGCTCATTTGGAATTTTTTTCTTTTGGATAAACCTGCTGTTCTAGCTAGTGCCGTTTAGTTTTTTTTTTTTTTTGTACAGGTAATTATGGATGACATATAGTATAATTTTGTCTATTACTTTGTGTAATTTCATCTTTTTCTTGTGCCCAAATGGCTAGATAGTGAATTCCGTGATGTGGTCTGTAATATAATTTTGTTGGTATGATATTTTTGAATTTGGTCTTGTTTCAGCTTTTCTTGTATCATCAGTAAAGAATAATTGGCTGAAAATTGTTTTGTTACCTGGCTTTACATTTTTAGCTGTTTTGTTTCTTTTGCACATGCTTTTGCCATTCTGATTTCTCTCTCTGTCTCTTTCAGTTTTGTCTGGTATTCTAATCTGTGTTGTTCTTCTTGTGATCTTCTGTATTTTGTGAAGCTACTTAGTTGTATCTTAACTTTGAACCTTAAGCAATGAGAAAATGTTATGGCTCACATATAAGTGGCTATAGAAAAACATGCTTGTACTTGATTTGCTTAATTTCACGTGCTGCATGCATAAGATATCCATCAGAATATTATGTTTAAATAAATTTGAATATAATGGTTCTGATGGATATCTTATACCTAATCAAATGCTGCTTATATTTATTGTTTATATTATGTTAGAAACAGCTTACTTCTTTATGGTAATTTGACACTATTGAAATGAATAAGCATGTCTTTTTATTGATAATTTTCTGGAGCAAAAACAAGTCTGCACAAATCCTTCAAATTCATCACTGTCATATTCATTGTTGCCATAAAGCATATTAAGTGTCTAATCTGTTACTTCAGGATTGCCATCGTAAATATTTGTTGAGTCATTGTTCCCATTTTCCTGTTCTTTCCCTTCTGACTTATAAACTGCATTGTCTTGGCTTCCATCTGTCACATGACTGATGCTGCATTTAAGAAATGATCGTTGAATCTTTTCTGCAGAATTATCGTCCCATGCACATTTGACCCACTCGAAATCTAAAGGCAACTCTGGCGTCATCAAATTGCCACCTTTAGCAAGTTTTGTTTGGCCTGATGTCTTCCAGTTCATCCACTGCTCTCTTACATGGTTCTTGATTGGCTTGTTGAGACAGATGTCAAGTGGCTGCAAGATTGATGCCAAGCCACCAGGGATGACACATAGGTCTGTGTACATTATTTTAAAGGTGTGTTGAATGGACTCTGTCAGATGAGCACAGAACATATCCCAGATAAGCAGGCCTCTTTTCTTGACCAGTGTACCGGTTCTTGTATTCTAAACTTGTGCTAGCCAGTCTTTTGTCCCATCATCGTCCATAGATGTGCACAACAATGTCTCCCCTTGGGAAGTGTTTTTCTTTTAAAAATAATCACAGGCTTAAGCTTTGTGCCATCTGCCATAGGGCTAAGGACTATGGCAGTGGTTCCCAAATGTGCTCCTGGAGGCAGTCCAGCCAGTCAGGTTTTCAGGATATCCACAATGGATATTCATGAGAGAGATTTGCATGCAGTGGAAGCAGCATCTCATATGGCGAAGTGTGTGCCTTTGTGCTTGGTGGTTCTTACAAAAATGGTTTTCTCCTCTACAGCATTAACCATTCAATTTCCTGGTATATCAAAGGTCATTGGAGTTTCACCCATATTCCCAATTTATGAGAAATCTTAGTTGTGCTTTGTTCGTAATGTAATAACTTACTATTTCACTTTTCTTTCCAAAGCCTTTGATGGCTTCTGGGAAATTTTGCTGCAGTCACACAGTGCAATTCTGTATCTATCCATAAACGAATGCATCATCCAGCAAACACACAAAAAATAGGCCTTTTCTTTCTGACGTCTGTATTGCTCTATGATGTCACAGTTGTATTGTGTTGGTACAGATGGTCATTTGGTGTGATCCCCATGAAGCTTGGCTAGCACAAGTTTAGAATACAAGAACCAGTTTAGTGGTCCAGAAAAGAGGCCTACTTATCTGGGATACATTCTGAGCTGTCTGTCAGAGTCCATTCAACACACTGTTAGAAGACTGGACACAGACCTATGTGTCATCCCTGGTGGCATGTAGACTGTGAAAAATCCCAGGAAGGCCTTAGGAAATTGGATGACTGGGCATCCAAATGGTAGATGAAATTTAATGTGGACAAATGCAAAGTGATGCACATTGGGAAGAATAACCCAAGTTGTAGTCTTAGATTGTAAGCTCTTTGAGCAGGGACCGTCCCTCTATGTTTAAATTGTACAGCGCTGCGTAACCCTTGTAGCGCTTTAGAAATGTTAAGTAGTAGTAGTAGTTACCTGGTGCTAGGGTCCACCTTGGAGGTCAGCACCCAAGAAAAAGATCTAGATGTCCTTTTAGACAATACGCTGAAATCTTCTGCCCAGTGTGCAGCGGTGGCCAAAAAAGCAAACAGAATGCTAGGAATTATTAGGAACGTGATGGTAAATACTTTAATGACTCTGTATCGCTCCATTCTGCGGCTGCATCTTGAGTGCTTTGTTCAGTTGTGGTCACCTATTTAAAAAAATATACATCAGAATTAGAAAAGATTCAAAGAAGAATGACTGAAATCATAAAGGGGGTGGAACTCCACTCATATAAGGAAAGGCTAATGAGGTTAGAGCTTTTCAGCTTGAAGAAGAGACGACTGAGGAGAAATATGATTGAGATCTACAAAATCCTGAGTGGTGTAGAATGAGTAGAAGTGAATTGATTATTTACTCTTTCAAAAATTACAAAGACTAGGGGGGCACTCAATGAAGTTGCATGGAAATACTACATGGACTGGAGGAGTAGCCTAATGGTTAGTTCAGCAGACTTTGAGCCTGGCAACCTGGGTTCAATTTCCACTGTAGCTCCTTGTGACCTTGGGGAAGTCACTTAACCCTCTATTGCCCCAGGTACTAAAAACAAAAAAACTTAGATTGTGAGCCTTCTAGGGACAAAAAAAGTAACTGCACATAATGTGTACAGCTCTGTGTATATCTAGTAGCGGTATAGAAATGATTAGTAGTAGCAAAACAAATAGAAGGAAATATTTCACTTGGTGAATATTTAAGCTCTGGAACTTATTGCCGGAGGATGTGGTAACTGTGGTTAATATATCAGAGTTTAAAGAAAGGTTTGCACAAATTCCTGGAAGAAAAGTCCATAGTCTGCTATTGAGACAGACATGGGGAAGCTACTGTTTGCCCTGGGATTGGTAGCATGGAATGTTGCTATTTGGGTTTCTGACAGGTACTTGTGGCCTGGATTGGCCACTGTTGGAAACAGGATCAATGTTACCCTGAATGTCGGCATTTTATTGGATAACAATCAGAAGTGGCTCAAGGCCAAATTAAAGAACAGTGGTGAAATGGGACAGCCCTGATGTGTTCCTGTTAAGAGTGGGGAGTTCACCCCATTGGCCTCTATGCGTGCTTTTGGAGAAGAATACAGCACATGTAACATTGTAAGGAATGAATCTGGGATTCCAAAACAAGACAAAACAGTGAATAAATAATTCCATTCCACTTGGTTGAAGTCCTTCTCAGTATCCAATGAAACAATTTAAATAGGGAAGGCCTTCTATCGAGCGAAGTGAATCAAATGACATAGCAAATATGTGTTATCAGCACCAAACCTATTCCTCATAAAGCCAGCTTGGTCTCTGTGAATAAGAGAGTGTGTTACATGTTCCAACCTGATATATAGGACTTTGGTATAAATTTTATAATCTGAGTTCAACAGAGATATGGGTCTGTAATTTTGCACTAATTGTAGGTCACTGTTTGGTTTGGGCAAAACAACAATATTAGCCTCTAGGAAGCGACCCAATTGGCAGGATGGAGCAAGTAGAGCCTGATAATATTGCTGTAGCTTTGTTGATAGTGATGTATAAAAATCCTTGTAAAATTCCACAGGGATCCCTTCCGGGTATAGAGCATTACCAGAAGGAAGCAACTTTATTGCCTTTTGAATTTCACTGATTGAAATAGGTTTAGAAAGAAGTTGAATTTGCTGATCAGATAAGTGAAGAAGTTGAATTCCATTTAGAAAGGCGGTTATATCAGAGTTTGTAGCAGAGCTCTCAGATGAATAAAGAGTGGTGTAGAGTTGCTTGAAGGCTGTAAGCATTTGATCATTATAAAAGATATAGTTGACCAGAGGGTGACTTAATGTGTGCTATCCTTTTTGTTCTTTTACCTTTCAAATAAGATACTAGAAGTTTTCCAACTTCATTAGATTCTGAGTAGTAAGCAGTACTTTGTTTAGAGATGACTGCAGAAGCAATGTTGGATAAAAGAGAGTTGTATTGCATTTTGACTAATTGTTTCTGCAAAATGGGTTTTGATGAAGAGGTAATTTTCTTGCATTTTATAGGATGTGAAATCCCTTTTACATTAAGTGAGATGACCCTCAACTTTGTGATGAGGAAATGTTCAGAGGAGGAGTCAGAAGTAGATCTCTTCCTTCTCTATCATGCATTATGAAAACAAATTTTAAAAAAGTAAATAGTCCCCATTTGCACAAACTAGAGCAGGAACCAAAAACAAAAAAAGAACCAGATGAAATATGGCACTAAAAGCTATAAGTTGTCAGCAGAAATAGATAAAAAGAAACTCTGGGGTCACATGTGTCCAGAGCAAATGGATGCTCGAGCTCAGGTCAGCACATTATTAGCGTTAAGTATAGTGGTGATAGCAGCCATGATGTAAGAACTACCAAGGTGAAGCAGAGAAACAATTATGCTTAGAATATGATATCAAAGTATATATTGGGATATTTTTCTGGAAAACGCATCAAGAAACTTTTGGAACTCACATTGGTCTGAGTAGTGCTTAGTATTATTTTGATAGGTGACTCGCATGATGGCAGAATACAACAGTCCATATTGGGCCTCCTAGTGCTTTCAGTTTTGGCTACAAGTCAAGAAAAAGTTTTCTCTTTTTTGCTATTGGTTTAGAAAAGTCAGGAACCAGGAGCAACTGTGATCCAGCGTGCATAGGAGGTGCTTTGGAATGAGCCACATTCAGCAGTAACATGACATGAGTATGTCTGAGAAAATTTATATTTATTGGCCTGGGATAGTTTTTTCCAGAAGCAGGCCTGGAGGGAGACAGTGTGAGCATGTTCAATATCAATAGCAAGATCTGGTTGGAGAGCAAGTAGGTTAACGAACAAAGATTGTAACAAAAATGATTGTCTTTGCCCTCAGCATTTTCAGGTACTCCTAATAAACGGAGGTTATTGTGCCTCATCCTGTTAGAAATATCTTTGAGATCCAAATTTTTTTGTTTATGAATTATACCCATTTTTATTATTTTGATGTTTTTTTTAAACAGTTTATTTATGTTCTTAGTGGACATGGTTTTAAATTGCTATATTTGTGCTTTTGTATTGTAAGCTGCTGTGATTTAGATTATTTGATCTACAGAAATAAACCTGATATCTACCTTCCAGAGTCCTTATAAAAATACATTGAAATCCTTAGTTCAGTAATGTTAGAAATTGAAAAGAAAAATAAAACAAAATAAAGAATATAATACTGCCTTCAGATCAATTTGTGGTGCAATCACATCTTGAGTATTATATATTTCTGTTCATCTCATCTTGGAAAATCTGCAGAGAAGTGCAAAAGGTAATAGAGCAGCTGTTCCCTCCCTCTAAGATGAGCAGGGAGTCCTCCACCTGTAGTCCTGCCAGTGGAGGGTGCTGTTTTATTATCACATTTTCAATAGTGAGGGACAGGCAAGCTCTGCTGGACTCTAGGGAACCTGCCTGTCCCTAGCCATTAAAACACAATTTTGAAGCACCGCTCCCTAGTGGCAGCAATGAAGTTGGAGGACTCCTGTGCAGCTTAGAGGAAACAATGAGCAGCTCCATTATGCTGAAAGGCTGAACAGGGTAGGAGTCTAGGTAGGAGCAGAGTTGACTGAAAGGGGATATGCTAGAAGAGCACAACATCAGGAGTGTTGCAGTACTACTACTACTACTACTACTATTTAGCATTTCTATAGCGCTACAAGGCATACGCAGCGCTGCACAAACATAGAAGAAAGACAGTCCCTGCTCAAAGAGCTTACAATCTAATAGACAAAAAATAAATAAAGTAAGCAAATACAAGTGAATAGGGAATGGTTATTTACTCTGTGAGCAGAACTAAGGTTAAAGGAGATTTTATCAAACTAATAAGAGGCAGATTTAAATCACACTTTTAAAAGAATTTTTAACTCAAAGGATTAAGGGTGCCTTTTACCAAGCTGCGGCAAAAGGGGGCCTGCATGTTTTTGATGCATACTGAGGCCCCCTTTTACCACAGCTGGTAAAAGGGTAGTCTTTTCTGCAGGAAATGGACATGCGGCAAGTAAAGCACTTGCTGCATGGCCATTTCAGTGGGGGAGACCTTATCAACACCCACTAAGGTGGCGGTAAGGGCTCTCGCGCTCACCTTGGCGGTAACCGGGCAGTGTGTGGCACTGCCCGATTAGTGCTGGGTACACCCCAATGCTACAAATAAATATATATATTTTTGTAGTGCCGGATAGGACAGCGCACTGTTGGTGGGAAGTACAGCTGGGCTGCTGTGGTAGCCCGGCGGTACTTCCTGTTTAGCAAGCAGTAATCCCGCATTGGACTTACCGCCATTTTGTAAAAGGGGCCCTAAGTTCCTGGATTTGTTGCTAGAGAATGTGGTCAAGGCTGGTACTATAGCTGAATTTAAAAATGATTTAGACCAGTTTCTAGAGAATAACCTCATAATAGATTATTAGCTAGATAGATCAGGGTATTTTTACATCATTGAAAAAATTCTCCACACCAAACCCTGGAGTAATTTTATAAAAGCTGTTTTCCGTAGGTACAGAAAGAAATTTCTGAAATCGCCCCAAAAAATGTCTTTGAAATACATTATAGCACTGTGCAATGAAGTCATTAACAGGGACTGCTGCTCTAATTATTTCTGATAGTTTATTTTGTTAATCAGGTTTAATTAACTGAATTACTGGTTTGGGATTTAGGAATGTTTATTTTTAATAGGTATTGGCTGTGAACGGGCTAAGACTGTTCTTCCACCACTACGGTGCATATTGAACTACTTGTAGCAGAAGATTGCCTTCCTAGCTTCAAGGACTACAGGTACACACTTCAGTTTCTAATGTGCTGAGGTTCTGTAATGTGCTCCAAGTGTATTTTCTTATAGAGTTTATGAAAGTGAGAGAATATCTCAGACTCAAGCTAGAAAATGTGCAATCCCCAACTCGTGCATAAATCCTACTGCCTTAAGAAGAGATACAGGTGGATTTATGTTTGAGAAAGCACAATGACCTGTTTCCGTGCTGCCTGTGATTGAGAAAGTCCAGATAAGACATTTGAGTTTTTAAAGAAAAGAAAGCAAGCTTTCCAGTGTATTGCGTTTACTTATTTTTAGAGGTTTCTAGAAATAAACTGAACTGATCATGATTTTTGATTGTTGATTTTCAAGGCAGAAGCTAATGCTGGATTATTAACAAATCTCCAGTAGAAATCATCTGTAAGAGACATCAACCCTCATGTAACTTCAGTCATGCAAGGCCATAAGCTGGAGGGGGGAGAAGTGTGTATGTGTGTCACATAGCACTTCAGAGCTGTACACTGGAATGCTATGCTATGGGTGCATCCTATATAATAATTTGCACCTCCAACGTTCTATGTCTGGCTGCCTGTGTTCGTAACATCTCCTGACCTCAGCCAGCCTCTAGCGTTCCATTCTCCCTCATTGTCCCGCCCTCATGTCAAGACCTAATGATGTCAGAGGGCGGAGCAGTGAGAGGGAAGGGAATGCTGGAGGTGAGCTGACATCAGGAGGGATGTTATGAACGGAACGGAAGCCAGCGCCAGCCAGCCAGAGAACGTTCAGGTACAAATCAAGGGGAGGAGAGAATCGCGGGACATCGAGGGGAGGGAGGAATATTATCATCTGATAAGAGTTTTGGTTCTTGCATTTTCTTCCATAGAGTTTTTGTATAACATAGTGGTGCTAGTAATAGCCGGGTGGTAGATGCCACAGCAACATAAAAGGGATTGGAGACTGCAATAAATCTGCAATACTTTCACCACTGAGCGTCTTCTGTTCCTTTGAGCTTACCTAGTTGATGAATACTTGCCAGTAACGTACATTTGCATGGCAACTTCTCATATCATGCATAACAAGCTTGTTACCATTCTCTCACTTGTGCATTCTTCTCCATTCCTTTTTCTTTTCTCTTTCCTCCTCCATTTCTCTTCACTTGTCCTGACCTTGGAAATTGTTGAAGACTGAGCTGTATGTATCTGTAATCTCTGGTCCTATCTTATAAGTGCCTTGCTAAGTGCCATTATCTTTCCATGTATGTGACACTGAAATATGACATTTAATAAATTCTTTTTTAGATGTCTGTTTTACAATCTTTATTTTGTCTGTTTTAAATTGTCTAGTCCTGGAAGTGTGTCAACATTGTCTTATTAATTGCTCAAGGTTCACGTAAAACAAGTAAGCCTCTAGCAGTAGTAATTGTGATTCTTTTATTTTCCATAGTTATCTCCATTTTTTTCAGAAACTATCATATGCTTACACATCAGCAAGCTAACAGAGGGGAAGAAAGTAACACAGGACCTTCATTCACAATTGATTTCCCATCTTCCTGAACCAGATCAACAAAATGGGGCTCTTGTATGCCTCTACTACTATCTGGTCAATGATTCATGCTTAAGTCCATCTGTCTCAGCGCAGAATTACCTAGGGAACAACAGTGGAGACAGAAAGACTGACTCCTTTTCTACAAATGGGGGAGTCTGAGGCACGTGTTGGACATATATATATATATATTTTTACAGAGAATGAGTCCCTAGAAAACAGCAGGGGTACAAAACAGAAAATGGTATAATATCAACCAACACACTCTCCAGAAAACATAGATGTAGGGTCAGAATTTGGAAGTAAATGCTTAGTATCAAAATTACTGCTCTTAGGTTAGGAAAAATGTAGTGACCATATGAATCCTTATAAAATATGTGACAGAACCTAAACACTTTTGTGCAGAAATAAACCAAACGTGCCAAATCTCACTCATTAAACTTACAGCAGTCAGATATTGCCAGTGGGGTTAATCACCAAATTGCCTCCAATGAACCCAACACTAATGAAAACTTACCATTCTTAATGAAAAATAGCTTTTTCCAGCCCTCACATAGTCACAATACTCGTGCATGGGTATTAATGTGTTTTGGGCTTTTTTTTTTTTTTTTTAAGCCTCAGCTGGTGATTTGTTTCACACGAGGAAACCCAGCTCGTGACTCACCAATATTATCACTGGTTTATTCATATTTCAGTTTTTCCATAACTCAATTTTTCCACATCTCAAAATGCTCATCAATCTTTGTATAGCTTTGACCCCATGATTATCCTATATAATAATTTGCAGCTCTGCATATCTGTCTGGATGCCTGGGTTCGTAACACCTGGGTTCGTAACACAGTTCCCATTGGTGCGCCCTGGGGATGAGGTCACAGGGCGGACCAATGGGAAGTGAGAGGGGAGAGAATCCAGCAGCAGCCACCGAAAGCTCCAGTCCGACGGCCCCACTCCCGACTGAGTTCGACGCCCCCCTCTCCTCCAATTTCCTCCGCCTAAAAATGTTTTACCTCCTGCTCTGTGGTCCGCCGGCCACAGTGAAGCCCTGCACACACGGACGCCGCTTCACACTGCCTTTGCTTTCGCTTCTGTTTCAGCTGTTCCTGTGATCCTGCCCTTCCGCAAACAGGAAATGAGGGCGGGACCACAGGTACAGCTGAAACAGAAGTGAAAGCAAAGGCTGTCTGTGCATGCAGGAGGTAAAAACTTTTAAACAGCCAGCTCTACGGAAGGGGAGGGGCAGAGAGGGGGGGGTTCGGGTCCTGAAACAACAGAGGGGGTCCTGGACCTACATTGGACGGGGATGGGCAGGTCCTGGAACTGGAAGGGTAGGGGGGTCCTGGAACTCGAATAGGAGGGGTGGGAGGAGGGGGGATGGGAAGAAGGCGGAGGGGGTCATGGAACTCGGGAAGGGGGACAGGGGGTGAGGAATAGGGGGGGAAGGGGGTGAGGGGAAGGGGGAGGGAGGGGTGGGAGGAGGGAGGGAGGGAGGTTTAGGGGTGAGGGAGGGGAGGGGGAGGGAAGGTGAGGGGGGGAGGGGTGCCTGGAGCTCTGAGAATGGAGGGAGAGAGGGAGGGGGCCATGGAACCTTGCTAGCGCCCGTTTCCTTTCTGTTGGAAACGGGCCTCTTTTACTAGTGGCCAAATAAATCTGTGTGACTCCCTGGAGGTGCAGAATAATGATGTATATTTGAGGAGCCCAAACACAGATTTTGTGACCCCGTTTTGGGGTCCTGATCCACAGTTTGGGAAGCTCTGACTTAGGCATAAACATAAACTGCAGAGGGAGAACAGGACTTACCAGATGGTAGCAGTTAGGAGCGATACAGAGGCATTATAGTATTTTCGGTCTTATTCACCATAAATTTAACAAATACAGCATTAGAAACAAAAGTAATTATTTATTGCCATAGTATTTAGCAAAAAGTAAAATCTTAAGATATCAATAGAAGTCAAAATAAATAGGAGCCTGCCAGACATTCAGTGGCAGACCACTCCAAAAGTTAGGTGCTTGAAACTTGAATAAAGAATTCAAAATTTGCTTGAACCTAATACCTGTAACAAAGAAGGAAACTTAGGGCTCCTTGTACTAAGCTGCGGTAGTGATTTCCACACGGCAAATGCGACAACGCCCATAGGAATTGAATGGGCTTTGTCGTATTTGCTTCACCAGGAACCGCTACTGTGGTTTTGTAAAAGGAGCCTTTAGTTAGGTGACAGTTCAATCTCTTGGTTAATCCCTTAGAAGCAGGATCACTAATGAATTAGGAAAATATTCGGGTTAATTCTTGAAGGAGTTAAGAATTATACAGCTGACTTTATTAAAAGTTTCTCGTACTGCACTGTCTTCAGTTCTAGGCTGTTCACAACAAAACAGATGTAAAAGGAACTTTCACCTGGTTTATTTAATGTATTTCTATTTGATATAATGCCCTCGCTGGCACCCAGATCAAAGTGGTTTACACAAAATATAAATGGAATAAAAAGGAAATGAACTACAGTAGCAGTAGGAAAGTAACTCCATCTTACAGGAGACAACTAAGTCTCTATAGGGGAAGGGATAAGGAACAGATAACCTACACGGCAAGGTGCCATATTTTTTTGTTTTGTTGTTGAAAATATCTTTATTGACACCAATAGCAACAAGTAAACACCAGCCCGTAGAATTTCAATAGACCACCTAGTGGGAAAAAAAGAACAGGACTGTTACAGATCTCTACACAGAAACAGCGTGCTAGTAGGAATACTGCACCTTGGTCACATGCACAAATTACAGACAGACTCATCAAATATGAAACAAGGGACTACACATCAGTACTAGAGATATGAATGCAAAAAAAAAAGATTTGAATTGGAACCTCAAATCAGACTCTGCATGTACAAAGAAATACAAACTGAAGTGCAAGTTATCAGACATCTGCATTTCCAAACCTGCCACATTCCAATTACTATGAAATTCAGAATAAGACTTTTTTTTTTTTTTACCTTTGTTGTTTGAACAATTTATTATTCCATTTCTTTTGGTCCCCAGTGGCTATTTCCTGCTTTTCTTTGTTTCATCTGTTTTTGGATGGTCTCCTGTCCATCTGATTTTTCTTCTCTCTCCATGTTTACCATCCTGTCTGCAGTCTTATTTGTCCTGCCCTGCATCTCCCTTCTGTGTCCCTGTCCCTATCCTACCCTCAAATTCAGCATCTGCCCTCCCAGGTCCCTATCTCCACCTTTTCTGGCGTTCACCCCCCCCCCTTTTTCGGGCATCTGCCCTCCCAGTGTCTCCATCTCCCTCCCTTTCCTGCATTTTACCAATTTTTACTACTTTTACCTAGTTACTTCTGATGCTTGCAGTTAAAAGAGGCAGAGAGACCTAAATAATGATTCCTCAGTAAACCAAATGAAACAGCAAAAGAGGGAACAAGATTTTACAATTGCAAACCTAATCACACAAACAGTGGATCATCTCATCTTAAATTTTGGTGTTCAGGGAATACAGACTTTGAGAGCATAGAATTGCCTGTGCTTGTTGAACTAGTTACTAGTCTGCAGCCGAACAGAACAGTGGTAAGTTTGGTCACTTGAAACAGAGAGAAGTTGAAGCTGTTCTTGGCGAACAGACATATGTCTCTATCACAACAGACTGCTGGACATCCTATGGTAAATTTACATTGGTATGACAGTCCACTGGATTGATAGTCTGCTGTTAGTCTGGCTTTAAGACTGAAGAGTTTCCATACATTTGACATTCTTGCATCAGTTCTTGAATTTATTTATTTATTAAGGTTCATTTCTACTCCACATTTTCCCACAAATGCAGGCATAATATGGTCTTACATGAATTATAAATGAGGAAACATACAATACATGGATGCTACTGAGGAAAACTGAGGTAACGACAGCCACAATAATAATAACTAAACAGCAGAGTTACTGATGGAGTAAGTTTTTTCGAATAGGAACGTTTTCAGCAGTTTCTTGAAGAGAAGGTGATCAGCTTGCGACTTTAAGAACAAAGGCAGAGCATTCCAATTCTTTGGGCTGGTGTAGTGGAAAGACGAGGCAAAAAGAAGCTTGTATTTGACACCTCTACAAGTTGGGTAGTGTAATTGGAGATAGGAGCGAGCTGTTTTTATGGCATTTTGTGGTGGTAGATCTATTAGAGGAATCATATATTCCGGAGCTAATCCGTAAATTATTTTATGTGTTAGTGTGCAGATCTTGAAGGCGATTCTTTCTTTTACTGGTAGCCAATGTAGAGTGAGACGCAGAGGCTGCGCAGGAACCAAGTGCGATTTTCCCAGATGAGTCTTGCAGCAGTGTTTCTGGGCAGTCTGGAACTTTCTCAGTAAGTACTCCTGGCAGCCCGCATATATCCCACTACAGTAGTCTAGGTGAGACAGAACTAGCCAGTGAATGAGAGTGCGGAAGAGCTCTCTGGTGAGACAGAATCTAATACGCCGCAGCCTCCACATTGCATAGAACATCCTCTTGGTGACCCGCTCGCCATGTGCAGGGTCTAGTTGCAGATGAGGGTCTAGCTCAACACCAAGAAGTCTAAGGCTGTTCGAGATAGGAAGTGTCTGGTCTTTGATGACAAGGGTGTTGGTTGAGAATTTGGCATGGAGGGACGAGAGGACAAGACATTGAGTTTTATCTTTGTTTAACTTAAACTGAAATACCTGAGCCCCAATGATCCTTGATGGGAAAAACTCACTTCTATCAAATCTAGATGTCAGTTAAGGAGGAATGGAAGGGGATGGAGATGGTTATATCGTCTGCATAGAAAATGGATTTAAGCGTACATGAGCTAGTGCGTTTGCAAGGGGAAATAGCATGATATTCGAGTTTTGCCATCAGACGAAAAACAGAACAACAACAAGCAATGGTTTCAACATTGTGAAAGCCTTCTCTGTAATTGGACAATGTGACAATGATAACGAAGATAAACATGCAAGTGATGAATTAGTACTTCTACTAAATAACAGATAATGACAACGTGATGATAAAGCATCCTTTGCTATAAGGGAAGTCAAGTGTTTCAGACAGAGATTCCTTTGATCAATACCTGTAGACTCAGTTAAGAAGGCATCAGTAGTATTGCGGCCTGGCCTGATTTGAAGTAACTTTTTATCAGACTGAACAATCTACTTCTTGATAGTGCTGTGATGGATTAAAGACTTACAATCGCACTCACATGAGTGGCAGCCATATTAAAAATTTAATTTTACTAAAAGTGAAGTAGATTCATGTGCGTAGTTTGACTGTTTCATTTGGGGGGGGGGCAAAGGATGGGGCAGGGCATATTAGCATATTCATTTGCATATATATATGCAAATGAATATGCTAATATGGAGGAAGGAAGAAAGTGCTGGCTTTTTTGGGAATAAACATAATGAATATGTATACATACATATTCATTATAGTTATTCCCCAAAAAGCCAGCTCTTTCTCCCTTCCTTCCTTCCTTCCTTCCTTCCTCCTTATCCAGAACCCCCCACCCCCTTTCCCATACAATGCCAGTGTAGACCTTAGAAATGCATAAGCTCTATATGTAGATCCTTCAAGAGGTAGTGTGTCATGATTTAGGCTCTACACCCTTTCTAATGTTTGGTGCCACCTCAGTAAGGCCAACACACATCTCTCCACTGCAAAATACTAGTACCAAACTTGTGCAAAAACACACTCATAACCTTACCAAATCATAACAGCAGTAATTCCAAGGACAGGACAAGCTACAACCCTTATGCGTAGAAAGGCAGCACTGTAATTACACTGGGCTCTAAAACACCAGTACAATACCTAGTGACAAGAAAACAAAACAAAACAAAAAGGGGCTGCAAATACTACACTACTACTACTACTACTATTATTAAACATTTCTATAACACTACTAGACTTAATGCAGTGCTGTACCAATTAACATGAAAAGACAGTCCTGCTCAACAGAGCTTACAATCTAAATTGGACAGACGAACAGACAGCTAGGGGTGGGGAAATTGCAGTGGTAGGGGGTGACACTAGCAGAATACTGCACCTTGATCACACATGAAAAACACATGACAACAGATAGACACAAGGAACTAGAAATAACAAAAAATATGAAGGCAAATACTGAACTGGAAAGTTAGCTCAAGAAGTCAGACTTGGCATGCAGCAATACTAGAAAAATTGAAACTTACATGAAAAATATCACAGATGCATATTTCCAAAAGCTGACATATTCCAATTAATAAATTCTGAATAAAATACTTTTGTTGTCTGGTCATTTAGTTTTTCTATTCGCTTTGGTCCCAGTATCTTCTGTTTTATGCAGTGTCTTCATTCCATTAGATTTTTTTCTCTCACTATGTGCACCATCCTCCTGTGTCCATATGTGTCCTGTCTACCATCTGTAGCCCTGTCCCTATCCTTCCTCCAGTTTAAGCATCTGCCCTCAAAGTGTTCCGATCCATCCCTTAAATTCAGCAATTTCCCCTCCATCCATATGCAGGCATTTCTCCTCACTCCCTCCATCCATGTGCATGTACTTCCTCTGTCTTCTCTCCCCTCTATCCGTGTGCATCTCCTTCCTTTGATCTTTTGTCTTTCCTTCCCTTCATCCTTGTCCAACATTTCTCCTCTCTTCCCTTCCCTCCACTCTACCCATGTCCAGTATTTCTCCTCTCTTCCTTCCTCTCCATCCGTGTGCATCTCCTTCCTGACTTCCCTCTCCTTCATCCATCCATGTCCAGCAACTCTCCATTCTCCCCTCCATCCATCCGTGTCCAGCAACTCTCCAGTCTCCCCTGCCCTCTCCTCCATCCAGTGGCATAGCCAGACCTGACATTTTGGGTGGGCCCAAAGCTAATATGGGTGGGCACTATCCATCCCCTTAGCCAGGCATTACCCCTTCCTTTCCCTCCCCATAGCTCAGCATCGGCCCTTCCCTACCCCCCATCCATCCATCCTCATAGCCTGGCATCAGCCTGTCCCTTCCTTATCCCCATACATCCATTCCCATAGCCCGGCATCAGCCCTTTGATCCCTACCCCCCCCCCCCCAATCCATCCTAATAGCCGAGCATCAGCCCTTCCTTTCCTACCATCCCATAGCTAGGCATCAGCCCTACCCTACCCCCCACCCCCTCCCTGTAGCCTAGCATCAGCCCTGTCCTACCCCTACCCACCACCCCCCATAGTCTGGCATCTCCCCTCCCCCCACTCTGAAGTACACCAACATTTAAATATAAAACATTTTGGGGTTTTTTTTTAATGTCTTGGGCACTGCAGAGACTTACCCCACCCAGAAACCTCTCTTCATTACATATAAAACATTTTTTTAAATTTTAACCTGGGTACTGCAGAACCATCCCCACCCAAAAACCCACACCACATGAAAAATACACCTTTTTAAAAATTTTAACCTGAGCACTGAGCCCACCCCCAATCAGAAACCCGCCAACAAAAAGTTTTAATGTTGGTGGGGTTTCTGGGTGGGGGTGAACTCTTCACTGCCAAGGAGGAAAAAAGGTATAGTTAATGATTAAATAAATATACCTCCCCCCCCCCCCCAGGCAGTGAAGAGCCCACCACCAGCTTTACACTGTACATATATTTTTAAAAAATACATTTGTTTTACCTGGCAGCTGGGCTTATCTGTGTAACGAGAGAGCACTGCAGTGTGCTCCTTGTGCAGGCTCCTGTGCCTGTTTGGAGCCACAGGCTGCTGCAGAAACCTCTCAATTATTGCTGGCATCCTGGAACAGTGAAGGAAACCCTGTGGGCCAAGACTGAGCTGCGGCACTGGCAGCAGATTTTCCCGTGCTCGGTGCGGGGGGATGAGACAATGCAAGGCAGGCCTCCTGAGTGAGACATTCGTCTGAGAGCAGTGACTGCAGAGGGTCTTCAGCACTTTGGTTTCCTTTTTAAAGGAAGTTTTGAGGGAGTTTTCATGGGGGCAGTCAGGGTGGCAGTTCTGGGCGTGCTCCACGGCTCTCTCTAAAGAGGAAATCCTCCAGATCTGAGTCTGAGCGATGCGGTAAATCCGAGTGTACATCCCGATCGTGATCGCTACCGGGATATAAAAACTGATGAGGGAGGAGCAATGGCACAGCACTGGAAGGAGCCACCATTCCCGACCTGGACCTGTACAAAAAAAGTTGGTTCCGCTGCTGCGCAGGTAGGAGGAGATGCTTCCTAAACATACATGGCTGAGCCACGACAAACAAGGCTGTGCACTTCCACAGCGCAGCTGCTGCCTAACCAGTGTCTAGAAGACCGGCACCCATTGGAGCAGGACAAACTGGGCAGGCCTCAGCTAAGTTTGGGTGGGCCTGGGCTCACTCAGGCCCACCCATAGCTACGCCCCTGCCTCCATCCACCCATATCCATCAAATTTCCTCTCTCCCCTGCCCCCTCCATTCATCCATCCATGTTCAGCAATTCTCCTCTCTCCCCTCCCTTCCATCCATGTCCAGGAACTCTCCATTCTCCCCTTCCCTCTCCTCCATCTACCCATATCCAGCAAATTTCCTCTCTCCCCTGCCCTCATTCATCCATCCATGTCCAGCAATTCTCCTCTCCCCTGCCCTCCCCTGCAATGACGGCAGTGAAGAGGACAACACAGCAGACTCACCTCCAGCTTCTCCCTTCGCTCACACAGTGTCCCGCCTTCTGCGATGATGTATTTCCTGTTTCCACGAGGGCGGGACACTGTGTGAGCGAAGGGAGAAGCTGGAGGCAAGCCCGCTGTGTTGTCTTCACTGCCGTCGCTGTGCCTGAAATTAAAAGGGTTAAATGTGCGCGGGGGGGGGGGGGGGGGGGAGGAACGGAGAGGAGGGCTCTCTGTTGGGGAGCTGAGGGTGGAAAGGATGGACTGTCGGAGTGCTGCCCTGCATTTGGGGAGGCAATGCCCTCCCTCGGCCCCCCCCCCCCCAAACTACACCCATGAGTAGATTTTATTGTAGAGCAATAAAATTTGGGGGATAAAAATGTTAACAATAGTTGCATTCACTGTTCTTATGGTACTTTTTAATTTTTACTCTAAAAGTATTATATTAGTATTATATTTTACTTAAGTACAATTTTTTAGTGTGTTCATTGTACTTTTACTTAAGTATTAAAATATTGATTTATTTTTACTTTTACTTAAGTACTTTGACCTACTACTTTGAACAATACTGGTCTTAAGATGAGTAAGATGGTGATGCAATTGTTAATTGCAATTTAATGTGAAATAGTATTGGATTGTATGAAACCACCTCCTCTGACTATTTATGATACTTTGAGGAGCATATGGGATATCTTATTTATGGAAAAATGACAGCTGAGCTAAAGGACAAAGTCCGGTTGTTGTTTGAGATCTGGCAACTATTTATTGATGATTATAAATTATAAAAGCAACAGTGGCTTGTTGATGATTAAGACCTTGGCATTTGCAATAGTCAGGAGGATGAGAGAGCTCTAAACTATGTTTCTGACCATAATGTGTTTTTTTTCCCTTTTCCTTCTGCTTAATCCCTTCTGACCGTGTTTGGGATTATTATAGCTATTTTAAATATGAAGAATATATATTCTGGGCTTCAAAGTACGTATATTTCCTGATGTGTCCAAAGACACCCAAAAAGACGTAGACAATTCTTTTGTTAAAGCAGGGGGGTTCTCCAAATGGGAGCTATGTTTCTTTACGTTATCCTTGTAAGTGTATTATTTGTTATCAGTTGGTTAAGTATGTTTTTTTTTATTCTATGCAGCTCTCTGAATTTATAGTAGCTAGAAGTTCTCATCGGTAAATAGCTCGGAATGTAAAAGAGGATCCATTAAAAAAACGGTTTTAAATTTCTTATTAAAATTGATCTGGTAGTAAATTCTCCAAATATGTTAATCTTGGATCTTAAATGTGGACTGGAAGTACTAGTCAAATGATATGTGTCTTAATTTCTTTGTTAGGCATTACTGATGAATGTACTTCTTCTGTATCAAGTGTAATACTTGTGGATATTTGAAATAAATAAACATATATGATAAAAAAAATGAAGAATATAAAGGGTTACTTCATCTCTTTGGGCCCTATGTATCAGGGGCATAGCCAGACCTCGGCGGGAAGGTGGTCTAGAGCCCAAGGTGGGGGGGGGGCACATTTTAGCCCGCCTCCCCCAGCCGCCGACCCCCTCACGCCACCGACCCTCCACTGCCGCCACCAGGTACCTTTGCTGGCGGTTGTCCCCAACCCCTGCTAGCTTTAGTCTTCAGCGCTGGCCTCCGGTGCGTTCGCTGATCTGTGCTGTGAGTCCTGACTAACGTGCATGCAGGATGTCAGTCAGGACTCACAGCACAGATCAGCGAATGCGCCGGAGACTGGCACTGAAGAAAACTAAGGCTGGCGGGGGTTGGGGACCCCCGCCAGCAAAGATACCTGGCAACGGGGGAGGGTTGGCGGCAGCGGGAGGGGGGTCAAAAGCAGCAGGGGGTTTGAAAGTAGAGGGGGCCAGGGCTAAATCTGTGGGGCGCATGCCCCAGTGGCCCCACCTAGCTATGCCTCTCTATGTATTAAAGTGCAAAATAACTTACAATAATGTGTTTCATGCAAAAAGATAGCACAAAATGTCTGGAAAGACTAAAGTTCAGGCATTTTTCTCTGTTTTTCATGTAAGGTGCGCTTTAGTGAATTCACTTTACAGAAGTAAACTTTATGGTAAGAAACTTAAATGCAAAGTCCACTTCATGTGAAAGTTTATGTAAATTTTGCATTAATGAGGTGCTGTGATGAAAAATAATGCAGAGCAGCTCTTTAATGCAAAAAAGTGCAAATACAAATGAGCAACAAAGGCTTGACATCTGAGTTAGGAGTTCTCCCTGGCTGCTCTTCCCATCAGGGATCACAGACAGGTGAGCTGATGGTGTATACTCCTCCACACCCTGTCCTCTCACACATGTGAGTGAGGGGGCAATCCAGGCGCAGGTTGCCTGCACAGGCCTGGGAGGGGGGTGAGCGCCATGCAGTTCCTATAGCTTGTGAGTCTGGTAATGATCCTTCTGTGTGGAAACTTTCCAGTAATGAGACTTTAAACACAGCTCTGCAACTGTACCTCTTTGATTGGGTAACTGGAGAATTGAACCATCGACATGCTATAGACGTAATCTACTTAGATTTTAGCAAAGCTTTTGACATGGTTCCCCACAGGAGGCTCTTAAATAAACTTGATGGGCTGAAGATAGGTCCCGAAGTGGTGAACTGGATTAGGAACTGGTTGACGGACAGACGACAGAGGGTGGTGGTAAATGGAGTTCGCTCGGAGGAGGGAAAGGTGAGTAGTGGAGTGCCTCAGGGATCGGTGCTGGGGCTGATTCTGTTCAATATATTTGTGAGTGACATTGCCGAAGGGTTAGAAGGTAAAGTTTGCCTATTTGCGGATGATACTAAGATTTGCAACAGAGTGGACACCCGGGAGGGAGTGGAAAGCATGAAAAAGGATCTGAGGAAGCTAGAAGAATGGTCTAAGGTTTGGCAATTAAAATTCAATGCGAAGAAATGCAAAGTGACGCACTTAGGGAGTAGAAACCCAAGAGAGACTTATGTGTTAGGCGGTGAGAGTCTGATAGGTACTGAGGGGGAGAGGGATCTTGGTGTGATAGTATCCGAGGATCTGAAGGTGACGAAACAGTGTGACAAGGCAGTGGCCGTAGCGAGAAGGTTGCTAGGCTGTATAAAGAGAGGTGTGATCAGCAGAAGAAAGGAAGTGTTGATGCCCCTGTACAAGTCATTGGTGAGGCCCCACCTGGAGTATTGTGTTCAGTTTTGGAGGCCGTACCTTGTGAAGGATGTTAAAAAAAATGGAAGTGGTGCAAAGAAAAGCTACGAGAATGGTACGGAATTTGCGTTCCAAGACGTATGAAGAGAGACTTGCTGACCTGAACATATGTATACCCTGGAGGAAAGGAGGAACAGGGGTGATATGATACAGACGTTCAAATATTTGAAAGGTATTAATCCGCAAACAAATCTTTTCCGGAGATGGTAAGGCGGTAGAACGAGAGGACATGAAATGAGATCGAAAGGGGGGCAGACTCAGGAAAGATGTCAAGAAGTATTTTTTCACGGAGAGGGTGGTGGATGCTTGGAATGCCCTCCCGCGGGAGGTGGTGGAGATGAAAACGGTAATGGAATTCAAACATGCGTGGGATATGCATAAAGGAATCCTGTGCAGAAGGAATGGATCCTCAGAAGCTTAGCCAAAATTGGGTGGCGGAGCAGGTGGGGGGAAGAGGGGTTGGTGGTTGGGAGGCGAGGATAGTGGAGGGCAGACTTATACAGTCTGTGCCAGAGCCGGTGATGGGAGGCAGGACTGGTGGTTGGGAGGCGGGAAATACTGCTGGGCAGACTTGACGGTCTGTGCCCTGAATAAGGCAGGTACAAATCAAGGTAAGGTATACACATATGAGTTTGTGTTGTTGGGCAGACTGGATGGACCGTGCAGGTCTTTTTCTGCCGTCATCTACTATGTTACTATGTTAACTGTACCTCAGTCCTACCCTGTGGTGAATTCAGTTAATTGTTGCCCTATACCTCATCTGGAGGGAGTGTTGTACAAAATGTGTTAACCGTGTACACCAGTGGCATAACCATTGGGGGGGGGGGGGACTTGGGAGCTTGGGACCTCTCACCTTTGGGTCGTGCTCCCTCTGTTTCATGTCTGGCAGGGATGCATAAGAGAGCCAGCATTAGCGGCTGAAACACAACTGCTGAATTAAGTGGTGCTCACTGAGCACAGATGCAACTCAGGCAGGAGATTTCTTCCACTGGTAGGTCTTGGCATCCCCACCAATAAAGGTAGTATTTTGCTGCGGGGGGGGTGTGGGGGAGGGGGAGAGAATATCAGGCCCCCTCAGTCCACCTTTGGAAGCCTCCATAAATGGACTTCTAGTTACGCCCCTGGTGTATACTGACATGCACCAAGAGGCTGGGCTGAATGAAATTGTTAGATTGACAGTACTTCACCTATGTGACCTTGGTCAGAGGAGCATGTAATACACTGAGGAAAATGCCCATAAATGTTTAGACTACTAAGATTTACACACTTACAGGTATGTGTGTATGCCAGAAGGTCTTGGGCAAAAATCTTAAGAATATCCGATTATTTAGGGCATACTAGCCACCTAAAGCAAATAAATAAATGTGCCTTTAGTGGCATGTGTAACAGGAGCATAACTTGTACATGACATGCTTAGCCAAAGGAGGAAAGTTATTAGCACTGCAGCAAATACTGAAGCATAAAGGACAAAATGCACTTATTTATGGTATAAACATCTGCAGTGCAGGGAATTTATGCCTCTCTCAGAGGGAAATGTTCTCGTTATCTCATAAATTTTAAAGTTTTTTTTACTGGCTCATAAACTGCAGCTCTGGGACTGTTAGCAGAAGAAGATGAGTTTTTCTGACACTAAGAGCTGACAGAGATGCTCTCTAGCCTCTTGGATCTCAAGTGATTTCTGAGGCCGATAAGTGGAGCTCTGGTTCTCCCTATAGGCTATTAACTTTTCACTCTAGCCTCCTAGCTCTCCACACCCACCTGGGGAAGAACACGTGATGATTAAATCTAGACTGCATAGAGGTTCCAACTTCTTCCATAAATAGAAATAAGAATTGGGAATGGATAAAGCTATAGGATATGAGTAGGCATAGGCAGTCGGTGGCTCAACTGTTTGAGGAGGCTAAAGGGGGCGGGGTCAGGGGTGGGGCTTACATCCATAATTATCTGACAACACAGAAAAAAAAGTAAAATAGTCACAAGTAATACCTTTTATTAAATTTAGATATTACATATGTATCATATGTCAAAGAATAAAGTGGTTGCTCAAACTGAGAGCTTGATGGCTGAACAGTATAGTTGGAAGGAAAGTGCATTTCTACAGAATAGGCAGCCAGAACTTTTGGATGACACAAAAGCACCAGTGCTAAGGTCCAATTTCCAGAGTACCAGAGATACCAAGGGTGTCCCATCCCAAATGTGAAAAGTATCACCCCAATTAGTGAGATTCAAGGTTAGCAATTGAAAGTTGAACTACTACTGAGAATGCTATGAGCTAAATCAAGTCCAAATTCTTTTTTTTTTTTTAATTTTTTATTTATAACCATTTAAATTTTTACAAGCGATAAAACAACTTGCCGGAAATACAGATAAAGTAATATATAGGAATTATTTCAGTCAGGTAATTCTATAGACTGGACAGGAAGCAGGCCTTTTGAACACCCAAATGTCTGGCAGTAATGTGTACAGGTTTCCAAATGGGGTACCTATATGACGGTCATGCTTTGTACTTTAACACATCTAGAAGGAGATGGACAGATTGTCTTATTCCAGACAGTTTTATATCATAAACTCTGTTTTCTTGGTGAGGAACACTGTAAGCAGAGGGATTTTTGCCACAGCAGGATTGCTGCTGTGGATACCTGGTTTTAGTCGAGAACAAAATCAGATTAACTGGAATTATTTTTGAGATGGAGGTGACAGAATACAGTATGTCTCTAAGGTCATCCACTAAATCCAATTTTTATGGACATGGAATGAGTAATTGTGTCTGTTTTCACCAAGCTGCATTGCAGCTGCCAAGATATGGACTGCGAAAACTAAAAGAAAATCACATTTAAACCCCAGATGGATTGAAGAAAGCCGTTATTGAGGTTAGGGACATTAATAGGATATAAATTTGCTCAGGATATAACTTTTTAGCATACTGCGCTAAATAAACTTCATTAAACTTTTCTTTTGCACATAATATTTGTACTTCTTTTCTGTTGGAAATTGGTTTATTGGCAGAATAAAAAAAGTTGTCTGTGTTGCATTCTTGAAACAAAATGTTATAAGCATTTGAAAGTTCCTTTTGTTTAAACTCTTTGGGGTCTTTAAGCTTAATGCATGCTAACAGAATTAGCATGCATTAAATTCTAAGAAGCCTGTTTTATACCTATGGTCTTCTTAGCATTTAGCGCATGCACTAAGCTGTAGTGAAAAGGCCCCTTTGCCATCTGTATAAACCAGGTGTTTCTATACTGTTCACTATTTGAATTGTGTTCCCAGCCTGATACAACATGCACATAAACAACTGAAAATAAGCCAGTGGAAGCAGGCTTTTAAAGTTTTAATCACAAAGGTGATTTACAAAACCTAAAGTACAGAAATTAACAACCAATACATCTAAAATTGTATCAAATGCCCTTGAGATTTAGGGAGGAGATACACAGAAGAAGAAACATATTAAATGTAGGTAATTAGATTTATTTCCATACAGTGTGTGCTAAAGTAGAACATTTTAGTTCATACAGCCCTAAGTCTATACTTGGGAAAATGAAGGGGAAATTGACTTACCCAAAAATTACAAGAAGTGTGAGCAAGGTTTCTACTCTGGCTCCTAACACACAGACAATTAGTCCACAGACAGCTGCCTCCATAACTAGGGGTCAGCAATGCCCTGGACCTTAACCAGGGATGAAGGGAGTTAATTCAGGTGTGTCCAGGACTCTACATATTCCTAATGAAAGGGTCATGTCTTTCAACCATTTTAAAATTTAGAATAAGACTCATCTCTGAGCTCAACAGAAATGGGGTTCTGTAGATCTGGGGCCAGATTAATAAAGGACGTGTGTCATGTAAGATCAAGCTGGATAATGATGAGAGTGGAACTTGTTGGAAAGTAAGGAATATGTGGAATCAGCACATCATATAGATATTTAAGAAGACCTGTGGACAAGGCTCAGAAAGGAAAAAAATCAGGATCTAAAACTTGGTTCTGAAGTGATCAGAAACTACAGGAGATTGAAGAGAAGGGTCAGATTTCCTTGTATTATACATAAATTTGTAGGTTTTGCTTTGGATCAGTTGCAGATGTTTTACATAGAAAAATGTAGGAAGATAAAGACTGTATAGCCTATCCAGTGGCGTAGCCAGACAGCCAATTTTGGATGGGCCTGAGCCCAAAGTGGGTGGGCACAATATTTTCTCTGCCCTGCCGCAAAATATAAATACATTAGCTAATAAGGATCCTCAAGCTCTATCAGCTAAAGACTTTCTGTCAAGGTGGCCAGAACTCCCTTTTACCAAACTTGGCAGGCAGCAGCAACTTCAGTAAGCCACTGATGCGAGCACCCTATGCGTGCTTAGCTGTCGGTGACACAAGCATGCTGTCACCGACTGCAGAGCTTGGTAGAAGGAAGTTCTGGCTATCTTTGGAGGAAGTCCTCAGCTGGGGAGGCTTGGGATCCCTACCAGCTATACAGCAAGGGTCAGAACTGGTGTTAGACATGCTAGGGCCCCCTCCCTGATCCCCTCTCCTCCCTGCCTGCCCTCCAATTTCCCAACCTGCTTTTACTGTCACACCAACAGACCCTCACCAAATTCAGAACAAGGGATCACGTATCAGAAATAAAAATATTTAGACAAAAATTGAACTCGGAACCCCAAAAAGTTAAACTTAGCATGTACTTCAACACTGGAGAAATAAAAACAGAAATGCATTTCCTTTCTCCTGAACATGATACAAACACATTTGCTATGTAGATTTTCCAAAGCCAACATATTCCATTTAAAACATTCAAAATACATTGCTTTTTTCTACCTTTGTGGACTGGACATTGTATTTTTCCATCATGTTGGTTGCAGTTTCTTTTCTGCTTTCCTGTCTGTAGTTTTCTAATTCTCTTTCGAGCGGCTGCTGTCCATTTGTCTCCTTTTACCTTCACTACACCTGCTTCTGACATATTGACTTCTTATTTTTAGCTCTTTTCTCTCTTTTTTCTTCTTTCTGCCTTGCTGTCAACTCAAATTTCACCCTCTCACTGTTCTCCTCCTTTTTAGTTTACAGCTACCTATCAGATTTTCATCTTTTTCTCTCGCCCACTAGCTTTTCCATTTCCCCATCTCACTCCTTCCTCAGCCCTCCATTCCCTTTCATTACCATATTTCAATCCTCTGTAATCACTATCTTTTTATTTATTTCCTTGCCACCCTCTTCCTCTCCCTCCTGGCCTCTCCCACATGGTTCCGCCATCTTCCTTCCCTCCACCCTTCTAGCCCAGCATCTGCTCCCTCTTTCTCCCCACCCATGCAGCCTTACATCTCTCTGCCCCTTCTCTCTTCCCTCCTGCCCTCTCCCTCATGTTCCAACATTTCTCCCTCTCTCTTCCCTCACTCCCACTGTCTGGCACCTCTCTATCACCCTTCTGCTCCTGAATCCAACATCTCCTCCTTTCTCCCCTCTCCAGCTCCTGTGTTTCTCTCTCCCTCTCATTCACCGCCAGGTCCAATATATCTCCCTCTCTCCCACTTTCTACCATTTCTCCCTCTCTACCCTATGTCCCACAATTCTCTCTGTCTCTCTCTCTTGCCCCTCTCCACCTCATGCCCCCCCCCCCCCATGCAGCATCTATCTTCAATTTCAACCGCAGCGGAGGGAGCAGGCTGAGGTCCGATCCCGCCTCTGCCTCCCTCTCTCCCACAGCGCTTCTCAGACGCTGCCTACCTACCGCCGCCACGATCCTGCATCTACTTCCCGTCTCAGCAGCAGCGGAGCAGCGGTAGCGATTCATGCTGCCTCTTGCTTCATTCTAACCCGGAAGCGTCTCCTCTGCTGCGTCCTGCCCCAGCAGAAACAGGAAGTTGTAATAATGGGGGCGGGACGCGGCAGAGGAGACGCTTCCGGGTTAGAACGAAGCAGGAGGCAGCATGAATTGCTACCGCTGCTCCGCTGCTGCAGTGCTGAGACAGGAGGAAGATGCTAGATCGTGGCAGCGGTAGGTAGGCAGCGTCTGAGAAGCGCTGTGGGAGAGAGGGAGGCAGAGGCGGGATCGGACCTCAGCCTGCTCCCTCCGCTGCGGTTGAAATTGAAGTTCTCCACTGCTGGGTGGGCCTGAACCCAAACTGGGTGGGCCTAGGCCCACCCAGGCCCACCCGTGACTACGCCCCTGCTTTCACTCCCTTAGAGATTCTATGTACTTGTCACAAGCTCTCATGAATTCAGATACCGTCTCCACCACTTCCACCGGGAGGCCATTCCACAAATTCACCATCCTTTCCGTGAAGAAGTATTTCCTCAGGTTAATTCTGAATCTATCACCTTTCACCTTCATCCTATGACCCCTCGTTCCAGAGCTTCCTTTCATAAATTACAAGAGAGCATAGAAAGAGAAAGAAAGACATCAGTATTTTTGCAAAATTAAAGGAAGCTTGGAAAATAGGAAAATGAATATAAGAACATAAGACTAGCCATACTGGGTCAACCCAGTGGTCCACCTAGCCCAGTATCCTGCTTTCAACAGTGGCCAATCCACGTCACGAGTACCTGACTGAAGCCCAATTAGTAGCAACATTCTATGCTACCAATCCCAGGACATGAAACAGTATAGCAGGAGGACAGGAAAAAGTACAAAAGAAACATTGCAAAACTCAAAGGTAAAGGAGAGAAGTATATAAAAGCTGATGACGAAAAAGCAGACATGCTTAACAAATTTTCTGTTTGGTTTTCATTGAAGGAGGGTCAGGAGTAGGACTGCAGAAAATAGATACCTACAGGCAGTGGTGTACTGGTAAATGTTTAACAACAGGCGCTCTCCCCGGTCCACCTCTGCGCCCCCACCCATCCAACTCTGCGCCCCTCGTCCACCTCTGCGCCCCCCCCCCCAAATTGCAGAGCTGGCTATAGCCGGGGAGAGAGCCTGGGGGGGGGGGGGGGCAATCTAATTCATGTTTAATGTGGGATAAAATGCCATAAATAAGTAATAAACTTTTAATGTTGAGCACCTGATTCTCAAAGTGGACATATTCCAAACACTATAATGAAAATAAAATGATTTTTTTCTACCTTTGTTGTCTTGTGACTTTGTTTTTCTGCTCATGCTGGCCCAGTATCCGATTCCGCTGCTATCTGTCCTCTTAACTCCGTTTCCAGGGCTTCATTTCCATTTATTTCTTTACTTTCCTCCTTCATTTCTGGTCCTCAGCTTCTGCCTATTTTCTTCATCCATGTGCAGTTTTTCTCCTCTCTTCCTTTTCCCTCTTTTCATCTCCTTCCTCACTCTTCCCTCCCCTCCATCCTTGTCCAGCATTTCTTCTCTCTCCCTTCCTTCTCCTCCATCCATGTCCAGCAACCCTCCTCTCACCCCTGCCCTCCATTCACCCATGTCCAGCAGCAACCCTCCTCTCCCCTGCCCTCCATGCACCCATGTCCAGCAACCCTCCTCTCCTCCATCCACCCATGTCCAGCAACCCTCCTGTCCCCCCTGCCCTGCATCCACCCATGTCCAGCAACCCTCCCTTCCCCTGTCCTCCATCCACCCACCCACCCATGTCCAGCAACCCTCCTCTCCCCTGCCCTCCATTCACCCACCCATGCCCAGCAACCCTCCTCTCCCCTGCCCTCCATCCACCCACCCATGTCCAGCAACCCTCGTCTCCCCCCTGCCCTCCTCTCCTCCTCCATCTGCCTTCTTCCAGCCCTTCCCACTCCCCTGGTCATCCATCTTCCGTCTGCCCTCTGCAGCTCTGCTTCCCAATAGTAGCCCTGGTTTCCTTCTTGCCCCGCCGCCCTGCCTTTAAAATTTTTATTTTCCCTCAAGGCGCGCCAGCGTTGAAGTGAAGGCAGCAGGCTCAGCTCGGTTCCAGCCTTCGTTCCGTTTCTTCGCATCATGGCTCCGCCCTCGCCTGACGTATTTCCTGTTTGCGCGAGGGCGGAGCCATGATGTGAAGGAACGGAACGAAGGCTGGAACCGAGCTGAGCCTGCTGCCTTCGCTTCAACGCTGGCGCACCTTGAGGGAAAATAAAAATTTTAAAGGCAGGGCGGCGGCGCAAGAAGGAAACCAGGGCTACTATCGGCAGATCTGCAGAGGGAAGACGGAAGATGGACAAGCGGGGGAGCAGAGGTGAGCCGGCTCGCACGGGCCAACAACCGGCTCGCAAGATGCCAGTAAATTTAACAACCGGCTCTTGCGAGCCGGTGCGAGCCAGCTCCAGCACACCACTGCCTACAGGAATGGAAGTGAGTTAGATTTTGAGCCAATTTCAGAAGGCCATGTTTCAAGGAGCTAGCTAATCTAAAAAGAGGCAAAATGATGGAGATGGATTGGAAGTTGGGGAGGATCAAGAGACCTCCTGAGCCAAATAGTGATTACAAAATGTTTATTGACAAAGCACCTCAAAAACAAGAGCCGACATGGGACTGTGTTTTGGTGGAAAGCCGCCTGCCTCAGGAGTCACATACACTGTAATGTAACAACACTGCTTATGAAAGGATGCTATATGTGCGATGGTCAAATGTCACAACAGTTTCTCTCAACATAAATCTGAGTACTAGCGATTTCTAGGAATTCCTGCTGTCAGAGCTTTAGAAAATACATGGAGCTGGAACATGCAGAAGCCCTGGCCCTGTGTTGGGTCTTGCTTTTGTGAGGTGCTTTTGTCAGTAAACATTTTACAATCACTATTTGGCTCTGAAGGTCTCTTGGTTCACCCTTACTTCTTCATACTGCGTTGACCTGCATATGGGGGTTTTAGGTTCCTGTTTATTTTGTCGGAGATGGATGGGATACATCTGAGTGTATCACGGGAAATCAGCGCAGTACTAATGCTTATATTGTCTGACTTTTGTAATGCTTCATTAGACTTGGGTGTAGGTCCAGAGAACTGGATACAGGTGAATGTGTTTTCTCTCCAAAAAATGGAAGTAAGGAGAAGGCTGGGAACTACAGGCTAGTTAATCTGACCTTAGTGGTGTGTAAATAAATGGAGTTACTGCTAAAATAGAGGATAGCACAGTCTCTGGAATACAATGGATAATAGGATCTATGGCAGCATGTCTTTACAATTCGTGGCCTGTAAGAATTTGTCCTTGGTTCAGTATCAAATTCAAGAGAGTAAGAAGCAAGCACAGCTCTGACTTTCTTACAAAACTACCTTGCAGCAGTGTTCTCAACCAGTGTGCCCCAAGAGATGGGAGGTGTGTCACAAAATGTTTGGTGTAAACAGTAAGCCTCTGTTTCCTTTACAAAATCACTGCCTGCAAGCTGGGAAGACCAGCAATCTTGAGAGTCAGGTTCTTGAAATCCCTGTAAGGCCTGGCTTTTTACCCAAACGTTTGGTCTTGTCAGGGAGTAGCCACTAAACTGACATCGCTGTCCTGTATACTACTATCCATTCTCTCCATTCCTTCCCCCCTTTAGGCTTTGTACAATGCCCCTTTTAATACCATATCTTTACTCTTTAGCATGATGTGTGTATGAATTTCTTTCCTTTTCCGTGCTTTTTGATTTTGTACACCGCTGTGATCGGCATTTAGTCTTAAGCGGTATAGTAAATCTCAATAAACTATAAACTAGTCCCTATTTCTGCTTCCCTTCGACCAAGCATATTGCAGGTCTGCTGTCCATAGGTTCCATTTGCTATATAGTTTCTGAGTAGCATATTTGCAGGTTTTTGTGTTGCTTCACAGTATTTGGCAGTGGAGGGACTTTGTATTGCTATTACTAAGGTCACACCAGAATTTGAATATATATTTGTTTTGTTATATGACAAATGAGAAATTTGGGACTTATGTGCTGCATACAGCTTTTTGATATGGGTGAACAAATTCATACTAAACTTATAATTAAACAATGAAGTGGGGAGGGGGGTTTCAAATGTAGGAGATAAGGTGGTCTCGGGAGGGAGTGTAAAGATGGAGGGGTGCAGTTCGGACTTAGATGTATTTGTTGTTTAAATCAGCATTGCTATTTCTTTGTTGAATTGTGTTGAATATATACTATATATACTGTATTCATTAAGCAATGTTGTCAATAAAAATGATTGAACCTAATTAAACAATGAAATATTTAGGAGTGCTTTGTTCAGCTGTGAATTTTAGTGTTCAGTGTGTCACATACATTAGCATTGTCTTTCAGGTGTGTCACAACAGAAGAAAGGTTGAGAACCATTGCCGTACAGTCATTCCAAACTGGTTTTTGCCCTCAACATTCCACTGAGTGCACCCTCCTTGGACTTTCATATTGCAGAAGATTGATACTTAATGGCAGTAGAGACGTGCTTCTTTTGTTTCTTGATCTTTCTACTGTTTTTGATCTAGTTAATCATTCAAAACTCCTCTGCAGGCTTGAAGACCTCTCTGTTTTCAGAACTGCTGTGTCATGGTTTGAATCTTAACTCATTAATTGGTCATTCTTAGTTTACTGGTTCCACAGATTGTCTGAACCCAAACCTTTTTATCTCTGATGTTCCCTGAAGTTCTAACTGTGGTCTGCTAGTTCAAGATGTCCTGATATGCAATTTTACATCAGGCCAATTCCCTTCTTTGTGGAAAACAGCCATTATACGCCCTAAACAGAAGGACATTGAACTACTTGACAATGATGTCACCAATTACTGCTGTATAGATAACCTTCCCTTTCTCTCTAAAATAGCGGAATCTCTTGTATTATCATGTCTGACAGATCATATTGACGTGACTTCTGCTCTTCATCCCAACCAGACAGGATTCCGGCCTTTTTACAATTTAGAGTGGGCACTAGTAGTTCTTAACACAGTACAGGGCTCCTTATCACAGAGACAGGCTGTTCTACTGTTATCCATTGACCTTTCTTCAGTGTTTGATTTAGGGGACCATGCCCCACTTCTGGAGAGTCTATGGCATATTTATTTATTTTCAAATCTGTTTATTCGTTTGCATAGGATTAATTACGTCTTACAGGTTATTCAACAGTCACTCAAGATATTTATTTATTTATTGCATTTGTATCCCACATTTTCCCACCTATTTGCAGGCTCAATGTGGCTTACAGAGTTTTGTTATAACATAGTCATTGCAGGATGTCAGATACAATTAGTAATGTACAAAGGTTATGTAAGGGAAGAGAGAAGGAAGGTGTTAGGCAGTATAGTGTAGAAGGTGGACTATAATATCTGGGTGGGTTGGTGAGGTAGTTTTGTACGGCTATGGGTTCTCTTTGTAGGCCTTGTTGAAGAGATGTGTCTTCAAAGATTTGCGGAAGTTAGTTATTTTGTCTAGTTTTCAGGGCTGTAGGTAATGCATTCCACAACTATGTGCTCATGTAAGAGAAGGTGGTGGCATGTATCAGCTTGTATTTTAGTCCTCTGCAGCTGGGGAAGTGCAGGTTGAGAAATTTGCGGGCTAATCTTATGGCGTTTCTGGGAGGCTTATTATGATTAGGACCTGATTCTTAAGTATATAGTAGATGTCACAGTTCAGATCTTTAAAGTGTCCATGGCCCTCAAAATCTTATCTCGAACTATCACTCCTAATATTAACTATTTACTTCCACCTCCCGCTAAACCTCCCCTCCCCCCTCTCCTTACCCTTTATGCTATAATATCCATTCTTCTATAGTTCAGTAGTGACCATTTCTCACATATTTAGGATACGACCTCTACCCCCTGGGGGGATGGTCTGCCAGAATGGGGTCCATATGCGATAGAAGTCTTTGTCCGTGAATCTCCGCTCCCCCTTATAGTCTGCCATTTTCTATGGCATATTGGTGTTACAGGAACATCATGGTGTTGGTTCAAGTCCTATCTGAGTAATTATTCCTGCTGTGTCCTCTGGTGTGACCCTCTGTCAGATTCCTTCCCTATGCCTTATGGAGTCCCCACAGGGGTCTTTGCTGGCCCAATTGCTCTTTAATATATTTATGGCTCTGCTTGCAACACATCACAGATCTTGGCCTTATTCCTTTTATCTATGCTGTCACAGCCGTGGCTATGCCCCCGCATCCAGACTCACCTTTTTCTAGTGGTCGGTCTCTGCGGCTTCTCCAGACTGCCTTGTCTCTGCATTGATGCATCTACTGCCTGTTTTCCTATCCAAGCCTCACTCTGGTGTTCCTGCATCCAAGCTCCACTCCATTCTATCCAAGCTTCACTCTGGTGTTCCTGCATCCAAGCCTCACTCCAGTCTATCCAATCCTCACTTTGGTGTTCCTGCATCCAAGGCACCAGAGGTTCTGACATCATCAGCAAGGACCTTTATAAGGAACTCTGGGACTTCCATGCTTTGCCTTTGCAAGAGATTTTGTGTTTCCTGTTTGGATCCAGTTCCTGTATGCCTTGTTTTCTGCCTAGCTTTGTACCTGTGAGTCTAGTCCCTGAATCCTTGTTCCTGTGTATCCTGTTTCTGAACCTTGTTCCTGAAAGCCTGGCTCCTGTTATAGCTAAAATCTGCTCTGATTTCTGTTACAGTTTGACCCTGTTCTTGACACTTGCTACAGTCTGACCCTGTTCTTGACACTTTGCTACAGTCTAACCCTGCTCTTCACACTTACTACAGTCTAACCCTGCTCCTGGCTCTTGCTACAGTTAAACCTTGTTCTTGGCTTCTGCTACAGTCTAGCTGTGTTCCTAGCTCCTGCTTTAGCCAAACCCTGCTCTTGGCTCCTGCTACAGCCAAACCCTGTTCCTAGTTCCTGCTACAGTCATGTTCTATTCCTAGTTCCTGATATAGCCAAGAACTGTTCTTAGTTCCTGCTACAGTCAAGCTCTCTTCCTGTCATAGTCAAGCTCCATTCCTGGTTTCTGCTACAGCCTAGCTCCGTTCCTGATTCCTGCTACAGGCTAGCTCTGTTTCTGCCTATCTCCAGCCCTGCTTTGCCTGCTGTGCCTTGTTTTGTTCTGCTGTTTCTCATTTCTGGATCCAGTTCTTGCCCTGCCTAGCCTTGCCTTGTCTGAACCCAGTTCTAGCCATGCTTTTGTGTCTTGCCTTGTTCCTGTCTGGGTTCAGTTCTAGCCCTGTTGTCTTGCTCTCCCTGTCTCATCTGGATCCAGCTCTTGTCTTTGCCTGTCTGCTTTGTCCAGTTGTGCCTAGCCTTGCCTTGTGTTGTCCAGTCCTGTCTGGATCCAGTTCTTGCCTATTCCGAACCCAGTTTTAATCTAGTCCGGAGTCTTGCCTTGTTCTGCCTAGGTTCTAGTTCTGCCCCTTTGCCTTGCTTTCCTTGCCTCATCTGGATCCGGTCCTTGTCTTGTTTGTTGTATCATGTTACTCCTGCCCTGTGCAAGCCCAGAGGACTTGTGTGTTGCAGCCCTGGCTGCGGCCCAAGGGCTCACCATCCCTGAATCTGTGACGTGCCAATGATATCCAGGTTGTTGCACCATTTAATCCTACAGATCTGTCAGCACAGCCTACCATGCTATCTAAGCTAGAAAAGATCTTATCTTGAATTGAGTCTAACAGGATGAAGTTGAACCTTACAAAAACAAAGGCAATGATTTTCTCTCGTGACCCTCTTCTGACTAATGTGACTCAACTAACTCTTCTCGACAGCTCCATTTGCATTTTTGACTTGTTTAAGACTCGGGGGGGGGGGGGGGGGGGGTCACAACTGATGCGAATCTAACCTCAGCCTATATCTCGACTGTGATTGCAAAATGTTTTTATAGACTTCACCAGATAATTGCAATGCATTATTTAACGGGGTACGCTAAAGAGAATTGGGACGTTTACAGCTAAAACAGAATACAGCAGTTAAATTAATTTTAGGCTGGCGGAAGTATGACCACGTCACTCCCCTTTTATGACAAGAACACTGGCTGCTGATACAAACATGTATCCATCATAAAATCTTAGTCCTGATCCACAAAACCCTTATTACTGGCCAACCTCCTATCTTGTCTCAGTATTTGCTCCCCGCTTGGGAACTACGATCTGGTGCACAACATTTTCTTAACATCCCTTCCCCTCACATGGTGCCCTTAGCTACTTTATGGAAAACCATGTCTGCTCTCTAGAACTCTCTTCCTATTGCTCTCCATTGTCTGCAGTCTCACCCAGAGTTCAAGGTAGCCCTGAAAACTCATTTTTTCCCCAGACATATATACAGCTCCCTGGCATAAATAATTGATACCTGTTTTACCTCTCACCTTAAGAGCTGGTGACTGGGAGACATAGCCTGATGAAAACTTTGTTATTCTCCCTACTCCTTCTGATGATTATCTGCCCCTCTTCTTCTTTACCTTCCTCCCTTATCTCTAGCCTTTTATCTTTCCTATTGATATTGTAGTTCATGCTCAGATCTCTAGTGTTGTGTCCAAATGTTTCTTCATTTTAAGACAAATATGTTCCATCTGCTGTACACTTCAATTTGTCTCCCTCTGGATATTTCTCTAGACTGGATTACTGCAACTCTCTTTACCATGACTTACAGTCCACTCAACTCAGAAGATTCCAACTTCTACAGAACAGAGCTATTGGATTGTCGTTTAGACTAAGGAAATTTGACCAAGTTTCTCCACTCTATCTTGCTGAACATTGGCTCCTTGTAGCCTACATGATCCCCTTTAAGATCTGGGTAGTCACCCACCAAATTCTAGCTTTAGATTCCTCTTCATTTTTTGCTAGCTTTCTCATTCCCTATACTCATTGAAGAACACTTCAGTTGTCTCAACAAAATCTATTGATTGTACCCTTCCACTGCCTGGTTTGTCTTGTTATCACCAGACATTCTAACTTTAGTATATCAGCCCCAACCCTCTGGAATAATTTCCTCTTCTGTGTTAGATCCTGAATCCACAGTTTGCATATTCTTCATTTAAAGCCTATTTTTTGACCTGGCCTTTCCACAGACATAACTAATAGTTTTTCTTCTTCTCTTCTATCACCTGTAGCAATGCTGTGATCCTGGGCACAAGCCTGGAGCTTTGACCTGTCTTGAAACGTATTCTGCCTTCATTCCCTTAGTTTCCCCTTATTCTGATGCTGTAACCATCTCCCTTGATTTTTTTTCCACATATTTTAATGTATGTGAAATTTGGGTACTTTCCAGTTAAAATATAGTTAATGTGGGTTCCAGCTGATACTCACTGCCAAGGCCTGCATAGCTAAGTGGGTGAATTTAGTACAGCATTTGAGCTGTCCTAAAGTCACCTATTTAGCTATGTGGGTGCCGGGCCAGTTCTGAATATTGCTGGCACCTGCCTAACCTCCGGCTGCTCCCCAAAGCCTCCCCCTATACTGCCCCAAACTTTTCCATTTTTCTTATGGGTGGTCAGAGATGATATTGAGCAGCACTGTCCAGTTTAGTGCTGCTGAAAGTCAGGGGTTAAGTGGCCCAGAGCAGCTCCTGCCCGTTTAAATGACTTTGAATATCAGGTAGATAATGTTTTTTTCTATGTGCAAAGCCTTTATTTATTTATTTATTTGCAACACTTATACCCCGCGCTTTCCCACTTACTAGCAGGTTCAATGCGGCCTACATAATATAACAGGTTTACAAGATAACATAGAATGGATGACAATTGTAATATAGTGTATAAAGAGGTGGATAATTAGATGTGGGTAAGTAAAATGGGTAGAGGTAGGGAGTGGGAAGAGGGGTGTATATTGGGATAGTGTGTTGTTAATTAAGGAAGAATATATAATGAGGGTTGGAAGAGGGATGAATTCAGAAGGATTAAGTAGGGAAGCATATTTCAGGTTCTGTCTTAAAGTCTGATCCGGGTAGCGCAGATGGACTCCTAATTTAAGTCAAGTCATTTGTATAGGTTTGCTTGAAGAGGTAAGTTTTTAGCAGCTTACGGAAGGGTAAGTGGTCATTGACTATTCAAATAGATCTTGGTAAGGCATTTCAGAGTTGGCTGCCTATGACGGAGAAGTTGGATGCATAATATGTTTTGTACTTAATTCCTTTACAGTTGGGAAGATGTAAGTTTAGATAAGTTCGAGAAGATCTAGAGCCGTTCCTGGTTGGAAGGCCAGATTATACATGTAGCCTGGGGATTCTCTGCAGATAATCTTATGAATCAGCATATGGATTTTGAAATGTATTTGTTCCGTAATAGGGAGCCAATGAAGCTTTACACGGAGAGGTGTTGCGCTCTCAAACCGCAACTTACCAAAAATAAGTCTGGCTGCCGTGTTTTGGGTGGTTTGGAGTTTTTTCAGGATTTGGGCCTTGCATCCAATGAAAATGCTATTGCAGTAGTCAACGTGGGTAAGTACAATGGATTGGACCAAACTGCGGAAGGTTTTTAGGGGAAGATAGGATTTCACATGCTTCAACATCCACATCATGTTGAACATTTTCTTTGTTGTAGTTTTTGCGTGATTTTCCAGAGTTAGGTGTTTGTCTAATAATACTCCTAAAATTTTTAGGTTGTCAGATATGGGGATGTTGACATCAGGTGTGTTGAGTGTAGTCAGAGTGAGTGTAGAGTACTGGGATGTAAAGATTAAACATTGTGTTTTCTCCTTATTCAATTTCATCTTAAAAGCATTGGCCCAAGAGGCTAAGATGTTCATTCCATTGATTATTTTATCGGAGATTTCTCCTAAGTTGGATTTGAAGGGAATGAAAATAGTAACATCATCTGCATAAGTGAAGGGATTGAGGCCAAATTTAGATAGGGATTTGGCTAGATAGATCATCCTAAGGTTGAAGAGGATTGGGGAAAGAGGCGATCCTTGGAGTACCCAGCATTTTGATGACCAGGGAGACGAGGTTGATGTGGTTGATTTGACTCGATAGGATCTTTAGGTGATGAAACCTTTTATCCATTTGATGATGTTTATGCCAATTCCAAGTTTGTCAAGTAACTTAGTAAGGATATCATGATTCACCATGTCAAATGCGCTAGATAAGTCAAATTGCAGAAGGAGGATGTTGTTTCCGAATGATATTTCATTTTTGAATTTGGATATTAAGGTGAGTAATACCGTTTCTGTGCTATGGGCAGGTCAAAAGCCCTATTGCGACTCATGAAGGATGGAGAACTTTTGTATGAATTTGTTGAGTTGGGAGGTTACTCTGTTTTAAACACAGATAAAGCCTTTTATAAAACTGTGCAGCTTACGCACATATAAATATGCATGTTGAAGAAGTACTTATATACATGCACCATGTGTAGGCATTCCCAGGGCCAACAATGCAGTGTGTGCTGATATTTTATAAAATGCACAAGTATCCACACACATTTACACCAATGTTGGAGCAGGTTAAAATGTGTGTGTTAGCATTTGTGTGCTACAGGTGCCTAAGGTACTTTTATAAAATAGGTGTCTTTTTGGATTTCTCACATAGGCATCCTGTTTTAAAATCAGGCCCTTAATTATCCAGTTTTTGAAATGCTCTAATGTTTTATCAATGCTTGTTGATTTTTTACTCACAAATAAAAATTGTTTAAACTTTAATTTTCTTTAGCAAATTTGGGAGAAATCTTCCTTGGAATACAACTCAAGCGAAGAGGGAAAGAACAGTATTCTATTGAGACTTACTCCCCTCCCTCCTCTGCTTTGTAAGCATTTATATGCCATTCTAGTAAAAGTCAGAATGGATAAATTGGCCTTGCTGAAAGTTGCCATTATCAGAACATCAAAAAAGTATGATATGGAGTTCAGAACATACATACTTTTTAGCAGCATTAAAGGAATTTCCTTTATGCCATTTTTAGGCCAGGAGCGTCAAACAGCATGTGCACTTGGTATTTCCACTTATGCTCTTTTATTCTCCAATCCTGCTGTTCACACAAACACTAGAGTATATTTTACCCTAGCTAATTTTCAATGATAGTTAAAGTGCGAAAGGATGATAGGGTTTCCCTATACTGTATACCCTACACTGGCTTCCTGTTAAAGCTCAAACTCATTTTAAACTTTTATGTTTTGTTTTTTAAATACTGAACAGGCTTGTTCCAGCATACATGTGCTCTCTGCTCTACTTTCCATCTTACAATAGATTGTTATGCTTTCAGAATAATCTGCCTATTCATCTTTTCATCATGTCATGAAATTTGATTTAAAAGAATCTTTGATGGATCATTCAGCTATATAGCTACTTATGAATGCAATTGCTCACCAATTGCATTAAGATCCTTATCAAATTATAGTTTATTATGATTATGCTGTGAATTAAAAGCTTAACTTGTCAATAGATATTTAGGATCAGATTTATAATTATTCAGTTAAATAATGTATGACCCCCGATATGCTTGGTCTCTTAGACTAGAATCCGCTTTTAGGTCAAAAGGGGATATAGCGAACCTCAAGACTTGGATTGAAAAAAAAACCTACTGCATTTGTTGCAACTATGTGAAAAACTGAGATACCCCCCTTATGATAAGTGCATTGAATTAACAGTTGCATGAGTTACAAATATAGGGCCTCTTTTATCAAGCTGCGTTAGCGGCTTCCAGTGCGGTAATGGAAACAAAGCCCATTCACTTTGAACGGGCTCTGCCGGCATTGCTGCACAGGAACTGCTAGCGTGTCTTGATAAGAGACTCATATATACTAGTCAGTATCTAAGCATCAGACTGCTGATTTTATAGTTCCCCAGCTTCAGAGTGCCGCCAGTATTTTACTCAGCTGGATAGAATTCCTGTGATACAGGAACTTTCTGGGATTCATAGAGGCATCAGAAGCAGCAGTATAGGAGTGCGTCTTTGCCCCCAGCCTCACGTTTATTACAATAATTACCAGCTTTAGGATTTTCCATTTGTAGCTGTGAGGTTTGCACCAAGCCGCAACAGTGATGGGGAGATTGCATGCTTAAACATTATTCCTAAATTATATCATTCGAGAAAAATACAGATAAAGATAAAACGGGGTTCAATTGTCATCTGGTAATCTGAATAGTAAGAGGAAGTAAAAAAAAATGATTAAAGGTTGAACAAGTCATTAAAAAAATTCCAGATTGTTTACAGTTCAGAAATGCTTATCTGAGTGATAAGGACTCACACATTTGCAGGCCGATTCTCAGAACTCCCACAGTAAAGCCAACAGTGCAGATCCCACACCACTGCAACAGTGAAGAAAAATAGCTCTCCAGTGCTCAAAGGAAATAATGTTCAAATTATGTGTGCACTGTAGAAGCGAGGGCATGGCAGAAGAACATACTTGGCCCATGCGCAGAAGAGTTTCATGGTAAGTGCAGCTCTTGTGTGCATGCGCCAGGCAAACCCGACAAATATGTAAGCACAGAAAACAGGCGGCAATGTGTGCTTTCACTTTCAGGTTTGCTTGAATAGATTATGATCTAGGAATGTTGCTATTAATTGGGTTTCTGCCAGGTACTTGTGACTTGGATTGGCCACTGCTGGAAGCAGGATACTGGACTAGATGGACCATTGACGCAGTATGGCTATTCTTATGAAATGGTTAAATTGAAATGTCATTCTTGTGCAATATGTTATCGAAATCTCAGAACCTAACAAACAGATCCCTATTCAGAAACTTGGCCTGCAATCACACATGCAGAAGAGAGATAGCCCCTCTTCAATTTCTTCAAAAATTAACCTGAAATTCTAAGAAGTTAGACTCTGCATGCAGCACAATACCAGAAAAATAGAAAGAAACACATTGCTATACATTGCAAAATAAGATAGCAGATGTAAATAATCAAAGTGGACATATTCCAAACACTAAAATGAAAATAAAATGTTTTTTTTTCTACCTTTGTTGTCTGGTGACTTTTTCTGATCATGCTGGTCCCAGTATCTGATCCTGCTGCTCTCTATCTGTTCTCTTAACTCTGTTTCCAGGGCTTCTTTTCCATTTATTTCTTAATTTTCCTCCTTTCTTCTTCATTTCTTGCCCTACATCCATAGGCGCCCGGTATAAGAGGCTTGGGCAGGCTAAGCCTCCCCAGCCGCAGCAGGATGGATCAGCTGTTTCTCATTCTCCGACGGGCGTTTTTCCTGAGGTCCGCTCACTTGCAAAATCTTTTACCTGAAATTGTGATTTTCCTCTCTCCCCTGCCCAAGTCGTCCTGGCGAACTGGAAGTGAAAGCAACACGGCAATGCTCACTGAGGCAGGCATGCTCTGCTGAAGTTGCTTAAAAGAATACAACCAGTGCTATATATGTCTTTGGTGTGGGAAGAACTTCTCATTCGGGGTGAGCTTGAAGTGAACAACATTCGAATTAAAGAGAACAGGTTTGGAGGGAGGTGTGCAAGTGAGACTGGGAAGAAATAAAAAATAAATAGTGTAATTGTTAAAATCTTTAAATGGTTCAAAGCTTTTTTTTTTTTTTTTCTGAGCATGTACACCGAGAGGAGGGCATGACTGCAATGATGTGTGCATAATTATCAGGTAACTTGGGATATCTACAGCTAAAAGCCATTTCATTGGCTGATGGTTCAAACAGTAGGTTCAAAGAGGAAGTTTAGTGTTGAAGAGCTGGTAAGTGAAAATCTGATTGCTTTTTTGTGTGTTTGTTTATATATAAAACATTCTGCTTGGATAGGAACAGTTTGTGATATGTGAAAATACATTTTGCTTTAATGAAATTGCTAAACTTTAGAGTCAGAGACTTATCAATGAGGGATACATAAAGTGCTTTTTTTGTGCCGGTACAGCACAAAAATGTCATAACAAAACTCTGTAAGCCACATTGAGCCTGCAAATAGGTGGGAAAATGTGGGATACAAATGCAATAAAAGAAATAAATATCTGGTCATTAATAAAAGGAGCTCATTGTGAACAGTATCCACCCTAAAAGGGTGTTTTGTGGCTCTACATGAGAATTGTGATATTATTATCCCTTGTTTCATATTGTTGACGGTCTGCATTTTCCGTATGGGTGGTATATTGGTGTATTAAGGTCTGCTCAGTGTAATATAGGTACAGTAAGGTTCTGAGTGTGTTTTTGCACAAAGTTGTGCATTGTGTTTTGCAGTTGAGTGATTGTGGTTAGTATATGCTTTCAGCAACCACTTTATTCTTTGACATATGATACATATCTAATATCTAAATTTAATAAAAGGTATTAATTGTGACTATTTTATTTTTACTTATTTTTTTTCTGTGTTGCCAGACAATTATGGATGTAAGCTCCGCCCCCTGGCCACACCCATAACCCCACCCCCTTTAGCCTCCCCAAACAGTTCGGCCACCGACCGCCTATGCCTACATCCATAAGTAAAAGCTGGGTCCTCTACAGACTTGACTGGAGGAGGTATAGCGTGGATCCAGCTTCTGCCTATTTTCTCCATCCATGTGCAGTTTTTCTCCTCTCTTCCTTATCCCTCACCTCATCTCTTTCCTCTATCTCTTCCCTCCCCTGCATCCATATGTATCTCCTTCCTCTCTCTTCCTTCTCCTCCGTCCATGTCCAGCATTTTCCTCTCTTCCCTCCATCCATGTCCAGCATTTCTCCTCTCTCCCCTCCCCTCCATGTGCATCTCCTTACTGTCTTCCCTTTCCTCCATCTGTGTCCAGAATTTCTCCTGCCAACCCCTCCATCCATGTCCAGCAACTCTCCTCTCTCCCCTTCCCTCCATCCATCCATGTCCAGCAACTCTCCTCTCTCCCCTGCCCTCCCCTCCATCCACCCATGTCCAAAAACTCTTCTCTCCCCTGCCCTCCCTTCCCCTCCAGCCATCTATCCATCCATATCTAGCAACTCTCTTTTCTCCTTTCCCCTCCCCTCCATCCATCCATGCCCAGCAATTATCCGCTCTCCCCTGCCCTCCCCTCCCATCCATGTCTAGTGAGTCTCCTTTGCCCCCTGTCCTCCTTTCCTATCCAACACCGGTGACTCACCCCAGCCCCCGCCTGCCCACCCTCCCCCAACATCCCCCTTTTTGTTCCTGCTGCCCTGTGGGGTTTAAATCTTTTATTTTACCTCGGTTGCAGTGGTGGCAGTGAAGGCAGCAGGCTTGTCTCCAGCCTTCCCACCCTCGCAGAAAGAGGAAATTACATCAGAAGAAGGCGGGACACTGAGAGGGAAGGGAAGGCTAGAGACGAGTCTGCTGCCTTCACTGCTGCCACTGCAACCAAGGTAAAATAAAAGATTTAAAACCCCCCACCCAGGGTGGCAGGAAAGAAAGGAGGGCTGTCGGGGAGCTGAGGGTGAGCAGGTGGGATCTGAGAGATGCCTGCAGGTGAGCCGTCTGGGTGTCGGTAAGCATGGCTTGTGGCACTCCCCTGCCATGCTTACTGTGTTCCGCTGGCCCTGTATATACAGGTACTTATTTGTACCTGGGGTAATGGAGGGTTAAGTGAGTTGCCCAGAGTCACAAGGAGCTGCAGTGGGTGTCAAACCCAGTTCCCCAGAGTCAAAGTCTGCTGCACTAACCACTAGGCTGCTCTTCCACTCCATATTAATGGTTTAGGAATTGAATCTGTCTCCAGAATCAGTCCAGACTTGTGGGTTATGCCCATCTACCAGTAGGTGGAGATAGAGAATTCAACAGAGCTCTGCCTTAAAGGCTACTGTGTATCTGCTCATAGTTGGTGTTTCTCTGTCTCCAGCAGGTGGTGGCAGGTAACCTGTACAGCTGTGAGAATTTATTCTATGGAGAGCTCTTGGCCTGTTTTGTTGGGTTTCAGTTTCTAAGCCTTTTGTATGCATGCCTGGTGGTGCCATGTAGCTCCCCCCCCCCCCCCCCCAGGCTGACATCTCCTTCCTGCTTACAAGAGAAAAAAAGAGCAGCCTCAGCGGCTTCTGTTATTAAGGGAGTATTTCTCAAATTCCTAGTTCTGTAGCCTGACAATGCCTTCATTTCTCTGAAACTGAGTAAACTGGCAGCATAATCTCTCACATTGGAAGCGTCTGAATGAGTACTTTTTTTCACATGGTAGCTGACTCAGTTAAGTGCTGTTTGTGCAGTGAGAGTCGATGGAGAGTGTCGGGTCATTATACTATGTGGGTGTAACCAGCCGATAGTACCAATTTCCCTCCTTTGGAACCATCCGGTTTGAGCTACTTCTGGGATGAGAGACAGCAGAAGAGCATTGTGACGCCAGAGCATACATCTGCAGCAGCCATATTGGATACTTCATTGTGTTTCTCTTCCCTACAGACAGCTGCTTCAGTAGCTCTCCTGGCTTCTTTACCTCAGCAGCTGTCGTCTCATTGTAAATTATGTTAGGATTCAGGGATGGATCTAGCGTCAGTTTCAGCTCCTTTTTTGCCTGAATTTGTCTTGATACTCCATGAGGCCTATATGCTTAAGCGGCCCCAGCTGATTCAGGATTCAGCTCAGGGGCGTAGCCAGACATCAGATTTTGGGTGGGCCTAAGGAAGAACTGGGTGGGCACCAATTGTTCCCCCCCCCCCCCCAACCAAAAAATATTTCAGCTGGTGGGAACATGCTTCTTTTCCACCTTGGCAGTCTGCAGCAGGCGTGCGCTGAAAACTGAACATACGCAGGTGCCGGTATCATGGAGAGTAGCAGTTTCGTTACCATCAGGAAGAAGTCTTCAGCTGGCAGAGCTTGGGATCCCTACCAGCTACCACTAAACATGTGCTACTGTTGGGTGGGCCTGAGCCCTAAGTGGGTGGGCCCTGGCCCACCCAGGCCCACCTGTGGCTACGCCACTGATTCAGCTCCTCCTCTTCGGCTTCACTTAGGGGAACAGATAGCAAAGAAATGTAGGGTGGAGAGTTGTAGGGACTTGGATGAGATTTCCTTAGGTTGTGGGCATGATTCTGAGGCAGCCCTTTCAGTGGTATCCTGTCATTCTCTTTCTGCCATTGTGGAAGAGACAGAGGTTCCCAGTGCGGAGGGGGATGACCCCACAGCTGTCAGACTCTTCCAAAGGGAAGAACTACTTGGCATTCTTATTTCTTCTTCATCTTTCAATAATTCAGCTATTTCAAATTCTATTATGTCAGGAACAAAGAAACATCCTAAGTCCTTCCATATTTATGAGGCCATGCAGGAACTCTTTTCTGCACAATGAGACACACCGGCTTAAAGGTAGTACAAGTGATGTCACACTTCTGTCCTTCCTGATGAATTAGGCAGATTCAAGTTGCCACAGGTGAATACCTTAATCACTGTTGTGACCTAAGTCCATTATTCTAGTAGAAGTAGGAATGGCTTTATAGGATGTCCATGATCACAGATTAGAATTTTCCTTAAATCTCTCATTTGAAGTGGCAGCATTATGCCTTCAAGCAACAGTTTGTGGTTTATATGCAGTGAGAGCGTGCCTCTCTTGGATTCAACAGAGAGGCCATCTTCCTCTGACATCATCTCAGACTCCCTCCCTTCACTAGAAGCAGGTTTAAAGAAGCAAGTTTATTTTATCTGGTGATCAATTTGTATAATATCTTACGAGCATGGCTTTGAGGAATTGGGCAGCAGATGTTGCCTCCAAGACTAGATTGGCTAAGCTTTCTTTTAGAAGTAAACTATTGCTTGGATAAGATCTAAAGAAATTGATGAAAGATCTTGGGGACTCTTAAGTCTCAATGTTTGTCCGAAGACCGGTCTAAGGTTCCCTAACAGACCTCTCAGAATGACTTCCATTTTCATTATGCAAAGAGATATAGACCTGGAAAACCTAATTCTACTTCTTCTCAAAGATGACACTTTCAGCAAAGACAGGGGACAAAAAGAATTAATCTGCAACTTCCAGAGCTTCCAGTCTCTCCCACTCTTCACAATGATGGGGTCGTGATTCACTCCTTGGACATGTTAGTTTGAGGTCGTCTGTCATGGATTTACAAGGAGTAGACTAAGAGTACATCAAACCAATGGTTCTTAGAGATAATCAGAGATTGATACAAACTAGAATTTCTGTACCCTCCTGCAGATTTTTGTTTAGAATCTGCATGCAAAGCACCCAAAAAAAGGCAGGCAGTTCAGGCAACATTTTGCAGTCTCTTCTTCAGTTAGGTACGGTACACTGTTCCTGCTAAGCTGAGGGGGTCTCCTTCAATTGCATTGCTACCAGTAGGGGGTGGTGCTTCAGTATTATGCTTTCAATCTCTAGGGACAGTCACATACCCTTGAGTCCTGCAGAACTTGCCTGTCTCTCACTATTGAAAATGTGATGTGAAACAGCACCCCCCCACCGGCAGGATTGTAGATGGACTCCCACTCAGTTTAGAGGGAACAGTGGTGTGGTAAAACCTGTCTTTGTCCAAGTGGGAGACCATAGCAATTCCCGGAAAGGGAAGTTCCTTGTATCCTGTTCTGTACCTCAAACATGTAAACAAGGCACTCGACGTTCAACACTTTAGGATAGAAACCGTATGCTCTGTCATAGAAAGTCACCTGGTTGTACAGATACTAATTTACTTGCTTTCATATTTCAGTTTGGCCTCCTCATCAATGCTTCCTGCATTATTTTTATTCTAGGGGCCACTACCAGTTTCAGGTAATGCCTTTTGGCCTCTCTACAGTGCCAAGGACATTTTCAAAGGTCATGGTGGTGGTAGCAGCCTTCCTCAGATGGGAAGGGATCTGGGTTCATCTGTATCTTGGACAACTGGGTTGATGAGAGCCTACTCTGTCCAGGAAAGTCTTTAAGCTTCTTCTTGGATAGTGGCTGTGCTTTGTTTTCTGGGGTGGATAGTCACCCTAGACACCAGTCAGTTGACCCCCAACTCAATCCCTGGAATATCTAGCAACACAAAGGGAGGAAAGTTTTTTTTTTCTCCCTTCAGCTCACCAATTCAAGGTTCAAACAAAATCAGGAGCCTCTTTCAGCTTCAAAATCTCAGAATATGGGATTATGTGCAGATTTTGGGAACCGTGGCTGCCAAGATGGATATATTCCCTTGTGTGAAGTTTCACATGCAACCATTGCAAAAGTCTCTGTTCAGTTGCTGGTCGCCTATAACCCTGGATTACAACTGTCATCAAAGAATAATCTTCTCTGGTGGCTTTGGTCTTCAAATGTCTGCTGAACAAACACTGGCCTGGATTAAGTTAGGACAGTAAATGGGCTGTCCTAAATTTTTCTGGTTACTTATTTGAGTATTCGTCTGAATATCTCCAGTGCTGGGACAAGTGCCAGCAGACAAGGTACACCCAGATATTCAGCACCAGCTAGTATCTGGGTACTAGTTGTTGAGTATCTAGATATAAAATAACTAGTGGTTGGCTTTGAAATCAAACGCTAATGGCTGAATATTACCCCCTAATTTTGTGCCTGGGGAATAGGGCATCAATGGGATTTGAACCCTGGCTTTCCTTATTCTTAACCCACTAACCACATACTTATCCTAAACACTAGTTTTAAGAAAGTTTAATTAAACATGGATGGAAGATGGCTCTTAGTACAAAAAGTCATATTTTTCCTTCTCTCCCTTTGACAATATTGCATATATATAATGAACAGCATTGGCTCCAGGACAGATCCCTAAAGCATTCCATTACTCATCTTTCTTTTCTCTGAGTGAATTCCATTTACCACTGCTCTCTGCCTCTGGTGAAAGAAAGCCAGGAATGTTTAAGGGGAGAGCAGAGTAAAAGAAGCAAATTATCCCCATCTACTTTTAAGCAGTGTGTAGATGCAAGGAAAAGACACAATTTGAAGTGTATCTACACAAATGCTAGAAGCCTAAAAAATAAGATGGGAGAGTTATAGCATTAAATGAAGAGGTAGATATAATAGACATCTCAGAGACCTGATGGAAGGAGGACAATCAATGGGACACTCAGGCTTATTTTCGAAAGAGAAGGGCACCCATATTCCAACACAAATCGGGAGATGGGCGTCCTTCTCCCAGGGTCGCCCAAATCGGCATAATCGAAAGCCGATTTTGGGCGTCCTCAACTGCTTTCTGTCGCGAGGATGACCAAAGTTCACGGGGGCGTGTTAGCACCATAGCGAAGGCGAGACTGGGGCATGATTAAGAGATGGGCGTCCTTGGCCGATAGTGGAAAAAAGAAGGGCGTCCCTGACGAGCACTTGGCTGACTTTACTTGGTCCATTTTTTCTTGCGAACAAGCCATGGAAAGGTGCCCAAACTGACCAGATGACCACCGGAGGGAATCGGGGATGACCTCCACTTACTTCCCCAGTGGTCACCAACCCCCTCCCACCCTAAAAGAAACTTAAATTTTTTTGCCAGCCTCAAATGTCATACCCAGCTCCATGACAGCAGTATGCAGGTCCCTGGAGCAGTTTTAGTGAGTGCAGTGCACTTCAGCCAGGCGGACCCAGGCCCATCCCCCCCCCCCACCTGTTACACTTGTGGTAGTAAATGTGAGCCCTCCAAAACCCACCCGAAACCCACTGTACCCACATGTAGGTGCCCCTTCACCCCTTAGGGCTATGGTAGTGGTGTACAGTTGTGGGGAGTGGGTTTTGGGGAGGGGTTGGGGGGGGCTTAGCACACAAGGTAAGGGAGCTATGCACCTGGGAGCAATTTGTGAAGTCCATTGCAGTGCCCCCTAGGGTGCCCAGTTGGTGTCTTGGCAAGTCAGGGGGACCAGTGCACTACGAGTTCTGGCTCCTCCCACGACCAAAGGGCTTGGATTTGGTCGTTTTTGAGATGGGCATCCTCAGTTTCCATTATGGCCAAAAACCGGGGATGACCATCTCAACATTTAGGTTGACCATCTCTAAGGTCGACCTAAATGTTGAGATTTGGGCGTCCCCAACCATATTATTGAAACGAAAAATGGACAGCCATCTTGTTTCGATAATACGGGTTTCCCCGACCCTTTGCAGGGCCGTCCTGCGAGGACACCCTCATGAAAACTTGGGCGCTCCGTTCAGTTATACCCCTGACTGTGTTATCAGGGTAAAAATTATATCGCAATGATAGAGTGGATCAAATTGGAAGAGGGGGTTGCACTGTATGTTAAAGAGGGAATTGAGTCAAATAAAAAACACTCTACAATAAACAGATAGCAGCATGGAATCCTTATGGATTGAAAATTCATAAGTGAAGGGAAGGAGTACACTGGTAGGGCTGTATACCGTCCACCAGGAACAGACAGATGAAAAGGAAAGCTGGCAAATTGGGAAACACTAGAATAATGAGTAATTTCAATTACCCCATTATTGACTGAATAAATGTTACATCAGGGAGCGCTAGGGAGGTAAAATTCCTAGATGTAATAAATTACTGCTTCTTCGAGCAACTGGTCCAAGAACCAACAAGAAGGGGCACTATTTTAGATCCTTAGTGGAATGCAGGTCATAGTATGAGAGGTAAAGGTGTTGGGTCTGGAGGGACAGGGCCAGTCTTAAGGTGAGGCGGCCGCATAGGGCCTCGCGCTCAGGGGGGCCCCGCGTGGCACGCCTGAGGTCGCCCCGCCCCGACCGCCCGAGCTCCAGTCCTCCCTCCCTCGGACGGCGCGTGACGGCGGCATGGTGGGGCGGTCTGCCCTGGATGTCAGCGGGTGGGGGGGTGCCCCGCTCCCGCTGCTCCCACCCTGTCCTACCTTTAAAAAAAGAATTTGGAAGCGCCGGAATGACAGGCAGCGCCTCGCATCTGCCCTGCTACTAAAAATCTCTTCGATGTCGTTGGGCCTTCTCACATTGAGTCCTGCCCTCCTCTGAGGTAACTTCCAATTACTGCGAGGGCAGGCGGGACTCAATGTGAGAAGGCCCAATGACATCGAAGAGATTTTTAGTAGCAGGGCAGGCGCGAGGCGCTCCCTGTCCCTCCGGCGCTTCCAAATTCTTTTTTTTAAGGCAGTGAGGGTGGTGGGCGGCAGGAGAACGGAGCTGGTAGGTGGGTCGGGAGGGGACTCGGATGGGAGAAGGGTGTGTGGGGTGGGGGTTCTCAGGTGGGGGAAGGGTGGGGAAGGGGTTCTCAAATGGGAAGGAGCCTACTACTACTACTTAACATTTCTAAAGCTGAGGTGGGGAGGGGGGTTCACGGATGGGAGAAGGGGGTGGGGAAGGGGGTTCTTGGATGGTTGAAGGGGACGAGTGGGGAGGGGACTGGGGTTCTTGGATGGGAGAAGGGGACTGGGGAGGGAGTTCTCGGATGGTTGAAGGGGACGGGTGGGGAGGGGACTGGGGTTCTTGGATGGGAGAAGGGGACTGGGGAGGGGGTTCTCGGATGGGAGAAGGGGACTGGCACTGGGGTCTGAGAAGGGGCCATGCCTGGGGCTGGTGGGAAAATGGGGCATGCGTGGGTCAGGTGGGAGAATGGTTCTGAAAAGGGGGGCCCTAATACAAGGCATGTGGATGAAGGGGTTAGAACTGGGGCCTGAAAAGGAGGGTAGGTGGGATAAGGGGGCTAGTACTGGGGCTGGAGACTGAAAAGGGGACAGGGAGAAGTGGCTGGGGGGCTGAAGCTCAGGACTGGTGGGAGAAAAGGGCTGGGGCTGAAATGGGGGACTGGTGGGATAGTGGGGCTGGAACTGGGGGCTGAAAAAAGGGGCGGAGAGAGGGGCAGATCCTGGATGGGGGAGCGAGAGGGAGGGCAAACCCTGGATGGATGGGAGAGGGAGGGCAAATTGTGGATTGAAGGGGCAGAGAGAAAGGGCAGACAGTGGATGGAAGGGATAGAAAGGGCAGACAGTGAATGGATGGGGGAGAGAGAGAGGGCAGACAGGGGCAGATGGTGGATGGATCATGGAAGGGGCAGAGATAGAGGGCAGATGTGGATGGAAGGAGCAGGGAGAGAGAGTAGACATTGGATGGAGGGGACAGCAGAGAGGGCAGACACTGGATGGCAGAGAGAGACCGAAGACAGATGCTGGATGGAAGGAAGACAGTGAAAAGAAGATGAGGAAAGCAGAAACAAGAGACAACAAACTGTAAATAAAATATATATTTTTATTTTTTTGCTCTAGGTTAAAGTAGTATTGTAGATGTGTTAATAAATGTTTATAATAAAACATGTAAACAAGGTAATCTTTTTATTGGACTAATTTTAATACATTTTGGCTAACTTTCGGAGAACAAAACCCCCTTCCGCAGGTCAGGATAGGATACTGTAACAGTACTATACTATATTGACCTGAGGAAGGATGTTTTGGCCTCTGAAAGCTAAATCTATTAGTTCAATAAAATGGTATTATTTTATGTTCTATATTTGTTTTATTTCTATTTGTTAATTTGTAAAGTGGTGATTGGTATTTGTTAGTTTTTTTTCAAATTTACATCTGCTGTCTTTATATTTTGCACAGTACTAGGGGACATTTTTTTTTGTTACATTTGTACCCCTTGCTTTCCCACTCATGGCAGGCTCAATGTGGCTTACATGGGGCAATGGAGGGTTAAGTGACTTGCCCAGAGTCACAAGGAGCTGCCTGTGCCTGAAGTGGGAATCGAACTCAGTTTTCCAGTTCCCCAGGACCAGAGTCCACCACCCTAACCACTAGGCCATTCCTCTACTTTCTGTGGTGTTGCATTGTATGCAGAGTCTGGCATCTTGGGGGTTCAGTTTAATTTTTGTCTAAATAGAAAGTTTAAATATTACTACTTATTCTATAGTGGATTAGGGTGTATCTGTGTTTGTGAAAAAGACATGGCTTTCAGTTGGCATTGACTGTGCAGGATCGACGATCTGTACTATTCTGGCTGGTTTCATTTTACAATAGGTGAATTGATGTTCTAGTGCTCACTGTAGTGTTTTAAGATGTTTTCCTTTTCTTTGTGTGATTCGTAGAAATGACTGCTTTTGGTATGGTAGAATTGCTCTATAGGTCCTGAGTGTTTTGTATACTTGGCATACCTAGTACTGGATTTTGGAGGGGGGTGTTAAAAAATGACCGGGAGGAAGGGAGGGAGGGGGGCCTTGGAGCTGGGAGCCCTAGAGGGGGAAGCCCTGGAGCTGGGGGCCTTGGAGCTCGGAGGGAGCGTCCCGGGAGCTCAGAGGGGAGGGGTGGCCGGCCCTGGAGCTAGGGTGGGGGCAGAGTTAGGATGGGGGCAGGGCTAGGGTGGGGCCCCATCAAATTGGTCTGCATTGGACCCCGCACTTGCTAAGACCGGCCCTGTGGAGGGAAACGGTGATCATAAGATGATCAAATTTGAGCTGATATCTGGAGTGAAGTCACTAAGGAAATCTACTATGGCAGTATTTCATTTCAAAAGAGCAGCTATGATAAAATGAGGAAATATTTATAAAGAAGCTAAAAGGTTTGGCCACAGAGGTTAAGACTTCAAATCGGGTATGGGTGATGTTTAAAAATATCTCCATTGCCTGCCGCATTGAGTCTGCCATGAGTGGGAAAGCGTGGGGTACAAATGTAACAAAAAATAAAAAAAATAATCTTGGAAGCGTAGACCAGATGTATTCTACATATTAACAAAGGTGGAAAGAAGAACAAACAGCATGGTTGAGACTGTTAGAGCCAAAAGAACATCCTTCAAAGAATGGAAAGATCTGAATGAAGAGAATAAGCAACATAAGCATGGCAATTTAGATGCAAAGCATTGATAAAGAAGGTTAAAAGAGAATATGAAGAGAAACATGCCATAGAGGCAAAACTTGTAGTAACAACTTTTTCAGGTACATCAAAAGGAGAAAACCTGTGAGGGAATCTGTGGAACCATTAGATTATCAAGAAGCAAAAAGGGCACTCAGGGATGACAAAGCCATAGTGGAGAGACTGAATGAATTCTTTACAGAAGAAGATGTAAGAGATCTACCTGTACCAGAAATGGTTTTCAAGGGTGAGGAGGAACTGCATCAGAGGAACTGAAAGAAATCTCTGTGAACTTGGAGGACATACTAAGCCAAATCAACAAATTAAAGAGTAGTAAATCACCTGGACCAGATGGTATGCACCCTAGTGCACTAAAAGAACTCAAACATGTAATTGCTGATCTGCTGTTAGTGATCTCTAACCTGTCATTAAAATCATCCATAGTATCTGAAGATTGGAGGGGCTGGTCAATGTAATGTTGATTTTTAAAAGGGTTCCAGGGGTGAACTGAGGGAATTACAGATTGGTTAGCCTGACTTCAATGCTGCCAAAATAGTGGAAACTATTATAAAGAATACAATTATGGAACGTGTAGACAAGCATGGTTTAATGGGACAGAGTCAGCATGGATTCAGCCAAGGGAAGTCTTGCCTCAACAGTTAGCTTCATTTCTTTTAAGGTGTGAATACACATGTGGATAAAGGTAAGCCATTGATGTAGTGTATCTAGATTTTCAGAAAGCATTTGACAAAAGTTCCTCATGCGAGACTCCTGAGAAAATTAAAAACTCAATGTTCTGTTGTGGATTAAGAATTAGTTATTGGACAGAAAACAAAGGGTAGGGTTAAATGGCCATTTTTCTTAGTGGATGAGGGTGAATAGTGGAGTGCCACAGGGATCTGTACTGGAACCGGTGCTACCTAACATATTTATAAATGATCTGGAAATCGTAACAAGTGAGGTGATTAAATTTGCAGATGACACAAAACTATTCAAGGTTGTTAAAACACATGCAGACTATGAAAAATTCCAGGAAGACCTTAGGAAATTGGAAAACTGGGCATCCAAATAGCACATGAAATTTAATGTGCACAAATGCAAAGTGATGTACATTGGGAAGAATAATCCAATTCATAATTACTCGATGCTTCCCTAACCAATTCCCCTGTGCAGTGAGTGAATGGGTTTCCTACTTAGTATACTGAGAAGATATGAACTGAAAATCACACAGTAGTAATACACAGGTAGTCCAAAAAAGTCTGTTACAAACAAGTTGTAGACTCTTCAGGACCAAACTATTTTTGATGCTATGGGGATTGGGCTATACTGGGGAGTATGAAGGACCACACAGCTTCCATCAAATACTTTCATTCCAGAGCTTCTAATGGTGTGTTTAAATGTGTTATCAGTAAAAATCAAATCCCAATTTTAAATCATTTAAATCAGAAAGCTGTAATGTAGGTTTCTGTCCACAGATGTATATGGTATTGCATGTATGCATATGTAGGTTTAGAGGTCTGCAGATTTATCTATAAATAGATGGAATGATGAAGAGAATGTGCTTCTGAGTCTAGAGGTTAAGTGGAGCTGCCCTGTTGTGATGATGTCATTCATTAATCAGCTGATGGGACATTCTGAGCGTCTGAGGATGGCACATGGTGTTATCCCAGCAGCTTGCACAGACTTCAGGCATGCACGGCAGCTGAGGCATGCATTCCTGACATAGTACAGAATGCTTCCTTCCACTATATCCTTCAAGTTTTTGCTTACAGTGACCCCTACAATGTTGCTTCTGGATAGCAGAATTCAGATGGCAAATTCAAAATAATTGATATATGTTTAGAAAAAAACAGAAGAAAAATGTTGCATGCCTTTTTAGATGAATGCTGTATTATTTACTGATGGCTATCAATGAGGCTGTTTCAAGGTTGGATCAGGTACATGCTTAGCCCAGATTTCACAACAGTCTGCCTCTGTAACAGGCAGTTCGAAGCTAATAATGTTAATAATAAAAACAGTTGTAGACTTTGTATAATGGTTTATGTTATTTAGGAGTGAAATGGTTATGTCCCCCTTCCTTCTCCAGTCAATGAGGCACTGGGCACTGAGGAAAGCTCCACATCTGGAGCCAAAATGCTGGGTAAGGATAAACTGGATGCAGTGAAAGTGTTAACTTTATTCTTTTCTTTATAGGACCTGTTTTAATTCATCATTCTTGTCGTCAGTTTCATACCTCTTAGCCTGCTGGCCATAAAATGAGAGATTCAAAAAAATCAAGGGATAAATGATCCATATCTGGAACATTTTGCCACAATGGCACTTCCCACCTCTTCCTCCTGAGCTGTCGTCTTCTACTCTGCCCCTACTCCTTCCATCATTTCAGCATGTGCTGCTGCTACTAAGTCACCTTATCCCTCTCCCTCCTTCCCTGCTGCCTCCTCGTTGGTCACCAGTTCTGCAGCACACTAGCATCTGCTTGGATTGGTTTCTGATTTAGTGTCGTTTATATTTAGAGGTTTTGAAAGCTCTTCATTTTTATTCCCTTGTGTAAATATAAATGTAAATATATCATAGTGATATGGTGCTGATGGTTATGAGGGCGTCATGTTGGTATTGCACTAATAAATATAAAGAAAAAATAGAGTGAGCAGCAGAAGAATTAATTTAAGGAGGGATGATTAAACAGATAGAAAAGGATATAATGAAAGCTGTGGTAACAATGGCCTTAGCGCATGGGAAAAACCTGCCTAAGAACACATTAAGGCCACTTTTCACCACAACCTTGTAAAGGACCTAAGAAAGATAACCACTCTGGTTTTTTTTTTTGTTGCATTTGTACCCCGCTCTTTCCCATTCATGGCAGGCTCAATGCGGCTTACATGGGGCAATGGAGGGGTTAAGTGACTTGCCCAGAGTCACAAGGAGCTGCCTGTGCCTGAAGTGGGAATCAAACTCAGTTCCTCAGTTCCCCAGGACCAAAGTCCACTACCCTAACCACTAGGCCACTCCTCCACTCCCAAAGTCCACCACCCTAACCACTAGGAAGGAAGTGAAGGCAAAGATAGATACTAATTGTATCTATAGCAGTACACTGAGAAGTAACTTGGACACACTAAATAGGTCTCATACTCTGTTTCCAGTCATATTCTGATTCTGTATCAAACTCTTTAGAACTGGTAAGACCTTTTACTATGATCAGCACCTCCACTGCTCTAACCATTAGGCCTTTCCTCAGCTTGTATGAATTCTGTTATTGTTTCCATTTCAATCAGTTCCATTCAGAAACCACTCCATATTATTATTATTATTTATTGCACTTGTATCCCACATTTTCCCACCTCTTTGCATGCTCAATGAATGGTGGAAATACATTAGAAAATAGAAATATGTAGAGGGACTCAGGTTCTGCTCCTTAAACATTGTCTCTGTGGATGATACTAAAATCTGCAACTTTTTCTATCTGTTTGACCACCTTAAGATCATCACATGTAATCACACTCAAGTCCCGTTCTTTTTTGTGCTGCTCACTCCCTAACCTTTTCTGCTCCTTAAGATTTTTATAGCACAAATACATGCTTGGCATTGCACTTTTTTCAGCATTAAACCTTAGCTGTGAAATTCTGGACCATTTTTCGTGCTTTGCTAGGTCCCCCCATCATATTATCTGCACCATCAGTGGTGTCTACCCTCATGGCTGCTGAGATGGAGGGGCAAGATTCCCCGGACCCCGGGCCTAGCCTCCAAGGGAGGCCCAGTGCCGGCAAGGCTTCCGGAGGCAGGCAGAAAGTTCTGCTCCCTTCTGTCTCTTTCCTGCTCCTGTGTGTCAGGACCCAGGTGATTGCATTAATGCAATAACCTGGGTCCTGGCACACAGCAACAGGAGAGTGACAGACCAAGGGAGAAGCAGACACAGAAAGGTAAGGGTACAATGGAGGCCTGCCCAGGTCTGTCCCTCGGCGGCCCTGTCTACCCTATTGCAGATTTTGGTATCTGCAGAGGCTTATCTTACCAGACAGTCCTTCGACAATATCTCTTACAAAAATGTTAAAAAGAATCAGACCAAGAACCGAACCTAACAAAACACCACTGGGTAACATCTCTGAGCTCAATTTACCACTACCCTCTGTTGCCTTCCACTCAACTAGTCCTACCCGTCAGTAACATTAGGGCCCATACCAAGGGAACAAATATATATCCTTTTAGAGGGGTCCTCTAAGGAAGATGTGGACTCCCTTCTTTTGGAACTTATATGGCCAGGAAACTCCGTCCAGTGCATCCCAAGATGCACTAGAGAAGCTTGGGTGCTGCCATTTTGAAGGTGGTGCTGAAGAGGAGGGAGTGTGACACTCCCTCCTCCAACAAGGAGATACAGGCTGAGGGGTCCACTGCACAAACAGAGCAGATGTGGGGTAGAGGTGGGAGCCCACTTGGGCCATCAAGGATTTTTTTTGCAATTCGGGGAAGGTTAGGGGGGCTGGAGATCCACCAGACCTCCATCTCCCTGTGTCCTCGCATGGGGGGGGGGGGGGTTGGAGGTCCACCAGACCTCAAGCCCCCAGTTGCTATTTTGGGGAGCGGTTGTGTGGGCTTGGGGGCCCCTAAGCCACAGGGCCTCAGTTTTTTGGGGGGGATCCATGGGTCCAATGGGCCCCCAGGCTGCCTGATTCTGACAAGCAAAAGTGTGGGTGTGGGAATAGAGCCTTAGTCCTAACACCAGCTCTGAGAGAGAATACTAAGCACCCTGAGAGATAAAGGAGTAGTTGAAAACATGCAGAGGGTGCAACACCTATCAGATCAGTGAAAGCAAATCTCAGAGGAGACCAAGAATTGCCAATACGTTGAATATCTTTGATAATTTTTGTAGATTATTTAAATTCCTGTCAATATTCAGCTGGTAGCAATTGGCTGAATTAGGCCTCAATATTCAGTGCCAGCACCTATAAGGGTACCAGCACTGAATATCTGGGCTTTGACCGTGTCCAGTATACTGCCAGCCAGGTACAATATTCAGCTTATTACCCAGTTAGCTAACTGGTTATGTTCTTCTGACCATCCCCCCACCCACCTAGAGCACTGTGTCTTCCCCCCCCCCCCCCCCCAAAAAAAAAAGAAACACATAGACTTACCCTTCCTCCTGACCTCCTCCCTCACAAGCAGCTCCCAGTATCCTGCTTCCAACAGTGGCCAATTCAGGTCCAAGTACCTTGCAGAATCCAAAGAGTAGCAACATTCCATGCTACCCATCTTAGGGATAAGTGGTTGCTTTCCCTGTGTTTTATCTTAATAGCAATTTATGGACTTTCCTCCAAGATCTTCCAAATCTTTTTTAATCCAAAGATGCTAACTGCTTTTAACAGATCCTCTGGTAACAGGTTCCAGAACTTAACTATGGCTGGGCTGAACTCGGATGTGGTCACAGATGCAGTTCCTTCTGGCTGCCTGGCCCTCCATGCTCGGATCCAGGAGATGTGCACTGTACCCTCACCTTTTTTCAGGATCCTGCTGCTCTCTTGTACTCCACAGCTGCTTAATTGTTCTCTTCTCATCTTGTAGCAGGAGTGTGCTGATGTGGTTAACCAGGGCACACTGTAGAGGCCTAAGGCAATTCCTGTCACCTCTCTTCTGCTCCTTTTGGTATAACGGGTTACTGTTCCTCTTAGGTACCATGGCTGGGGAAAAAAAAGACAGACAACACCTTAAGTCTTGGGGTTTATATGCTCGTACCCCAGTTCCCCCCCTCCTCCCTGAAAGGGGTCTCCTTTGTCATGTAAAGATAAGTGGTTGAATTGCAAGTTTCCAGAAGGGCGCCAGTATATGGAGCTTAACCAAAGACTGTTACTACAATGATCAGACTACGTGCATTAGGGAGGGGAGGAGGTTGTAGAACAGGGGAAAATTACAAATTAATGTTCATGGTTCTAATATCCCAGCCCTTGTTCTGATTAATTAGGAAGGCCAAAGGAGCCTGAATTTAATAATAATAATTTTAAAAAAGACACGCGGATTTGAGATGTAGGGAAGGGTAGAAAATGCAGATCACTGAAAGAAAGAAAGCAGCAGAATGAGTATAAGTGGAAGCGAATCTGGATCCAGTGGAAGGAAAGATTTCATGTATACAGTGTGGAAATAAGTATTTGATCCCTTGCTGATTTTGTAAGTTTGCCCACTGACAAAGACATGAGCAGCCCATAATTGAAGGGTAGGTTATTGGTAACAGTGAGAGATAGCACATCACAAATTAAATCCGGAAAATCACATTGTGGAAAGTATATGAATTTATGTGCATTCTGCAGAGGGAAATAAGTATTTAATCCCTCTGGCAAACAAGACCTAATACTGGTGGCAAAACCCTTGTTGGCAAGCACAGCGGTCAGACGTCTTCTGTAGTTGATGATGAGGTTGCACACATGTCAGGAGGAATTTTGGTCCACTCCTCTTTGCAGATCATCTCTAAATCATTAAGAGTTCTGGGCTGTCCGCTTGGCAACTCGCAGCTTCAGCTCCCTCCATAAGTTTTCAATGGGATTAAGGTCTGGTGACTGGCTAGGCCACTCCATGACCCCTAATGTGCTTCTTCCTGAGCCACTCCTTTGTTGCCTTGGCTGTATGTTTTGGGTCATTGTCATGCTGGAAGACCCAGCCACGACCATTTTTAAGGCCCTGGCGGAGGGAAGGAGGTTGTCACTCAGAATTGTACGGTACATGGCCCCATCCATTTCTCCCATTGATGCGGTGAAGTAGTCCTGTGCCCTTAGCAGAGAAACACCCCCAAAACATAACATTTCCACCTCCATGCTTGACAGTGGGGACGGTGTTCTTTGGGTCATAGGCAGCATTTCTCTTCCTCCACACACGGCGAGTTGAGTTCATGCCAAAGAGCTCAATTTTTGTCTCATCTGACCACAGCACCTTCTCCCAATCCACTCTCGGCATCATCCAGGTGTTCACTGGCAAACTTCAGACGGCCGTCACATGTGCCTTTCCGGAGCAGGGGGACCTTGCGGGCACTGCAGGATTGCAATCCGGTTATGTCGTAAGGTGTTACCATGGTTTTTCGTGGTGACAGTGGTCCCAGCTGCCTTGAGATCATTGACAAGTTCCCGCCTTGTAGTTTGTAGGCTGATTTCTAACCTTCCTCATGATCAAGGATACCCCACGAGGTGAGATTTTGCGTGGAGCCCCAGATCTTGTCGATTGACAGTCATTTTGTACTTCTTCCATTTTCTTACTATGGCACCAACAGTTGTCTCCTTCTCGCCCACGTCTTACTGATGGTTTTGTAGCCCATTCCAGCCTTGTGCAGGTGTATGATCTTGTCCCTGACATCCTTAGACAGCTCCTTGCTCTTGGCCATTTTGTAGAGGTTAGAGTCTGACTGATTCACTGAGTCTGTGGACAGGTGTCTTTCATACAGGTGACCATTGCCGACAGCTGTCTGTCATGCAGGTAACGAGTTGATTTGGAGCATCTACCTGGTCTGTAGGGGCCAGATCTCTTACTGGTTGGTGGGGGATCAAATACTTATTTCCCTCTGCAGAATGCAAATAAATTCATATACTTTCCACAATGTGATTTTCCGGATTTAATTTGTGATGTGCTATCTCTCACTGTTACCAATAACCTACCCTTCAATTATGGGCTGCTCATGTCTTTGTCAGTGGGCAAACTTACAAAATCAGCAAGGGATCAAATACTTATTTCCACCACTGTATCTTGCCTCAGGACTTTGAGAATAGATTTTTGAAAGTGCATGTTTCTAAAATGATTGATTGATATATGGGGAAACCTGGATTAAGTTAGTTTGAGTCATTTGGTTAATCTTTACTTTGCAGTCTACCATGAGCAGATACACACAGATGGGAAGAGAATTTGTAGGCAATAAATAGTAATGTATAATCAGTCTGAGTATGCTTGGAAGTAGAACAGATTCTGTTCTGCATATGTAGCAATAAATGCATTCCTTATGCTTGAGACCTTGTGAGCCATGTTATCTGAAGCACCAGTACCCCATTATTTAAGTGGTTTGCACTCACAGAGATGTAGTGAGCAATGCTTCTTGTTGATGTGCTTATCTCACTGCACAGGCTGCCCCAGTCTCATGCTTTCGTTGTGCTAAATGGTTGTTCCTACTCAGTATTTTACAGTAAACAATATATTTGGGATAAAACAAAAAATCAAGCCTAAAAATGAATAAATACAAAAATTTGTAAAGGCTAAATTCAAAAGATCACTGATACAAACTTATTCAATTATACAAAAATATATATAAATGCAGCTAAAATGCTTTGAACACAACAAAATCCTGAAAACTAAATAGACGGGTAAAATACCTACTTTTCTAAACTAGATAAATCAGGTTTAGCAGAGAATTCCACCTAATTAGTAATAACCCATCTCAGTTGCCCCAAAGGAGCTCATTAAATAGTCCAAGACAGAAAAAAAACTCCACTGGAGATGGTTAGAGCAAAGTTCTATTAGAAAAAGCTCAAGGCCCCTTTTACCAAGCTGCGTCAAAAGTGTTTTTCATACACGCCAAGGCCCCCTTTTTACCACAGCGGGTATAGGGAAGGTCTTTCTTCCTGCAGGAAATGGCAAGGTAAAGCACTTGCCACAGGGCTATTTGTGAGGGGAGCCATTACCGCCACCCACTGAGGTGGCAGTAACCGGGCAGCACACAGCACTGCCCGATTTTACCAGGTACACCCCAGTGCTGCAAAAAATAAATATATTTTTGTAGTGCTGGATATGACGGTGTGCTAGGGGTGGGAAGTACCACAGGGCTAATGAGGTAGCGCAGCGGTACTTCCTGTTTAGAGAGCAGTAAGCCCACGTTGGGCATACCGCCGCTTAGTAACAGGGGCCCTTAGTTCCTTCATTCAAATGTAGATATCAACAAGTGGAGAAATCAGATGAGTGTCTTCAGTCGATGCTCACTTCCCATATAGTGACAATAGTCAATGTTTACCTCACCAGTTTCCTGGAAAAAGTCATAATCCCAAAGGGCCAGGGGCTAGCCACCACCATAAATATAGAAGAGTTCTCAGTCCTCACTCTACACAGACTGTGTTTTGTTTGCTGTCCTCAGTATATTTATTGTGGAAATCTTGAAAACCCGACTGGGTTGTGGCCCTCAAGGACAGTGGTTGCCCACCTCTGGACTAGGGAGAGCCCCCAAGACAAGCCAAGGTAAAGCTTCCAACATCATCCACCCCTCAAGAGACAGCAAGTTTTTCACTAAACCTAATCAATAGAAATCAAACAAAATTAAAACATGGAAAAGAAATAAGATGATACCTTTTTTATTGGACATAACTTAATACATTCTTGATTAGCTTTCGAAGGTTGCCCTTCTTCATCAGATCAGAAATAGAATGCAAAACACCGTTCTTGTTACTAGTTAACTTGATTTATCTGTCTAATGGTTACAATTTATGTAAATAGTTGCTCTGAAGCATTGTCCCAGTTCTGAATAATCCCAAACCAGTCCAAATATACTTATACCTAAGGTTACACCAGCACCTCTTGTAGTTTATATTCAGTGGGAAAGATGTTATTGGATGTACCTTCATTTAAATTGGTGAGGCTCGATGCATTTTGATCAGTTATAGTGCAGATTGAAGAGGCTCAATTATGGAATTCACTACCTAAAGATCTACGTCATACGACTTCAGTTTTACAGTGTAGAAAAACATTTGAAGACCTATTTATTTTCTTTAGTGTTTTAGGTGCATTTTATGGTCCTGAAACAACTCTGGCTTTTAATTGTTAGTGTTTTAAAGATTTTATTATATTTTGTCAGTGCATTGTTTTGTTTTGATTTTTATAATGTGTCTGTGCTATGTTTGTACTCCGCCTAGAACCAGAGTATAGAGCAGCTTAAAAATATTTAAAAATAAAATAATACCAGCCACTATTCACTCTGTTGCATGGCTATGCACCTTTTTGAAGCTGCTATGTGGCAGTTTTGGACTGCCACTCAGCAGTGACTGCAGCCTTCCCCACCACGGCTACATTACAGCCCAGCAGCAGCAAAACAGCACAAGTCAGCTGGGGGGGGGGGGGGGGGGGGGGGGGGGCACAGTGTCTATACATGCAGCTGCCAGTCTCACCTCCTCCTACATCTTTTTCTGGTCCAGGACACAGTCAGCAGCTGCATGTACAGAGACTGCAGCCCCCGTGACTGACTTGTGCTATGCTGCTGCTAGTCTGGAGAAGCAGCAGCAGGGGGGGAGGGGGATTGAGAGAGAAGAAGGAGATACTAATGGAAGGGAACAGAGAGAAAGAGAGGGGGATTTCTGGATATAAGTAGGAAAGAGCAAGAGGAGTGGTACTGGATGGAAGCGGGTGATAGCCAGGGGGCAAATGCTGGACCGAAACAGTGAGAGAAAGAGGTCAGATGCTGCATGGAAATGGGGAGAGAAAGAGGGCAGATGCAGAATGGAAGGGGGGAGCCAGAGAGCAGATGCTGGATAGAAATGGGGGGGAGCCAGAGAGCAGATGCTGGATAGAAATGGGGAGAGCAGGAGGACAGAGGCTGAATGAAAATGGAAAGAGCCAAAAGATAAATGCTGGATGGAAATGGGAAGAGCAAGAGGGCAGATGCTGGATCAAAAGGGAAAGATAGAGAGCAGGTGCTGGATGGAAGGGGGGGAGAAGAGGATAGAGTTAATAAGAGATGGATAGCTGTAGGTAGACACAGTAATAGAGGGAAATTGAAGATTGGGTAGTAAGAATGAATTAAATCTGGACAAAGAAGCAGAAAAATAGATTGAAGAAAGCTGAAAGGAAAGGAGGAGAGAGAAAAATGATGCATGAACAGGAAATCCAATGCAAGAGAATTAAGAAAAGATGGAGGGAAGCAGAAACCAGAGACAAAATTAGAAAACGTAATGGCCCGATGATAGCCACTCAGACATCTTTTTTGATGCAAAGGGTAGAAAGTTCTTGATTAAACTTGGAAACTTCGATAAAAGTAGGAAAACTATATATTTTTTAATTTTAGGATAAAATAGTGTGGTATCAATGTTATCTTTATTGGACTAATTTTAATACATTTATGACTAAATTTTGGAGACCCAAACCTCGTTCCTCAGGGCAGGACAGGATACCATAACAGTAGTATACTGTTCTGACCTGAAGGAGGTTTTGACTCTCAAATCTAATTGAAAAATCTATTAAGTTAGTTTAATAAAATGGTATTATCTTATTTTTGGTTTTTGGTTTTATTTGTATTATTTTGTAATGTGATTGTAATGTGTCAGTTTTTGAAAATTTTCTGCTATTTTGGGGGCCCTTTCACTAATCTGCATTAAAAAGTGGCCTGTTCTATGACTAGTGCATGGATTCCCCTCACACGGAGGCCACTTAATGTAGCTATAAAATGGCTGCATTTTCCCTTTTTGCAATAATGGCCACGTGCTAATTGTCCCATTAGCGCGTGAGCCCTTAACTACACCTATTTTCTAGGCATTAAGGGCTCATGTGCTAATCAGTTAGCGTGTGACGATGTAGCTACTTTAACTGATTAGTGCTGAGCATACCTACTCTCCGCTCCAAACACACTCCCAGTGCTAAAAAAAATAATTTACTTTTTAGCGCGTAGGAAGCGTGCACTGATGCCAAAACTACTGCTAACATTTGAGTGCACCTGTGTTAGTGGTTTTTAACCTGCGGTAAGCACGCATTAGTGTGTACCGCAGCTTAGTAAAAGAGCCCCTTTTTATTTTGAACAGTACAGGGGGATATGCATCACAGTTTCTCTTTCTCCGGTGTTGCACTGTGTGCAGAGTCTGACTTCTTGGGGGCCTCCAAATTGCCCACCGGGAGCTCAGTCCTTCAGCTTCCAGCACAAGCAGGTACTTGCAGAGGAACTCTCCGCCCTTCTCAGCACCAATGCGGTCGAGCCCATGCCATCCGGGCAAGAAGGGCTGGGATTCTATTCCAGGTACTTCCTTGTGGAAAAGAAAACAGGGGGATGCGTCCCATCCTAGACCTAAGGGCCCTGAACAAATATCTGGTCAAGGAAAAGTTCAGGATGCTTTCCCTGGACACCCTTCTTCCCATGATTCAGCAAAACGATTGGCTATGCTCTCTGGACTTAAAGGATGCTTATACACACATCCCGATACTGCCAGCTCACAGACAGTATCTTCGATTTTGTCTGGGATCACGTCACTTCCAGTACTGTGTGCTACCCTTTGGGCTCGCCTCTGCGCCCAGAGTGTTCACGAAGTGCCTAGCTGTGGTAGCAGCAGCGCTTCGCAGGCTCGGAGTGCACGTGTTCCCTTATCTCGACGATTGGCTGGTGAAGAACACTTCCGAGGCAGGAGCTCTACAGTCCATGCAGATGACTATTCGACTCCTGGAGCTACTAGGGTTTGTGATAAATTACCCAAAGTCCCACCTTCTCCCAGTACAGAGACTCGAATTCATAGGAGCTCTGCTGGATTCTCGGATGGCTCGGGCCTATCTCCCGGAGACGAGGGCCAACAATCTGCTGTCCCTCGTCTCCCGGGTACGAGCGTCCCAGCAGATCACAGCTCGGCAGATGTTGAGATTGCTTGGCCACATGGCCTCCACAGTCCATGTGACTCCCATGGCATGTCTTCACATGCGATCTGCTCAATGGACCCTAGCTTCCCAGTGGTTCAGGCTGCTGGGGATATAGAGGACGTGATCCACCTGTCCACGAGTTTTCTCAAATCCCTGTATTGGGTGGACGATTTGGGCCAATTTGACTCTGGGACGCCCCTTCCTCAGCCACAAAAGGTGCTGACTACAGATGCGTCTCTCCTGGAGTGGGAAGCTCATGTCGATGGACTTCACACCCAAGGAAGCTGGTCCCTCCAGGAACGCGATCTGCAGATCATCTCCTGGAGTTACGAGCGGTCTGGAACGCTCTGAAGCTTTCAGAGATCGGCTGTCCCATCAAATTATCCAAATTCAGACAGACAACCAGGTTGCCATGTATTACATCAACAAGCAGGGGGGCACCGGATCTCGCCCCCTGTGTCAGGAAGCCATCAGCATGTGGCTCTGGGCTCGCCGTTACTGCATGTGGCTCCAAGCCACATATCTGGCAGGTGTAAACAACAGTCTGGCCGACAGGTTGAGCAGGATTATTCAACCTCACGCTTGGTCGCTCAACTCCAGAATGGTGCGCCAGATCTTCCAAGTGTGGGGCACCCCCTTGGTAGATCTCTTCGCATCTCGAGCCAACCACAAGGTCCCTCAGTTCTGTTCCAGACTTCAGGCCCACGGTCGACTGGCATCGGATGCCTTCCTCCTGGACTGGGGGGAAGGTCTGCTGTATGCTTATCCTCCCATACCTCTGGTGGGGAAGACTTTGTTGAAACTCAAGCAAGACCGAGGCACCATGATTCTGATTGCTCCCTTTTGGCCGCGTCAGATCTGGTTCCCTCTTCTTCTGGAGTTGTCCTCCGAAGAACCGTGGAGATTGGAGTGTTTTCCGACCCTCATCACACAGGACGAAGGGGCGCTTCTGCATCCCTACCTCCAGTCTCTGGCTCTCACGGCCTGGATGTTGAGAGAGTAGACTTTGCCTCTTTGGGTCTGTCAGAGGGCGTCTCCCGTGTCTTGCTTGCTTCCAGGAAAGATTCCACTAAGAGGAGTTACTTCTTTTTATGGAGGAGGTTTGCCGTCTGGTGTGACAGCAAGGCCTTAGATCCTCGCTCTTGTCCTACACAGACCCTGCTTGACTACCTTCTGCACTTATCTGAGCCTGGTCTCAAGACCAACTCTGTAGGGGTTCACCTTAGCGCAATCAGTGCATACCATTACCGTGTAGAAGGTAAGCCGATCTCAGGACAGCCTTTAGTTGTTCGCTTCATGAGAGGTTTGCTTTTGTCAAAGCCCCCCGTCAAACCTCCTACAGTGTCATGGGATCTCAATGTCGTTCTCACCCAGCTGATGAAACCTCCTTTTGAGCCACTGAACTCCTGCCATCTGAAGTACTTGACCTGGAAGGTCATTTTCTTGGTGGCAGTTACTTCAGCTCGTAGAGTCAGTGAGCTTCAGGCCCTGGTAGCCCAGGCCCCTTACACCAAGTTTCATCATAATAGAGTAGTCCTCCGCACTCACCCTAAGTTCTTGCCGAAGGTAGTGTCGGAGTTCCATCTGAACCAGTCAATTGTCTTGCCAACATTTTTCCCCATCCTCATTCCTGCCCTGCTGAACGTCAGCTGCACACATTGGACTGCAAAAGAGCATTGGCCTTCTATCTGGAGCGGACACAGCCCAACAGACAGTCTGCCCAATTGTTTGTTTCTTTTGATCCCAACAGGAGGGGAGTGGCTGTGGCTAGCAGATTGCATTTCCTTCACTTACACCCAGGCTGGGCTGGCTCTTGAGGGTCATGTCTCGGCTCACAATGTCAGAGCCATGGCTGCGTCAGTGGCCCACTTGAAGTCAGCCACTATTGAAGAGATCTGCGAAGCTGCGACGTGGTCATCTGTCCACACATTCACATCTCATTACTGCCTGCAGCAGGATACCCGACGCGACAGTCGGTTCGGGCAGTCAGTGCTTCAGAATCTGTTTGGGGTTTAGAATCCAACTCCACCCCCCTAGGCCCATGTTTTATTCTGTTCCAGGCTACACTCTCTGTTAGTTGGATAAGTTTTTAGGTCAATCTCAGTTATGTCCTCGCCGTTGCGAGGCCCAATTGACCATGTTTGTTGTTTTGAGTGAGCCTGGGGGCTAGGGATACCCCATCAGTGAGAACAAGCAGCCTGCTTGTCCTCGGAGAAAGCGAATGCTACATACCTGTAGAAGGTATTCTCTGAGGACAGCAGGCTGATTGTTCTCACAAACCCGCCCGCCTCCCCTTTGGAGTTGTGTCTTCCCCTTGTCTTTGTCTTGCTACATACGGGACTGACGAACACGAGCCGGTTTGGGCGGGAAGACGGCCGCACATGCGCGGTGCGCATGGGCGCGCGAGAACTAGCAAAGGCCTTTGCTAGTGAAGTTTCCGATTGGAGGGGCTGCCGTGGACGTCACCCATCAGTGAGAACAATCAGCCTGCTGTCCTCGGAGAATACCTTCTACAGGTATGTAGCATTCGCTTTATTTGAAAAAAAAAAAA